>NC_142078.1:6798377-7150877 GCF_059756535.1 Pantherophis guttatus
CTTTCTTTCCTCATTTTCCAGATCGCTTTCTACATCGATGACCTGAGCTTTTATATTGAATTCTCGAGTTTTTGCGGAGGGGAGGTGGGGGAAGAGAATAAACGGAGAAGGAGCTTTGGCACTGGCCGAGCCATGAAAGGGGATTTTGTCATATGTTTCATTCTATAGAGGCATTGAGCGGGAGTGGGTAGCGGGTGGGAGAGCAAAGCCAGCATTTCTGTCTCTTATGAAAGATTTCATTCTGGCCCGTGGCTTCCAGCCATCTGAATGGAATTGAACATCCTGCCACACCGGCCTTAAATCTGAACTTTCAGGCACCCAAATTCCCTTTTAAAACACTTAATAACTTCCCTCCTCGCTCTGTGTCAACTGAGAAGGGAAGTGTTTGAAAGCACGGAGAGACGGAGACGGCCTCCTTACAAATGGAACTGTTTGGAAATCAGATTTCTAGCCGGGATGACTCTATCATGTTAAGCCAAGTTTCAAGCCTCCTTTCAGCTTGAGGAATCAACTATGGTTTAGTCCAGGGGTCTGCAACCTTAAACACTCAAAGAGCCATTTGGACCCGTTTCCCACAGAAAAGAAAACACCGGGAGCCACAAAACCCTTCTCGTGCCTGAGTATTTCTCGAGCGGCCACAAAACTAGCATATGTAGTTGAATTAAACATTCTGTTTTCTTCTGAAACTTTTCTCTTCTTGGATTTATCCATGGTTGGCCTACCGGGGGTTGAAAAGCTCAATAAATTTGCGTGCCGGCGGGTGTCGCACATTGGTGGTTGTGACGCATATTTTGAGTGATAGGGAGCCGCAGCAGAGGGGTGAAAGAGCCACATGCGGCTCCAGAGCCACAGGTTGCTGATCTCTGGTTTAATCTATAAATTGTAAGGAAAATGTAAAGGTTCCCCTCGCACATACGTGCTAGTCGTTCCCGACTCTAGGGGCTCATCTCCGTTTCAAAGCCGAAGAGCCAGCACTGTCCGAAGACGTCTCCGTGGTCATGTGGCCGGCATGACTCAACGCCAAAGGTGCACAGAACACCCTTCCCTTCCCACCAAAGGTGGTCCCTATTTTTCTACTTGCATTTTTTTTTACGTGCTTTCGAACTGCTAGGTTGGCAGAAGCTGGGACAAGTCACGGGAGCTCATCCCGTTCCGCGGCGCTCGGGATTCGAACTGCTGAACTGCCGACCTTTCGATCGACAAGCTCAGCGTCTTAGCCGCTGAGCCACCACATTCCTATGAACTGTGCTCTGCTATAAATATAGCAGTCGTTCGATATTTGAGGGGCTGCCCCAAAGAAGAGGGAGTCAAGCTATTCTCCAAAGCACCTGAAGGCAGGACAAGAAGCGATGGGTGGAAACTAATCAAGGAGAGAAGCAACTTAGAACTAAGGAGAAATTTCCTCAATTATGAGAACAATTCATCACTTGCCTCCAGAGAATTGTGGGTGCTCCATCGCTGGAAGTTTTCAAGACGGGACTGGACAGCCATTTGTCTGAAATAGTTGAGGGACTCCTGCTTGGGGTTGGACTAGAAGACCTCCAAGGTCCCTTCCAACTCTGTTTTCTATTCTGTAAACCATTAATGTTGGGTCTACGTTAGAGTGTTTTCTCATTTCGTTTGCATTAAAGAAGACCTTAACCCCAGAGAAAATCTGAATTCTTCATCTTTTCTCTCTCTTTCTCTCTCTCTTATCTATCTATCTATCTATCTATCTATCTATCTATCTATCTATCTATCTATCTATCTATCAATCATCTATGTATTTATCTACCTACCTACCTAATCTATCTACCTATCTAATCTATCCATCCATCCATCCATCTATCTATCATCTATCTACTGTATCTACCTACCTACATATCTACCTACCTTATCTATCTATCTATCTATCTATCTATCTATCTATCTATCTATCTATCTATCTATCTCACCTACTCTCTTTCTCTCTAATTTCTTGTATCTGTCTTCTATCTAATCTCCCTCTCTCTGTATATCTATGTATCTATCTATGTATCTATCTATGTATCTATCTATCTATCTATCTAATTTTTTGCATGTCTTCTATTTTATATCTATCTATCTATCTATCTATCTATCTATCTATCTATCTATCTATCTATCTCACCTACTCTCTTTCTCTCTAATTTCTTGTATCTGTCTTCTATCTAATCTCCCTCTCTCTGTATATCTATCTATCTATCTATGTATCTATCTATGTATCTATCTATGTATCTATCTATGTATCTATCTATGTATCTATGTATCTATCTATCTATCTATCTATCTATCTATCTATCTATCTATCTATCTATTACTCTCTCTCTCTCACTTATCTATCGTCTAATTTCTTGTATCTGTCTTCTATCTAATGTCTGTCTGTCTGTCTATCTATGTATCTATCTATGTATCTATGTATCTATCTATCTATCTATCTATCTATCTATCTATCTATCTATCTATCTATCTATATCTCTCTCCTCTGTCTGTCTGTCTGTCTCTCTCTCTCTCTCTCTTTCATCTATCATCTGGCAATTCACATGTACCCACAATGTACCCACAAGTCCTCCTCAACAGAAATCAACCGATTCTGCTGCTTGGCAATTCGGTTAGTTGTAGCCCTGCCCTTCTCATTGGCATGGAGACGACTCCATTTCCCACCCCCTGTTCCTTCACCCCAGATTTAACCAATTGCAATAACGCTGCTTTCGAAGGAGCCTCCACAATGCCTCCGGCGTGATCTCTGGTTCTTTCTTTCCGAACAGCCTTGGAAGGTGCCAGTGCAAAGCTGGAGCCACGGGGATCAAATGCACCCAGTGCCCGGAAGGGTTCTCCAAGTTCAACGGAACCGCCTGCCAGCCATGCCAGTGCAACAATCATTCGTTGCAGTGCGATCCTTTGACAGGTAAAACAGGGATGCTCTGGGGTTGTTTTGTGAGGAGCGGCCCTTATGCAGGGGTGGGCTTTAAAGATTTTAGCAAGGGGTTCTCTGCCTGGTTGCTGGGTTAGCATGGCCATGGTGGCCGTGGCCTGGTGGGCCTCCTGCACCACAGTGGGGGAGGGGAACATTTTTGCCCTCCCCGGGCTCCGGAGGCTTTTCTCGAGCCTCTGGGAGAGTGAAAACGGCCTCCCCAGGCTCTGGAGGCCCTCTGGAGGCTGGAAATGGGCCCGTTTCCGGCCTTCCTGAATTTCTGGTAGGCCCATTTTTCACCCTCCTTGAGCCTCTGCGCATGTCCTGCACTTACCTGCATCCAAAACGGGCCACGTGGGACAGTGGTGCGTTTCAAAATTGTTTACTACCAGTTCTGTGGGTGTGGCTTGGTGGGCGTGACATGGCTTGGTGGGCGTGGCTTGGTGGGCATGGCAGGGGAAGGATACTGTAAAATCTCCATTCCCACCCCACTCCAGGGAAGGTTACTGCAAAATCCCCATTTCCTCCCGATCAGCTGGGACTCGGGAGGCAGAGAATAGATGGGGGCGGGGCCAGTCAGAATTTTTACTACCGGTTCTCTGAACGACTCAAAATTTCCACTACCGGCTCTCCAGAACTGGTCAGAACCTGCTGAAACCCACCTCTGGCGTGGGGACTCCTGGGTGGGGTGGGACGGGGTGGTCGGGGCCAGCTAGGAGTGGGATTTGGGAGTTCTCCGAACTGAACAGAATCTTAGCTGGATTCTCCCGAACCCCTGCGAACTCCCAGCAGCCTCACCCCTGCCCTCATGGGGAAGGGTTTTCCAGGAGGAATAATTTAACATGGCAAAATCTAGCTCAGATCATATAGGAGGAAAAAGATTAGTGCAGGACTATCCTTCTTTTGGTCATTGGAGATCCATCTCACCATTCTCTGATGGAACTTAAAGCAGATTAGATTGGCCAGGAGAACTGAGCAGAAGAGCTTAGCTTGAGGAACCTCAACCCAAACCATGATAAAAAAAACCCCATAATTTAACCAATGGGACGGTTTGCCTCCAGACGTTGCGTTTGAGGTTTTTTTTTAAGAAGAGTTTTGGACAACCATCAGTCTGAAATTATATAGGGTTTGAGCAAGAGGTTGGACTAGAACAGGGGTCTGCAACCTTAAATACTCAAAGAGCCCTTTGGACCCATTTCCCGCAGAAAAGAAAACACCGGGAGTCACAAAACCTGGGTGGGCGTGGCCAACTCGATGTCACTCACTTCCACCAGTCACATGACCCCCTCTAGCCACGCCTACCCATTATGGCAGAGAGCCAGTTGTTAAAAAACACCGGGAACCACAAAATCCTTTTGACATCTCTCTCTCCCCCTCCTTCCCTCCCTCCCCTCCGTCTCTCTCTGTATCTCTCTCTGTCTCTCTCTCTCTCCCCCTCTCTCTGTATCTCTCTACGTCTCTGTCTCTCTCTCCCCCTCTCTCTGTATCTCTCTATGTCTCTCTCTCTCTCCCCCTCTCTCTGTATCTCTCTCTCTCTCTCTCTCCCTCTCTCTGTATCTCTCTATGTCTCTCTCTCTCTCCCCCTCTCTCTGTATCTCTCTACATCTCTGTCTCTCTCTCCCCCTCTCTCTGTATCTCTCTACGTCTCTGTCTCTCTCTCCCCCTCTCTCTGTATCTCTCTATGTCTCTCTCTCTCCCCCTCTCTCTATATCTCTCTACGTCTCTCTCTCTCCCCCTCTCTCTGTATCTCTCTCTCTCTCTCTCCCCCTCTCTCTGTTTCTCTCTATGTCTCTATCTCTCTCCCCCTCTCTCTGTATCTCTCTACGTCTCTGTCTCTCTCTCCCCCTCTCTCTGTTTCTCTCTACGTCTCTGTCTCTCTCTCCCCCTCTCTCTGTATCTCTCTACGTCTCTGCCTCTCTCCCCCCTCTCTCTGTATCTCTCTATGTCTCTCTCTCTCCCCCCCTCTCTCTATATCTCTCTACGTCTCTCTCTCTCTCCCCTTCTCTCTGTATCTCTCTATGTCTCTCTCTCTCTCCCCCTCTCTCTTTATCTCTCTACGTCTCTCTCTCTCTCTCCCTCTCTCTGTATCTCCCTGACTCTGCCCTGGCCGCTTCTCCATCCCCCACCACCGCCCTTACCTTTTCAGGCCAGGTGAGGAGAGATTGGGAGGGGAGGGCGACGAGCGGAGCCAGTCAGTGGTGGGATCACCTGACAGGGAGCCACAGCAGAGGGCCCAAAGAGCCGCATGTGGCTCCGGAGCCGCAGGTTGCCGACCCCTGGATTAGAAGACTTCCAAGGTCCCTTCCAACTCTGTTGTTCTGAAATAATAGTTGAGAGATGATTTGAGAGATGCTCGAGAGAGTCAACTCGAGCGTCTTCCCACGAAACGTCGCTTCCCCTCCAAACCGCTGAATCATTTCTGTTGTGTTTGTTTGTTTGTTTGTTTTGCACGTAGGCGCTTGCCTTAATTGTCATGGAAACACCGAAGGCACCTACTGTGAGAATTGCAAAGGACAATTTTACCGCAACCGCTCCGAGCTTCACGAGTGTCTCCGTTGCCCTTGCTCCACGGAATTTTCCAGCGGCAGCTGTCAGATAAGTAAGGTGGTTTTCTTAAAAGGTTGAAGAGCAACGGGGTTGAAGAGATCTCCCATCTGTGGATGGGGAAGCTGTGGGAGCTATGCTGGCCATGATGGGCTTTGGGGGCTGATCTAGTTTGAGCTTATAGAAATGAAGAAGTCACGCGGACTCTCTGGTTGTCGTGGAAGCCAGGATGGAGAAGTGGCAGGTATACATTTTGTAGACAGAGTTACTGTGGACAGAATAGTCCAGGTAGTCTCAACAACGCCGCAATAGGCATTTGTGTTGTGCTTGCTGGATCTTCATCTCCCTCTGCTGGTCACTTGCTCTGGTTGCATTGACCAATAGGGTGGTTGACCCTTGATGGAGAAACATCTCCCTCTTCTGGCTGGCCAGCTCAGCGATGTGAGAACGGATCACCCATATAACTGGGTTGCTGAAACCCGGCAGGATCACCGGAGTTTCTGTCCAGAGATCTTCTTAAGACCCATCTCTTGTCAGTTATCTCATCAAGTTCATGTACAGATCTGATCTTAGAGATTTTGGTTGATTCCTTCTTCTCTTTTTTCTGTCCTCCTCCTGCTCCTCCCGCTCCTCCATTATTCTTCCTTTTTTCTTCTTCTTTCTTTTTCCATTCTTCCTTTTTTCCTCCATTCCTCCTCCTCCATTCTTCCTTCTCCCTTCTCCTTTCTTCTTTCATTCTTCCTCCTCCTTTCTTCCTCCTCCTTTCTTCCTCCATTCCTCCTTCTTCCTTCTCCTTCTTTCTTCTTCCATTCTTCCTCCTCCTTTCTTCCATTTTTCCTCCATTCCTCCTCCTCCATTCTTCCTTCTCCTTCTTTCTTCCTCCATTCCTCTGCCTCCTTTCTTCCTCCATGCTTTCTTCTTCCATACTTCCTCCTCCTTTCTTCCTCCATTCTTCCTTTTTTCTCCTTCTTCCATTCTTCCTCCTCCTTTCTTCCTCCTTTCTTCCTCCTTTCTTCCTTTTTTCTCCATCTTTCTTCTTCCATTCTTCCTCCTCCTTTCTTCCTCCTTTCTTCATCCATTCCTCCTCCTCCATTCTTCCTTCTGTCTTTTCCTTCTTTCTCTTTCCATTCTTCCTCCTCCATTCTTCTTTCCTTCCTCCCTTCCTCCCTTCCTTCTTTCTTCTCTTTCCTTCTTCTTCCATACTTCCTCCTCCTTTCTTCCTCCTTTCTTCCTTTTTTCCTCCATTCCTCCTCCTCCTCATGGCGTCTTCACAACCGTTAACACTAGAATGTACATATCCCGCTTGACCGACTGCTGGCAACGCGGAGAGCACTCCTGTAGCAAATAGGAGCTGTTGAGCTAACTAACATCCCTCTTACCCCAATCAGAGCCTGGTCAGCAAACCGCAAGCTGTGATGAGTGCCGTCTTGGCTACATCGGCCCTCTCTGCAACGAATGCGACAAGGGCTACTACAGCTCGGACAGCATCTGCCTGAAATGCCAATGCAACGGGAACGTGGATCCGGCCCTTTCCCCGACAGTCTGCAAGGCAGATACGGGCGAATGTATCGGTTGCCTCTACCACACAGCCGGGGTTCATTGCGAGAAGTGCCAAGAAGGATACGCCAAACGTTTGGAAGGAGCAAACTGCACCAAGGAAGGTAAGAGTTTCCTCCCGTTGGGTTCGTGCATTCTAAGCAGCGTGCGTAAATTACTACAGGTAGTCCTCGACTTGCAGCTAAGCGTTCGAAGTTACAACAACCCAGATAAAAATGACTTAACGACCAGTCCTTAGGACCGTCCCAGTGTCCCCACAGTCACAGGACCAAAATTCAGGTGCCTGGATTTACTTAACAACTGTGGCAAGACAGGTCGTAAAATTGAACGTGGCTCGCTTAACCACCCGCTCGTTCGCCGATGGAAATTCCGGTTCGCAATTGTAGTCGTAGGTCGAGAACTGCCTGTATTGAGTCGGATGGGTTTGTTAAATGAGCTACGAGGCTCTGATTCTAAACGATAGTGGGTTGGATAACCACCGTACAGGTAGTCCTCGGCTTGCAACAATTCATTTAGTGACCGTTCAAAGTTAGAACGGCAATGAGCAAAGGGACTTAGGACTGTTCCTCGCAGTTAGGACCTTTGCAGTATCCCCATGATGACGTGATGCTTGGCAACCGGTTCGTACTTATGACGGTTACGGTGTCCCAAAGTCACTTCATCCCCTTTTGCAGCCTTCTGACAAGCAAAGTCAGCAGGGAAGCCAGATTCACTTAACAAACAGGTTACTAACGTATATGTATATATGTGTATGTGTATGTAAATATATGTATATATTTATATATGTATATATGTATATATGTATATATGTATATATAAGTATATATGTATGTAGGTCTTTGGTTATTCGGGTTTTCTCCCGCGTAAAATTGGAGGTGTCTTGGCAGCGTTTCGACGAAGTCTCATTCGTCATCTTCAGGCTGGTGAACATTGCTCCTAGAAGCACGAAGCCGAAAACACCAGCCTGAAGATGACGAATGAGACTTCGTCGAAACGCTGCCAAGACACCTCCAATTTTACGCGGGAGAAAACCCCAATAACCAAAGACCTACATACAAACACCCACGAAAACCTCAGAAAACGTATATATGTATATATGTATATATGTATGTAGGTCTTTGGTTATTCGGGTTTTCTCCCGCGTAAAATTGGAGGTGTCTTGGCAGCATTTCGACGAAGTCTCATTCGTCATCTTCAGGCTGGTGAACATTGCTCCTAGAAGCACGAAGCCAAAAACACCAGCCTGAAGATGACGAATGAGACTTCGTCGAAACGTTGCCAAGACACCTCCAATTTTACGCGGGAGAAAACCCCAATAACCAAAGACCTACATACAAACACCCACGAAAACCTCAGAAAACGTATATATGTATATATGTATATATGTATGTAGGTCTTTGGTTATTCGGGTTTTCTCCCGCATAAAATTGGAGGTGTCTTGGCAGCGTTTCGACGAAGTCTCATTCGTCATCTTCAGGCTGGTGAACATTGCTCCTAGAAGCACGAAGCCAAAAACACCAGCCTGAAGATGACGAATGAGACTTCGTCGAAACGTTGCCAAGACACCTCCAATTTTACGCGGGAGAAAACCCCAATAACCAAAGACCTACATACAAACACCTGCGAAAACCTCAGAAAACGTATATATGTATATATGTATATATGTATATATGTATATATGTATATATGTATATATGTATATATGTATAAATGTATAAAAAACAGTGGGAGTCAAGCCTCCATCATTCAGCATGACGACAGCAAAAACAACACAGCTGATTACAAGTGGGAGACGGCTGGAAGGGCCTATGCGCAAGGGCTAAATTGATTAATGGCATATAAAGGCAGAGATCTCTATAATGGTAGTTTAATACTCTGACGATGTCAGCAGATGGCTGACGAAAGCTTAGTCAAATAAAATTTTAATTCTTTTAAAATTTTAAAATCTTAAGTTCCGGAGTTCGCAGTATGTCTGCCTCTTTTTTTACTAATATACCTGGAACTCGTATTTTTAGAATAATTTGTAATGTATATATGAAGTGTTTTTCAATCGAGGCACCTGCTCTACCCCAACATGTGGGAGGGGGCATTCTGCTCCCTTTCGCCTTTCAGCTCCAATCCAGGAGCCCTCAAGCAGTCGCATTCACGACTAACCATTTTATACCAAATTTATATTTTGCTGATAAAGAAATAAAGGGAGACTAGTATAGATCTATTTCAAGCTATTTAGCTCTCATCAGCTAGCCATACCCTTACTCGGATTCGAACTTGGGCTTCCTGCATGTTAGGCAGTTGAATTAACCTTCTGAGCCACAAGTTCTCCTCCCTTCATCAGCTTGAGCCAGGGGAGAGATTAAGTGTTTTTCTATCGAGACACCTGGTCTACCCCAACATGTGGGAGGGGGCATTCTGCTTCCCTCTCGCCGTTCAGCTCCAATCCAGGAGCCCTCAAGCATTTCATGCGTCGAGCTTGAATCACAGTTGGCCAATAAAGAATTCTATTCTATTCTATTCTATTCTATTCTATTCTATTCTATTCTATTCTATTCTATTCTATTCTATTCCATTCTATTCTATCTTATTCTATTCTATTCTATTCTAATCTAATCTTATTCATTCTATTCTTTTCTTCAATTCTTATTCATTCTATTCTACTCTACTCTATTCTTTCTTATTTATTCTATTCTATTCTTCTATTCTTTCTTATTTATTCTATTCTATTCTTCTATTCTTATTCATTATTTCATTCTATTCATTATTTCATATTCTATTCTATTCTATTCTACTCTATTCTATTCTATCTTATTCATTCTATTCTATTCTTCTATTCTTATTCTATTCTATTCTATTCTATTCTATCTTATTCATTCTATTCTTTTCTTCAATTCTTATTCATTCTATTCTACTCTACTCTATTCTTTCTTATTTATTCTATTCTATTCTTCTATTCTTTCTTATTTATTCTATTCTATTCTTCTATTCTTATTCATTATCTCATTCTACTCATTATTTCATATTCTATTCTATTCTATTCTACTCTATCTTATTCATTCTATTCTATTCTTCTATTCTTATTCATTCTATTCTATTCTACTCTTTCTTATTTATTCTATTCTTCTATTCTTATTCATTCTATTCTATTCATTATTTCATTCTCTACTCTACTCTACTCTACTCTACTCCTATTCTTATTCCTATTCCTATTCTCAAAACAGTTAATTTAGCCATCTCTGCCAGCTCCATCAACTAGGTGACTAACTTATCCACTGCAGTGATTCACTTTGCCACTGTGGCGAGAAAGGTCATAAAATGGAGCAAAACCCACTGAACAAATGTCTTGCTTAATGACAGAAATGTTGGCCTCCATGGCGTATGCTGAGGGTTACCTGTGTTTTACTTTTAATGTGATTTGTGACTCCCATCCCGAATAGAATTTGAACTGCCATTCTCCTCCATTTAAGGTCTGGTTACTTGCATCACCTAATAACTCTTCCCTTTGTCCTTTTTTCTTTTTTTTAAATGTAGAATCTACTCCGGTCCCTACAGCTCCAAACTTCAACGCGTCAACCGTCTCGCCTACCGTGGTCTTCAACACCACGTCGGTGCAGCGGACGGTGCAGCCGACTTTCCCAAGTCCGTCTTCCGAGAATGGCACGTCGACGTTGGCCGACGTCTCCTGGGCCCAGTTCAACATCATCATCCTAACCGTCATCATCATCCTGGTTGTTTTGCTGATGGGTTTTGTAGGCGCCGTCTACATGTACCGCGAATATCAGAACCGGAAGCTGAACGCTCCGTTTTGGACCATCGAACTGAAGGAGGACAACATCAGCTTCAGCAGCTACCACGACAGCATCCCCAACGCAGACATCTCCGGCTTGTTAGAAGACGACGCCAACGAAGTGGCGCCCAACGGACAGTTGACGTTGGCCACGCCGATGCATAACTACAAAGCGTGACGAATCCAGGCAGGAACGGATTGCAAATTTCTTCCTTTTTTTAAAAAGAAAAAAGAAAAAATCCTTGGAACGAATCAGCGCCAGGGCGCTTTGGGTGAAGATTGCATGGTTCCTGTGTTTCAAGCCAGAAGGAAGTAGATATTTTCTTTTTCTCGGGTTGGCCAAGCTTCTTGTCCGTTGTCCAACAAGACGAGAGTCGGACAAATGACAGAGGCGAGTCAAATGAAAGTTACGGATTGGATTCAGCTTTGCCTTTTTGATGCCACGGTGGGTATTCGCCTGTATTTTTTTAAAAAAAGAAGCAGCTGCTTGAATATATATATATTTTTGTATGGAACCCTCGGAGAAGTCACTCAGAAATCATCTCACGGCCACTCAGAAGACGCAGGCGGACACTGGAAACTGAACTTTTAAAGCGCTTGTTGGAAAAGTGACTAGTGACAGAAGTGATGGAAAAGAAGAATCAAATCTCGGTCCGAGTTTTGCTATTTAAAAAACAACAACAAATCAACGATGGACGGATCCAGACGGAATAACGGTGACCAAAGTTTTGCGTAACTCCCTTCGTTCTCCTCTCTTTTATTTTTTGAGAAAAAGGGACTTAGGCGTCCTCTTCCCATCCTTTTGTGAATAGTTTCCTTCCAAGCTAGTAACGTTATTTAAAAGTTAAACGTGGCTTTTTAGCGCCTCTATTTTGCTTCGACTTGGATTCCTTTCCCAGAGAGGAAGCGTGAAAGAATGCTCCAACGCTGGAAGTTTTGAAGAAGATGCTGGATAACCATTTGTCTGAAGTGGTGGACGGTTTCCTACCTAAGCAGGGGGTTGGACTAGAAGACCTCCAAGGTCCCTTCCAACTCTGTTATTCTATATTCTATAAAGAGGAGGCCAAGAATTTTTACGGAACCGTATTCGGAGCAGAAAATGGTGTGTATACAGAAGGGGAACAGAGATTCCTTCGGCTGCGTTTGTAACTATTTGTACAAAAAAGAAATCAGGTGTCGAATTTTAACTGTTTTAAGATTTTTTTTATCTGTACAGGGGTTCATGGCGTCGTTTTAAAAAAAAAAAACGAGGCCAAATGAAACCAGACCTAAGCTAAGATTTGTGGGTGGGAGAAAGTAAGTATTGTATTAAAGTGTTGTAAATTTAGAGGGCGAATATCTGGAGCTGGGACTCCAGACGAAACGGGGGCGATGCGAATCTCTCGTCTTCGAACAATACAAGTTGTTTGCATCTTCAAGGTTAAGTTTTCTCTGCTTGTTATTTCATGGATTTTTTTTATATCCTAACAAAGACTTTTGTGATTTTGGGGGGAGGCAAGGATTTAGGATAGTGAGATGGAGTGGAGTCATAGAATTGTCCCCCTGAATGCAAAGTCAGTCTCTAAGGATATGGATGGAGAAATTCAGATTTCTCCGGTGCGAATTTTAGAATCTGCACTGAATTTGGAACCCCTTCCTTTTGCCAACTCTCTGTCTTATTTGTAAGTAGGGACGTCTGCGTTGCATGAAAACCCACTCATCAAAACAGACACCTTAATCGGTGGTGGGTTTCAATTTTTTTTACTACCGGTTCTGTGGGTGTGGCTTGGTGGGCGTGGCATGGCTTGGTGGGCGTGGCAGGAGAAGGATACTGTAAAATCTCCATTCCCTTCCTCACTCCAGGGGGAGGTTACTGCAAAATCCCCATTTCCTCCCGATCAGCTGCGACTTGGGAGGCAGAGAATAGATGGGGGTGGGGCCAGTCAGAATTTTTACTACCGGTTCTCCGAACGGCTCAAAATTTCCGCTACCGGTTCTCCAGAACTGGTCAGAACCTGCTGAAACCCACCTCTGGCGTGGGGACATCCGCCAGTATTTCATCTCCTTTATTGAGAGGTTTTTTTCTTTCTTCTTGGAGCTGAGAGTCCTGTATGAATTCACGCATCGGAGTTGGGTAACCCTATTTGCTCCGTGCACATACATCTTATTAACTTAACGGTTATGCTTCAGGGTGGTGTAGAAAATGCAGAACCTGGTTACCTCCGGGGCTTGGAAGAAGAAAATTGCGTGAAATTACTCCCAGCAGAGTGTCGCACTTGTTCGACAAAGGAAAAAACAACTTTCATCAGCAGGGTTGGTATCGAAGAAATGACACTGTAGGCTGACGAAGCGGAATTTGATATTCGGAAAGTGGTATTAGCAGGAAAAGTTGATTGGATTTCAGTTGACGGAGCAAGAAGCGAAACAAAAATAGACTTGGACCGAGATAAAACCGGACTTTTGGGCATTCGTTGCTTCTGTAGAAGAGCAAAGAAACATGTTCTTAGCACTTTGAGGCTCACAAAGTTTTCGAGATAAATGATCTCTGAAAAAGGATGAATGGGACGATTTATGCTAAGGATTATTTTTGTCCTGCATTTACAGCATCTGCTAAACTGAATTCGGATTTTAGAGCATTTTATTGCTTTCAAAGAGGCTCTGGTTGGTCAAATGTTGTGCATGATGCCATAGAGGTACCGTGTCAGCACTTCAAGCTGCATTTACTCTAGTGCTGACATAAGAAGGAGAAGTGGAGGCGTCTGGAAAGGAACATTTGACTTTTCACCTCCTTATTTTCCCTGGAGATAATATCTCCTAGGAGATGGGATGTGAGGGGGGAAATTCCTTTGAGCTGGAGCAGTAGATTAGGGGTAGAGTGACTTGGAAGTTGGCCAATGAATGCAGAGGAGTAGGGTACGGAAAGGGAGGGTTTTGGGTCTGGAAGTCAGTGTTGGCTACGATGGAGTCAGAGTGAATGTCGTGCTTAATAAATGGGAGTTTTTCATCAAAGACTTTGTTTGAAATGCAATTTATTTGAGACGACCTCAAAACCTGACATACCGTATTTGTGGGGTTCTTTCTGAGCTTGGTGGTTTTGGTGCAGACGTTTCATTACCCAACTGGCTAATGTCATTAGTGTTAGAAGGGAGTGGAGTTATGATGTATATAAACAGAGAGCAAACCCATTCCCTTCTACCACTGATGATGTTACCCGAGTTGGGTAATAAGACGTCTTGCAAGAAAACCACCAAGCTCAGAGAGCACCAAGGACCCCACAAATATGGTACCCTTATGGTGTCACGGACAACATTTGACCAATCATAGCCCCTCGTTTCAACCCTGAGCTACGGATATCCTCCTTTATTGGCGTACCCTATTTGCTTTCCATTTTTAAAAATTGCACTTTTTTTTTTTTGCCCTGGGCGGCTTTGCTAAAAGTCCACCACCTTCTTTGAATCTTTCCAGAACTTTGAAGACTCTTCCAATTATTTTGGCTTATGGGTTTTGGGTGGTAAATATTGCATCGGCAATCCTTACGTTTCGCTAAAACAGGGTGAGACAGGGTTTCCCACTCCCCCACCCCACCAGAAAGTGGATGTTGAGTGCTGTTATATAGAAAGATTTTGAAGAAGAGGTCTCCATCAAACCAGGGGTGAAATGCTACCGGTTCAGATTGGTTCGAGCAAACCGGTAGTAACAAAATACTACCAGTTCAGATGAATTGGTATTTCCGTTGATCAGCTGTGCCGCACGATTTCTATGCTTTCTAGCGAATCTAAATCGTGTGGCGCAGCTGTTTCCCACCCCCTCGCTGTTCTACTTACCTTAGAAAAGGCTTCTTAAGCCTTTTTTTCCAGTGCTGCGCGGTAGCGCCTGCGGTGGGCATGCATTAGTTTGGCATGCATGTGTGAAGCGCGCATTTGGCATGCACCACACATGCGCAGCGAATCGGTAGCCGACCTCGGAGGATTTCACCACTGCTTCAAACAGTCCTGCTATCAGTTGCAATTTTGGTAAGAACACATTTGCTGGATATGATGTTTTATGCGAAGCCCACTTGTGCTCTCTGACCTTGGTGGTTTTCTTTGCAGACATTTCATTACCCAACTAGGGAACATCATAATAATATTAACTTTATTGTCATTGTATGTGTATACAGAGTATACCCATACAACGAAATTCACTTAACACCCAAAGACCAGGTCCAACACACATAACAATCCCCACCCACCACAATTCCCCACCCCTAAATCACCCAAACATCCACACAACAGACCAAGTAATGCTGTCCAACAGCTCACTGACGGTGGCCCTTTAGTTCATTGTTGAGTGCAATTATAGCTCTGGGATAAAAACTATTCAGAAGACGTGTGGTCCGAGTTTTAATTGTTCTGTATCTTCTGCCAGAAGGCAACACAGTCCAAAAAGATTGTAAGCAGGATGGGAAGAGTCTCTGAGAACGTTATGCAATTTCGTCAAACAGCGAGATTCGAAGATGTCGTCCAGGGCTGGTCGCTGGAGTCCGATGATATTCCGGGCAGTTTTAATGATTCACTGTAGAGCTTTTTTATCCGCTGCAGAGCTGCTCCCATACCATGCAAGAATGCCCTATGTCAGGACAGTCTCAATGGTGCTGCGATAGTAAGACAGAAGTAGATGCTGAGATAGATTTATCTTCCTGAGCATTCTCAGAAAGTACAGCCTCATCAGTGAGTGCTGATGTTTTCTTTAGCCCCGAGAACGGCAAAATTCAAAACTCTTCAAAAGAACTTTTGAAAAAAATGACAAGCTTGCAAGGGCATTTTTTTTTTGAAAATATTGTAATGGCGCGTCGAGCTTATAAGTCGAATACCCCAAGTAATATTGAGTTCCCATGGGATCGAATGGTCCACGAGCAGGCGATGTCTCCACAGTGCAAAAAAACCCCACCGATCACGGGTCCTTAAAAAAGTCTGTGAAAAATTAAATCACTCAGGTGTGCAGCGAAGATAATCTGTGCCAGAAGGGTGCCACTAGATACACCTTTCAAGGAAATGTACACGAATTAAAAAAAACAGGCGAATTTTGATTTAAGCCACATAAACGAGAACTGTGAGCCACTTCAATCCCTGAGCTGATGGGTGGAAGAAAAATAATGTCCCTGCACCGTTGATCTTTACACAAAACAGTGTTCAAAATGTTTTACGATTTTAAGGAAATGGGCCAGTTAATGTGTGAAATAATCCGTTCCATGACCACCTGGGAAAAATGGTTTCCAAACATAAATAGAGATGCTTTGTGTGTATTTGTGTATTTTTTTCCCCCCTCCAAAAAATCTTAAATTTAATGACCTTCCCCTAGCTAGAAATAATTGCATGAAGTTTAACTGTAGAGAGATGGCATGAAACTGTATAATGAAATAGGTACCACGATAGACCAGGCCAAAAAAATAATATATTTAAATTTATGAAACGAATATGATCATTTTAGCATGGTTTTGCCAAGCCCGTTTGACACTTTTAAGGATATGCGAAATAAGAGTATACGTCCCACAGACATAATCCATTTAAAAGAAGCTTGAAATGCGTTATCTGTTAATGCAACCCTCTAAACTTCTGATAATCTCGCAACGTTTATGCCTCTGATCCTTTGCATTAAGATTTCGACTTGCAGAGCTTGTATGCGTTTTAACGTGACATGTCAACTATATTTTGGGGTGGGTGGGCTTTTTAATCCTAAACATTTGTTCGGCTTATGAAATGCATTTGTTTAAGGAAAAAAAAGTCTTTCTGTGTGTGGAAGAGTGTGTACAGTACGTGTGCGAGGGATGAGAGTATGGATCTGAATTTACCTGGAATTTATACTGAAGAATGTTATTTAAACAACAAATAAAATGTAGATAATTTGTATCTAACTCAGTTGGGCTCTTTATTAAGTTTATTTTATGGCGTGCAACTTCGTCTTCGCATCTCATTTCTAGAGGAATCTGCAAACCACGTGCAGAGAAAGAAAGTAGTTAGTCCTCAATTTATGACCAACACTGAGGGCGGAATTTATGTTGCTAAGTGAGAAATTGGTTAAGTGAGTTTCGCCCCATTTTACGACTTTGTCATATTTGCTAAGCGAATCGCTGCAGTTGTTAAATCAGTAACACGGTTGTTAAGCGAATCTGACTTCCCCGTGGGCTTTGCTTGTCAGAAGTTTGCAAAAGAGGATCAATCACACGACCCCCCTGGGACACTACAACCTTCATATATATGAGCCCGTTGCCAAGCATCTGAATTTTGATCCCAGGATCAAAACTCCTGACTAGAGATCCAAGAAGCAGTCACATGAAAACAGGGGGGAAAAAAAACACACAGACTCCAAGTCCCATCAGAAACTTTGTCTTTTTATGTACACTGAGAGCATAGGCACCAAAGACAAATTCCTTGTGTGTCCAATCATATTTGGCCAATAAAAGAATTCTATTCTATTCTATTCTATTCTATTCTATTCTATTCTATTCTATTCTATTCTATTCTATTTCTATTTCTATTCTATTTTATCCTATTCCATTCTTTCTATTCTATTCTATTTTATTCTATTCTATCCTATTCTATTCTATATTCCATTCCATTCCATTCCATATTTTCTATTCTGTTCTATTTCTATTCTATTCTATTCTGTTCTGTCCTATCCTATCCTATATTCCATTCCATTCTTTCTATTCTATTCTATCCTATCCTATTCCATTCCATTCCATTCCACATATTCTATTCTATTCTATTCTATTCTAATTTATTTCTATTTCTATACTATTCTATCCTATTCCATTCTTTCTATTCTATTCTATTTTATTCTATTCTATCCTATTCTATTCTATATTCCATTCTATTCCATTCCATATTTTCTATTCTGTTCTATTTCTATTCTATTTCTATTCTATTTCTATTCTATTTCTATTCTATTTCTATTCTGTTCTGTTCTGTT
This sequence comes from Pantherophis guttatus, assembly GCF_059756535.1. Classification (NCBI taxonomy): domain Eukaryota; kingdom Metazoa; phylum Chordata; class Lepidosauria; order Squamata; family Colubridae; genus Pantherophis; species Pantherophis guttatus. The sequence continues at coordinate 6,816,101 of NC_142078.1, forward strand.
CTGTTCTGTCCTGTCCTGTCCTGTCCTGTCCTGTCCTATCCTATCCTATCCTATATTCCATTCCATTCCATTCTTAAAAGATATGTGGACTCCAAGTCCCATCAGGATAGGCAGCAGAAATAGAGAATGGCAGTTGTGGTCCAGCTCCTTGGACTTGATTGGCTTGGCCTCCCCGCCCCCTCCCCCAAGTTTTGGAGAGCTGTCCCCATCCAACCTAACTTTAATTTGCATCTCCATCAACCAAATTCCTAAAGCATCTTAATTAGTCATGGGAGCTTCATCCCTGGAAGCTTTCAAAGAAGAGACTGGACTGCCATCTGTCAGAAATGCTGTAGGGTTTCCTGCTTGGGCAGGGGGTTGGACTAGATGACCTCCAAGGTCCCTTCCACTCTGTTATTCTATATTCAGTGGAATAGATCGCCTTTAGATGTGGGAGCTTCATCCCTGGAGGCTTTCAAAGAAGAGACTGGACTGCCATCTGTCAGAAATGCTGTAGGGTTTCCTGCTTGGGCAGGGGGTTGGACTAGATGACCTCCAAGGTCCCTTCCGACTCTGTTATTCTATATTCAGTGGAATAGATCGCCTTCAGATGTGGGAGCTTCATCCCTGGAAGCTTTCAAAGAAGAGACTGGACTGCCATCTGTCAGAAATGGTATACAGTTTCCTGCTTGGGCAGTGGGGTTGGACTAGATGACCTCCAAGCTCCCTTCCGTCTCTGTTATTCTATATTCTATATTCATCCCTGGAGTCTTTCAAAGAAGAGATTGGACTTCCATCAGTCAGAAATGCTGTAGGGTCTCCTGCTTGGGCAGGGGGTTGGACTAGATGACCTCCAAGCTCCCTTCCGTCTCTGTTAAATGTGAATCAGCCCATCTTTTTTTTTTTTTTCCCTTCTTCCTGGTTTCTTGGGTACCAAGCCCTCGACCAAGATGGCGCCCGGCTTTTTCCCTGCCAGCCTTCACTCCCTCTCACCGCGCAGGCGCGGCCGGGCCCTTTCAAACCACCACGTCTCCACCCTCTTTTTTTTTTTTTTTTGTTTCCCCCCCCCCCTCAACTGAGATGGCGGCGGGAACGGCTTCTCGGCGCGTTTCCCGCCCTCAAAATGGCGCCCCGTAGACGGCGTCCTGCGCTCTCCAACCCCCTTTTGCCCTTCTCCGGGCGGCGTCGGCGGCTTCGCCAAGATGGCCGCCGCCGCCGGCGGGGCGGGTCCGAGCGCCTGATGCGGTTGTTTAAAAATTCCGAGGCAGCCGCCGAAGTCGGAGACGAAGAAAGAGGCGCCGCCGCCTCAGCAGCCGCCGCCGCCGCCGCCAGCCGCCAGCCGCCTCCCTCTCGCCGCCTCCCGGGGCCGCGCCATGGACTCCATCCCGGGCGAAGACCCCACTTTGCCGCTGGGGGTCAACAGCGGGTAAGGGCCGTTAGGGCCGTTAACGGGAGGGGGGGGGGAGAGGAGGGAGGGGGGAGGAGGGAGGAGGAGGAGGAGAAGGGGGAGGAGTTAACCCCTTCCCTGCCGGCGCGCTGCGGACAAAGCGAGTGGGCGGGGCCAACGCCACTCCCCCTCCCTCCTTTCCTCGGGTAGAGCCTCCAGTGGCCGGCGCAGTGGATCTGAGTCCAGGTTTTTTTTTTTTGTTTTTTTTTGGGGGGGTGGGAAAACGAGCAGGGCTGCTTTGGGACGACCTTACAGGAGGGTTGTTAGAGGGGTGGGGGGAGAGAAAAAAAATAAGGGAGACCCTTCCAAGGGTGATCAGGATTGGGGTGTTGTGGGTGTTTCTGGATTGAATCTGGGGGGGGGGGGACTTTTAGGCCAGGCTCTTTCCTGATCTAGATAGGGGATGTACTACAACTCCCATCCTTTTGTCTTGTCTGCCTTTGCTGATGGGATGGACGACCCTGCAGGAACGTGGTTAGAAAGGGGAAAAGGAAAGAAAAGGCTCTTTCCTGATCTTATGGGAGGATGTACTACAACTCCCATCCTCTTGACTTGGCTGCCTTTGCTGATGGGATGGACGACCCTGCAGGAGGAGGGTTGGGGGGGGCGGGAGGGAATAAGGGAGACCCTTCCAAAGGTGATCAAGATTGGGGTGTGTGTTTCCAGCTGGATCGGATCTGGGGATGGGCCAGGCCAGGCTCTTTCCTGATCTAGATAGGGGATGTACTACAACTCCCATCCTTTTGTCTTGTCTGCCTTTGCTGATGGGATGGACGACCCTGCAGGAGCGTGGTTAGAAAGGGGAAAAGGAGGCAGAGGGGATCCTTGCAAGGGTGATCTGGATTGGTGCCTGTGTTTCCAGCTGGATCGGATTGGGGTGGGTGGGCTTTAGATTAATCTCTTTCCTGATCTTGATGGGGATTGTACTACAACTCCCATCCTCTTGTCTTGGCTGCCTTTGCTGATGGGATGGACGACCCTGCCAGGAGGGTTGTTGGGGGGGTGGGGAGGATAAAGGGGGCAGAGGGGATTCTTGCAAAGGGTGATCAGGCTTTGGGGTTTCCAGCTGGATCGAATTGGGGTGGGTGGGCTTTAGACTAAGCTCTTTCCTGATCCTGATGGGGATGCAACTACAACTCCCATCCCTTTAGCTGTCTTTGCTGATTGGATGGATTACCTTCCAGCAGCGCTGTGAAGAGAGAAAGGTGGGGGGGGGGGCTTACAAGACTTATTGGACTTGGGGTGCATGTTGCCAGCTAGATTGAATTGGGGGACATCAGGAGACCATGGGAGGGGGGTCGCTTTCCTCCATTCAGATGGGGACTCACTACAAGCCCCATCCTCCCCAGATGTAGGATACGGAGCCTCTTGATAGCTGCAGATTCCCCCTTCCTGGCTCTTGCACCCTTCTCCCTTCAGCTTGGGCATCTTGGACTACAGTTCCCATCGCTCGCTTTGAAGATGCAGGAGGGGAGAAGCCAAAGGCAGAAAATTCATTTTTATTTATTTAAATGCACGTAGGAAGGAAGACGGAGAAATATTGTGTATTGCAGAGACTGGATAAATCCCGGTGCCTCTATCCAGATATTCCCACTGGTTCCACTGCTGATGGGACATGTAGTCCAGGGCTGTAAAAGCCAGGTGGGTAGGGAAGACTGAGCTTGGGGCCTGCAGGCTGATTATTTTTAAAACTTCCTTCTTTCCAGCCTCAATTTTTCCCGGCTTCCAGATGTCTCGGGAGACGAGGTCCGCAATCAAATGGGAGGCGGTGGAGGTAAAAATAAAATAGCCAAAACTCTTTTTAAAAAATTGCTTTAAATGCAACTTCAGTCAAACTTTGCAGACTGGCATAAATACACATTGTTGCATTTCAAGCCATTTATCTAAGTAAGTAAAACGAAACAAAACAAAAAAAATACTTGGAAGAGAAACAAAAGGGAAGTAATTAAGTCTGCACCGGAAACTTTGTTGCATTCAAGTTTCTTCTACTAAGTGATTGTAAAAACACATCCAGGAGGAAGAAAAAAAATAAATAAATCCTTGGAGAATTGCACAATCCCTTTTGCGAACCACAAAGAGCGTGTTTCATACCCTTAAATTCTACTTTTCTTCCCCACCAGAATTGATCTCAAACTGCATTTGTTGAAAATAGAGGGCAATTTCTGTCTCTGTGTGTTTTCAAGCTGGAAACAAAAAAAAGAAAAATGATAGTATAAATAACGTAGTTTAAATCCAAATCTACACTTAATGTACTTTATTACTTTATTTTCCTGAGTTTTTCCCAAACCCAGGAAAATAAAAATAAAACTCTTATGGGAGATTCTGGTTTTCAGCTCCAACGTATTAGTTGCTTTGCCAAATTACCCCAAAGTTCACTTTCTTTCTTTCTTTTTTTAATTTGATTTATATGCCGCCCTTCTCCGGAGACTCAGGGCGGCTTACAATGCGCTAAGCAATAGCCTTCATACTTTTGTATATTTATACAAAGTCAGCTTATTGCCCCCACAAACTGGGTCCTCATTTTGCGAGCTCCGGAGCTAAAATAATTAAAATTTGATTCTACTAAGCTTTTGTCAGCCATCTGCTGACATCGTCCAAGCATTAAACTAGCATTACAGTATGTATATTGTATGTCTACGTGTGTGCAAATATTTGCTCTACGTTTGGATTATTGGCAGTGTTACCTGAGGTGGCCGAAGAGACCGTTTCACCAAGCAGGGCGCGAACCATGAAGGATTTTGAAAATGTAAGTTTGGTGGCTGGTTTTTTTGGGATGTTTTTTTCTTTTTACATATGTAGGTTGTCCTTGACTTACCACAGTTCATTTAGTGACTGAAGTTGCAACGTCACTGAGAAAAGTGACTTGGGACCGATTTCCACACTTACGACCAGTAGTGGGATTCAAATCCCGTCGTTACCGATTCGTTCGTGGGAGCGCGTATACTTCTGCACATGTGCAGAGACATCCAGGCGGATGGGCGGAGCGTCCCGCCACCACCACAACCAGTTTGCCCGATCCGTGGCAAACTGGTAGCAACCCACCACTGCTTACGACCGTTGCAACATCCCCAGGGGTCGCCCGATAAAAATTCAGACACTCGGCAACTGACTCATATTTATGACGGTTTTAGTGCCCAGTTGCGATTTGGAAACAATGTGGATAAGTAAAACAATCTGGGAAGTTTTATCACTGATGCTGTTCTGTCCCTAACCCCACGCACACGCACCAACAGACGTTCAGGAGTTAAAGACCAAACCGGCCGGCAAAATCCTTTTCCTTATGATAACTTGGCAACAACCTAGTGGCTGCCTGCCAAGAGTTTATTATTTACAAAGAGGAGAGATAACTTCTCCCCACTTCTGGTACATCAAAGGAAAGCAGTTCAATAATTACGGAATTAAATCAAGTCCAGAGATACTTCCAGCAAAGTCTTAAAGCAAAAGTCCGGCAATGCAGAATGGCGTGGAAGCTTTCAGCTTTGTTCATCACAAGGTTTGACTGGCCACCACGCTCCCTTTTATACCCTGTGGGGTGTGGTCCAGTGACTCAGCCTAATCTCGGGCACGCCCTTTCTTCTGTTGCACGCACTTATCTCTGTGACGCTGACGTGGATCCAGCCAAGACTCATTACCCTCATCACTGTCCATCTGTGCCTGCGTGGACGTGCTTGGCCCCGGCCCTATCTCTTGCCCTTCGGCGGACACCGAAGGCATTGCCAGAGAGGAGGGTCCTGGAGAGGGAGGCCTTGCCAACTCCTCTCCTTCACTCTCGGAGTCCTCTCCTGCCGATGACACAGGCTCAGGTAACGGAGCCACAACAGATGCTGCCTCCATTAAGAAATGTTTTCCTGGGAGTAAAGCTGGATGAACCTCTAGGCTTGCAACTTTTGTTAGGCTCAATTTTGTAAATTGAGTAGTTCTGTCTTCCCTTTCATTATCGAAAGGGGCAAGCATCAATATTTTATTAGGAACATATGAGATTTCTCCCAGGGAGCGGTGCGGTGGCCTAGAGCTGGGGCTCTCGCCTCACAATCAGGAGGCTGTGAGTTCGATCCTAGGTAGAGGCAGATATTTCTCTCTCTGGGCACAAGAGAGAATATATCTGCCGAACAAAACTCCGCATTGGCGACAGGAAAGGCATCCGGCCATTAAAACACTCTGCTAGCTCCATTCAGTTGCCCGGACTCCACCCCGCAAGGGATTATGGGGTCGTTAAAAGAGGATGATGACGATATGAAATTTCTCCAGGCTGGCAAAGATGGGTAGGATGTGGTGGTAATTGAGGGATATGGGGATAGTTGCTTTATTTAAATGAATGTTTTAAACAGGTAGTTCCCGACTTATGGCAGTTCATTTAGTGACTCAAGTTACAGTGACGCTGAAAAAAGTCACTGAGGACCGTTTTCCATACTTACAACTTTTGTAGCATCCCCCCCACGGTCCCGCGATCAAAACTCAAGACGCTTGGCAACTGACTCACATTTATGACGGTCCCAGGGGGGTCGTGTGACCCCCTTTTGCGACCTTCTTGATGAGCAAAATCAATGGGAAAGCCGGACTCGCTTAACAACGGCGTTACTAATTTAACGACTGCCGCGATTCCCTCAGCAACTGTGGCAAGAAAAATTGTCGAATGGGGCAAAATTGACTTAACAACTCAAAATTCACTTAACAGCAGAAATTTTGAGCTCAATTGTGGTCGTACATTGAGGGTTACCTGTGCATTATCGAGCTGATTTGGTTACACCTGTATTATGGCATTATTTAAGTTACAGATGGAAAGGTTTTTTTAAAAAATCAAAAGAATTCATTGGAGATTGCTTTCCAGAGAGAACATGCAAAGAGTGAGCAAAGCTAGAGAAAATCAGGACTAGGGGTGACATGATAGCAGTATTCGAATATTTTCTTTAAATTTTTTAAAATTTTATTTTAATACAAACAATCCATCTTCCATTAAACAGTGTGTCATCTGGGTACGAATGTCTTGTGCAATAAAAATTAAAATTTACAGCCATATTCATTATTTATCTATTCTTAACCTACTATTGATATACATTGCATATCTAACACTGTAACAATTCTCTTCTTAACTTATTTCCAAAGTTCAGTAATCTACTTTTATTTCTAACTTTCATATTTATTCCCTAACCATTGGTAAAATAATTCCCATACATTATACTGTTCAGTTTGTTCCTTCTCTTTAATTGCAAGTGTTAACCTGTTCATTTCTGCACATTCTAACATTTTCCTAATCACATTCTCATCTGTAGGAATCCCTTCACTTTTCCAGTTTTGTGCAAATACAATCCTAGCTGCAGTTATTACATTCAATAATCAAATATACATTTACTGTTAAGTTTCTGGTGAAATCCCCAACAGAAATATTTCGGGTTTCAGATCAATATGGACTGGGGGGGGGTGATATGATAGCAGTATTTGAATATTTGAGAGGCTGCCACAAAGAAAAGGGGGTCATTTTATTCTCCAAAGCAACAGAAGGGAAGGCAATAAACAATGGATGGAACTAATCAAGGAGAGAAGCAACCTGGGGAAACTTCCTAACAGTGAGGACAATTAATCAGTGGAACAGCTTGCCACCAGAAGTTGTAGGTGCTCCATTTTTTAAGAAGAAACTGGACAGTCACTTGTCTGAAATGGTATAGGGCAGTGATTCTATGTGCTCCGCGGATGCGCACGCAATCCCCCCGCTCCTGGCACACGATGTCCCGATGGGCCTGTTTTTCTCTCTCTCCAGGCTCCAGAGCCTTTCTAGGAGTCTGGGGAGGGCAAAAATGGCCTCCCCCCTCTCCCCGGAGGCCCTCTGGAGGCCAGAAACGGCCCATTTGCCAACTATTTTTTTTTTTGAAAAGTTTTTCAGTTTTATTTGTTGTTCCGTAATAGTTTTAAATTGGGGTATTTTAAATTTCTGGGGTTTTAATTGAGCCAAATTATTTAATCTTTTAAAATTTTAATTGCTGTTTTGTCTTGTGTTTTTAAATAGGCTGTACACCGCCCTGAGTCCTTCGGGAGAAGGGCGGTATAGAAATAAAATTATTATTATTATTATTATTATTATTATTATTATTATTATTATTATTATTATTATTATTTTTATTATTTTTATTATTATTATTATTATTATTATTAATTATTATTTATTATTTATTAATTATTATTATTAATTATTATTAATTATTATTAATTATTATTATTTTTTCTTATACACATAATATAAAATGTACATTTTCTTATACATAATTAATCCTACATATACATGTTTTCCTTAAAGAAAGCATTAAAATAAGGCATTTTAATTACGTTCGGAGTTGTTCTTCTACCGTTTCTTCCCTCATTTCGCAACAACCCTTCTTCTTCTTCTCCTCTTTCTTCCCTCCCTCCTCTCTCTCCTCCTTCCTCCTCTCCTGCCTCATCCTACTTCCCCTTCCTTTCCCCCACTCCTCTCTTCTTTTCCCCCTTCTCACCTTCTCTCCTACTCCTGTCCCCTACCCTTCCTTCCTCTCCTTTTCCCTTTCTTCCCTTCCTCTCCCTCCCTCTCCTCTTCCTACTCTCTATTCCTCTCTCCTTTCTATCTTCTTTGCTGTGGAATATTTTGGTATCCGAACAACTCCTGTATCCTAATAGTATATACTTTCTTTCAATTTCATTTCAGATTTATTCTATCAGTATTATCATAATTGTACACTTCTTCTTATTATCTTCTTTCTTCCCCCCATCCCCCTTTTTCATTTACCCTGGTGTCATCTGGGTTTCTATTTCTTTTTTATCCTCTCCCTCGTTGTAACTTTCTATTATCTAACTCATTTATCTATCCTCTTATCTTCATATTTCTTTTCTAACCATATATAAAATCTTCCCCGTGTCTTGAAATACACTGTGTCAACTTCCGGTGGGGTGGAAGGCCCGTCTCTCCCCAGGCTCCAGAGCCTTTCTAGGTATCTGGGGAGGGCAAAAACTGTCTTCCCCACCTCCCACCCCCGAGGCCCTCCGGAGGAAACAGCCTGTTTCCCTATTTCTGGTGGGCCCAAAAGGCCCGAAAATCAGCGCGCCGGAGCTGAGCTCGTGTGCCCACCGATATGGCTACGTGTGCCATCACGGGTATAGGGTCTCCTGCTTGATCAGGGGGCTGGACTAGAAGACCTCCAAGGTCCCTTCCCGCTCTATTCTGATTCTAAAAAGCCGAAATCACACACACTTGACTAAGATCTATTTGCACGTAGATATCGATGAAGCAAGGCAGCCATTTTGGGGCTGAGGTAAATGACAAAGTTAGCACGGGCGCAATGTCGCCGCAAGGGAAGGGAATTTTAGCTCGTTCACTGGGAAGCGGTTTAATCCACTGGCTCTATCTGGGGAAGCAGGAATCCGCACCCGCTGCTTTTTCCAGCGTTTTGAGGGCGAAATTTGGCGGCGTGATCCTGAGCCAAGTTGAACGGAATGAAAAAGGGATCATCATCCTTTGGGGGAACCTAGCATTTAGAGAAGAGAAAATCCAGATTTTTTTTCCCCCTACCCAGCCTCTTCACAGCCCCCCACTCAGCGAGCGTGGTCCTAATTAAGAAAGCTGCTTTCGAAAGCAGAAATAAAATCGAATTGGCCACGCGCCTCTCATATTTCCTGTCAATTGTGGGAGGCCCACAAAAACACTAAAAAAAACCAAAAAACTTAAAAACACGGCAGAAAGTTTGCAGGAAGTGGAAGATCTGTCTTTTTTTTGAAAACCCCAAAAAGGAACTGTTAGTGGAAGGCAAAGGCCCAGCCAGTGAGAAGAATAAATTTAAATTGATAAAAGTTGTTCAATTTTAACCTGGAGTGCCAGCAAATGCAGGTAGTCCTCAACTTAGCACCACAATCGAGCCCCAAATTTCTGCCGTTAAGTGAGAAATTTGTTGAGTGAATTTTACCCCATGTTACGACTTTCCTTCCCACAGTTGTTAAGTGAATCACTGCAGTTGTTAAATTAATACAGGTAGTCCTCAACTTAGGACCACAATCGAGCCCCAAATTTCTGCCGTTAAGTGAGAAGTTTGTTGAGTGAATTTTACCCCATGTTACGACTTTCCTTCCCACAGTTGTTAAGTGAATCACTGCAGTTGTTAAATTAATACAGGTAGTCCTCGACTTATGACTACAATTGAGCCCAAAATTTCTGCTGTTAAGTGAGAAATGCGTTGAGTGAATTTTGCTCCATTTGACAACCTTTCTTGGCTCTGTTGTTAAGTGAACCACAGTAGTTGATAAGTTAGTAAACCGGTTGTTAAGTGAATCTGGCTTCCCCATTGACTTTGCTTGTCTGAAGGTTGCATAAGGGGATCATGTGACCCTGGGACACAGCGACCGTCACTTAGTGACTTAAGACTGTTTTTCACGGTTACGACTATTCCAGCAACCCCATGGTCATGTGATCAAAATTCAGACACTTGCCCAGTGTCTGAATTTTGATCACATGACCATGGGGTTGCTGGAACGGCCGTAACTGTGAAAAACAGTCCGAAGTCACTTTTTTCAGGGATGTTGTAACTTCGGACGGTCATTAATGAACTGTTGCAAGTCGAGGATTAGCTGTAACTGTGGCCTACAGAACTTCGATTTGGGGAAACTGATGTATGCGGTGTGGACTTGGTGGTTTGGAAAACTGTTCAGCTCACCGTCTCGTCTATCGCCAGCAAATCACGGAGCTGCGGAAAGAGAATTTCAACTTGAAACTTCGCATCTATTTCCTGGAGGACCGGATTCAGCAGAAGTTCGATGGTCCCCATGATGACGTCTACCGGATTGTAAGTGTTGGGTGTTTTTTTTTGGCAGTTCCTGGTTTCTGTTCTGTACGGGCACCAGTGCATATTAGGACATTACCGGCATGTAAGGACATCCCTGTTTTGGTGACAGCACTGCCTCAGATAGAAAGTCCCTACAGAGAGTGGTGAGGACAGTGGAGAAGATTATAGGAAGCTTGCTTCCCCTTATTCAGGATGTGGCTTATAAGCGCTATGTGCTTAGAGCTCAAACCATTGTGAGAGACCCCACACACGCACTCCATGGTCTGTTTCTGTTTTGCTCCCCTCTGGGAGGAGATTTCAAAATATTTCTAGCAGGATTCCCAGATTCTGGAACAGCTTTGTTCCCTAGGTCATTTGTCTGGTAAACACGCAAGATTTGTTTTTCTCGCCATAAACATATATACATCCGAACTAGACTTTGTTGTTTCTCTGTGTCATAATATATGTGGGTATATGCATAATTTTGTATTTATTTATCTGGTCATGTTCATGGAGTGTATCTTGGAGGTGGTGACCCTTTGAGAGCTGTAGGCAAGGAAATTTCATTTTAATATATGCCGATCCGTGTACATTGGAGTGGAGTGGAGTGGAGTGGAGTGGAGTGGAGTGGAGTGGAGTGGAGTGGAGTGGAGTGGAGTGGAGTAGAGTAGAGTAGAGTAGAGTAGAGTAGAGTAGAGTAGAGTAGAGTAGAGTAGAGTAGAATTCTTTATTGGCCAAGTGTGAGTGGACACACAAGGAATTTGTCTTTGGTGCATATGCTCTCAGTGTCCATAAAAGACAAGATACCTTCGTCAAGAATTTATTTATTTTATTTATTTATATTTAAATTTCTATCATTAATCATTTATCAAAAATCATAAGGTACAACACTTAATGATAGCCATAGGGTACAAATAAGCAGTCAGGAAACAATATCAGTATAAATCGTAAGGATACAAGCAACAAGGTTACAGTCATACAATCATAAGTGGGAGGAGATGGGTGATAGGAACGGTGAGAAGACTAATAGTAATAGTAATGCAGACTTAGCGAATAGTTGGACAGTGTTGAGGGAATTATTTGTTTAGCAGAGTGATGGCATTGGGGAAAAAACTGTCCTTGTCTAGTTGTTCTGGTGTGCAGTGCTCTATAGTGTTGTTTTGAGGGTAGGAGTTGAAACAGTTTATGTCCAGGATGTGAGAGGTCTGTAAATATTTTCCCAGCCCTCTTTTTGACTCGTGCAGTATACAGGTCCTCCATGGAAGGCAAGTTGGTAGCCATTGTTTTTTCTCCAGTTCTAATTATCCCTTGAAGTCTGTGTCTGTCTTGTTTGTTTGCGGAGCCAAACATTCAAAGTGACAATAAAGTTATTCTAAAGTCTTAAGTCTAGGAACATGATGTGCTCGCCCCGTTGCCTCGGTAGAATGTACTGGGGCCTGCTTCGGAGTCTGCCCCTCGCAAAGGCCAAACTTTGCCCCCAGTTCGGTTACGGAATAGGAAACCGTGCTGCCACTATTCCTCGCGGGGAACAAAAAAAATCCATGTTTTTCTGCATTTCTCTCTCGTTCCGTTAGAACATCGAGCTCAAAGTCGAATTGGAGAGCGTGAAACGAGAACTCCAGCAACGAGAGCAGTTGCTCCGGAAAGCATCGTGAGTATTTTCCCCGTTGTGAATGCGCGGACGGCCGTCCTTTGTTTAATTGTGTTTCAGGTGCACGGCTTCCCCCTCTGGAGGCCAGGCTGGGGAGGTGGGTTAGGTTGAGAAGGGAGGTCCAGCTGGACAGGAGCTCCGTCCTTTGCTCTTCTGCTGCTCCGCTTCTCTTCCTCAGCAGTGTTTTGACCTAAAGGTAAAGGTTCCCCTCGCACATATGTGCTAGTCGTTCCCGACTCTAGGGGGCGGTGCTCATCTCCATTTCAAAGCCGAAGAGCCAGCGCTGTCCAGAGACATCTCTGTGATCATGTGGCCAGCATGACTCAACGCCAAAGGCGCACGGAACGCTGTTCCCTTCCCACCAAAGATGGTTCCTATTTTTCTACTTGCATTTTTTTTAACGTGCTTTCGAACTGCTAGGTTGGCAGAAGCTGGAACAAGTCACGGGAGCTCACCTCGTTACGCGGCGCTAGGGATTCGAACTGCTGAACTGCCGACCTTTCGATCGACAAGCTCAGCGTCTTAGCCACTGAGCCACCGTGTCCCTTCTGACCTAGGCTTCCTTAAAAAGCAGGAAGCTTGGTCCCGGCAAAGCCCCTTTTATTTACACAACTGTGAATTCCTTTCATTCGCAGTCAGCAAGGCCTGGCAAACAGTCTTTCGAAGGAATATTTATTAACACAAACCTTATCTCGCTTGGCAAGCTGCCACGTAACTTGTTTCCAAACGAGGCAAAAGGCAAAAGGTGGCACAGAGTCTCTTATAGTCATGAACAGAACTTTCCACTCTTGAAACGACCGACCGACCGAATTGTTTCCTGCAAAAGTCTGCTCCCTGTTTGCTCCTCTTTGGGTTTTTTTTTTTTTTTTAATGATTTATATGCCGCCCTTCTCCGGAGACTCAGGGCAGCTTACAATGTGCTAAGCAATGGCCTTCATCCTTTTGTATATTTATACAAAGTCAGCTTATTGCCCCCACAAACTGGGTCCTCAATTTACCTACCTTAGAAAGGATGGAAGGCTGAGTCAACCTTGAGCCTGGCGAGATTCGAACCTGCAGTAATTGCAGGCAGCTGGTCTTAATAACAGGGTGCTTTAGACCACTGTACTACCAAGGCTCCTTGGTAGTTTTCTATGGGAGGGACCAATCATCTCCAAGGTGTAGTTTTACTCCCAAGTCAACCCTGCTTTCTTAGTTGTTCTTATCTTCTGGCAGCTCACACTGGGAACAGGTTCCAGCTATTCCTCTGCCTCGCTGCTGTCTATCTCCCTCTCTGCCTCTGATGCAGAGCCCAAGTTCCTCCCCAACGTCCTCACTGTCCGAACTCTGCTGCCAACTCCGCTGGCTGCCGGCGGGCCAGAACAAACGGTCTTATATTTGGCCTTTGCAGGAAAGCCGTCGAGAGCTTGGCCCAGGGTGGCGATGCCGAAATCCAACGTCTGAAGGAAGATGCAGAGAAAAAAGTCCAGGAAGTAGAAGCAAGCTTGACTAGCAGGATCCGGCTTCTAGAGGAGGCAAGTCTTGGAAGTTTTTTTCTGGAATTTGGGGGGAATTTTGAGTCTTTAGATCCGGTGGGAAGGTTCGGCTGGAGTCTGCCGGCGGTGAGGATCCCAAGACAATTCAAGGAAAAACTGTCCTTCTCTTCTCCCATCCCGAGTCTTGGACACCAGCTTCAGCACAGCCTAATTAGCACAAGTTGATTGGATCGGCCTCCCGACTCTGAGGTGTTTTGCTCTCAGCTGTTTTGCGCAAGGCTCTGCTGCTTGCTGCAAAGAGGTAAATTGCTGGAGCAGATTTTATTTTTCCTTGTGCTAATCAAGCTATGTTGAAAACGAAACTGAAAGTAAAGCAGGCTGTTTGCTGTTTGCTGCAACCAGGCAAAATTGCTCAGAGGCAGAGGCAGATTTCTTTTTCTTCTTTTCCTCACCAAAAAAGGTAGGTGCATCTTATACTCCGGTACATCTTATAGTGTGAAAAATACGGTATTCCCAGGCACGGGACAAGGCAAAATGTATTTTTTATTGCAATTTATGATGTTTGAGCTCTTAAGATTGCCCTGCTTCTCTTGGAAATTGTATTATTTACCCTAGCAAGCTGTGCAAGACTTTTCTTGATTGCGATGTCTTTTGATTGCGATGAAACAAAAAAACAACATTTCGTATTTTTTTAGTTTTCGGCGATGTTTGTGATAGTTGAGCTTTTAAGATTGCGCTGCCTTTGTTTGAAATTGTATTATTTATCCTAGCGAGGTGTGCAGAATCGTTTTGAGTGAGTCAGAACCGAAATGCGTTTAATGTTTGATTGAGTCAGAACTGAAATACATTTAATAACGCACACACAAAATATTACACCCTTCGTTTGGTGACTGTAAAACCACAACGGCACTGAAAAAGTGACTTATGACCCTTTTTTTTCACACTTAGATTAGGTCTAGATTCTTCTTAAAAACCTCCAGTGATGGAGCTCCCACAACTTCTGGTGGCAAGCTGTTCCACTGGTTAATTGTCCTCACTGTTAGGAAGTTTCTCCTTAATTCCAGGTTGCTTCTCTCTTTGATTAGTTTCCATCCGTTGCTTCTTGTCCTGCCTGCTGATGCTTTTGAAAATAAGTTGACCCACTCCTCTTCGTGGCAGCCCCTCAAATAATGCAGCGTTGCTATCATGTCCCCCTTAGTCCTTCTTCTCTCTAGACTAGCCAAACCCCAATCCTGCAGTTGTTCTTCATATGGTTTAGTCCCCAGGCCTCTGAGAATAGAATAGAATAGAATAGAATAGAATAGAATAGAATAGAATAGAATAGAATAGAATAGAAAATATGGAATAAAATGGAATAGAATAGAAGAATAGATTAGAATTAGAATAGAATAGAATAGAATATAAAATATGGAATAGAATAGAATAGAAGAATATATTAGAATTAAAATAGAAGAATAGAATAGAATAGAATAGAATATAAAATATGGAATAGAATAGAATAGAATAGAATAGAATAGAATAGAATAGAAAATATGGAATAAAATGGAATAGAATAGAAGAATAGATTAGAATTAGAATAGAATAGAATAGAATAGAATAGAATAGAATATAAAATATGGAATAGAATAGAATAGAAGAATATATTAGAATTAAAATAGAAGAATAGAATAGAATAGAATAGAATAGAATAGAATAGAATAGAATATAAAATATGGAATAGAATAGAATAGAAGAATATATTAGAATTAAAATAGAAGAATAGAATAGAATAGAATAGAATAGAATAGAATATAAAATATGGAATAGAATAGAATAGAATAGAATAGAATAGAATAGAATAGAATAGAATAGAAAATATGGGATAGAATAGAATAGAAGAATAGATTAGAATTAGAATAGAATAGAATAGAATAGAATTTTTTATTGGCCAAGTGTGATTGGACACACAAGAAATTTGTCTTTGGTGCATAAGCTCTCAGTGTACATAAAAGACAAGATACATTCGTCAAGAATTTATTTATTTTATTTATTTATATTTAAATTTCTATACCGCCCTTCCAGGGTGGATTTGATTTAAATAGAGTTGATTTAAATCACAATTTAAATCATGATTTAAATCACAATTTAAATCATGATTTAAATCACTAGTAAAAGCTTGATTTAAATCATAATTTTTAAAGAGCAACTGCCATCTCTGCTACTCCTTTGACCCACTGTTGACTCACCGATAGTCCCAGTGTTGCAGAATATACAGCCTCATGCTACATAACTAAGCTCCATTTCATGCTGAATAAACTAAATTATTTTTGTATCTTAAATAGAAAACTATCTTACGATAGATTTTTACCCCAAAAGTGTTTTATTAAAATAAATTCAATAAAAAAAAAAAATCCGATTTAAATAAAAAAAAATCTGATTTTTTTGACTTTTTTTAAAAAAATCATTGATTTTTATCCACCCTGCGCCCTTCTCCCGAAGGACTCAGGGCAGTGTACGGCCAAGATAAAACCCACAAATATAAAAGTTAAAAGCAAATTAAAAGTATTAAATAATTTGGCCGGAACTAAAATAACAGAAAACAACCCATTAAAATAACATTTAGGTCAGTCTTGCCTGCTGAAAGAAAAGCGTTTTGAGGGCGCGGCGGAAGGTGCGAAGGTCGGGAATCCTATGAAATCTCCGGGGGCAGCTCATTCCATAGGGCAGGTGCCCCCACAGAGAAGGCTCTCCCCCTGGGGGTCGCCAGTCGACACTGTTTGACCGACGGCACCCCGAGGAGTCCCTCTCTGTGGGAGCATACTGGTCGATAGGAGGCTATCGGTGGCAGAAGGCGGTCTCGTAAATAATCATAAGGTACCACACTTAACGATCGTCATAGGGTACAAATAAGCAATCAAATACTAGGAAACAATCTCAATATAAATCGTAAGGATACAGCAACAAGTTACAGTCATACAGTCATAAGTGGGAGGAGATGGGTGATGGGAACGATGAGAAGATGAATAGTAATGCAGACTTATTAACTAGTTTGACAGTGGTGAGGGAATTATTTGTTTAGCAGAGTGATGGCGTTTGGGGAAAAAACTGTCCTTGTGTCTAGTTGTTCTGGTGTGCAGTGCCCTATAGCATCGTTTTGAGGGTAGGAGTTGAAACAATTTGTGTCCAGGATGCGAGGGGTCTGTAGATATTTTCCCAGCCCTCTTTTTGACTCGTGCAGTATCCAGGTCCTACATGGAAGGCAGGTTGGTAGCCATTGTTTTTTCTGCAGTTCTAATTCTCCTCTGAAGTCTGTGTCTGTCTTGTTGGGTTGCAGAACCAAACCAGACAGTTATGGAGGTGCAGATGACAGACTCAATCGTTCCTCTCTAGAACTGGATCAGCAGCTCTTTGGGCAGTTTTTTTTTTTTTTTTAAATTTGATTTATATGCTTCTCCGGAGACTCAGGGCGGCTTACAATGCGTTAAGCAATAGCCTTCATACTTTTGTATATTTATACAAAGTCAGCTTATTGCCCCCACAAACCGGGTCCTCATTTCACCTACCTTAGAAAGGATGGAAGGCTGAGTCAACCTTGAGCCTTGGAGAGATTCGAACCAGCAGTAAATTGCAGGCAGCTGTGTTAATAACAGGGTGCACTAAACCCCTGTACTATCAAGGCTCCTGATCATCTTAGTCAGTCTTCTCTGAACTTTTTCCAAAGTCTCGACATCTTTTTTGGTAGTATGGTGGAGTCGTAAATATTGGGTGGGTGGGGGGTCTTTCCAGAGCTGAGTGGTGAGGACTAAAGGTTGGCTTTAAAGCTGGTTTAGACTGTCCCTTGATTTCAATGTCCCTCTTTTATTTTCTGTGTAACAGGACCTCCGAACAGCCCGGGTGGAAGTAGAGAAAGCATTTGCTTTGACGGAGCGCGAAAGAGTCCAGCGACTGGCCGTGGAACAACAGCTCTCTTTGATCATCACGGCGCAGGCCAAAGATATTGATATCACAGCCCTGCTGGGAGAAAAAGACAGGTTGAATGTCTTATCATCTTCTTTTAACGGCCCCATAATTTCTTGCGGGGAGGGGTTTTGTTCAGCAGATATATATTCTCAGTATGCCCAGAAAGAGAAATATTTGCCTCTACCTAGGATTGAACTCACAGCCTCCTGGTTGTGAGGCGAGAACTCCACCTCTAGGCCACCGCACCACTCGCAGGTTGAATGTCTATGGAGCTTCTCAATCATTCAGGTCAAGGTTGTCCCAAAGGTGCTTTTCCAAAAGGCAACTGGATGTTCTTGGTTTTTTTTTCCCCCTGGAAAATGTTTCGCTTCTCATTCAAGAAGCTTCTTCGGTTCCTGGATGAAGAACCTCTTGAAGTGGAGAAGCTTCTTGGATGGGAAGGGAAACATTTTCAAGGAAAATGTTTCCCTTCCCATCACAGCTGTTTTATTGCAACAGCTGTGAATTATGTTCATTCACAGCTGAGTCCCAACTAGTTGCAAAAAGTTCTTCGGGAGAAGTCCTTTGGGATAATCACCAACCTTTTATCTCCCTTGACACGCTGCCAAAGACCTACTTGGCAAAGCCACACAGAATCCAGAATCAAACAGAGATGCCGACTGGAAATAGAATTAACAATGTTGCTTTCCTGCAAAGGGCCCACATGCCTTTGCTCCTCTTTTAAGCCTTATGGGAGGGGCCATTCATCTCCAGGCCTTACTCCTGAGTCGTCCCTTTTGTTTTAACTGTTCTTGCCTTCTGGCAGCTCTTTGCATGCGCGCACTAGGAACAGGCTCCTCCTGTTCCTCTGCCTCTCTGATATCCAACTCTGGAGGCTTCGGAGTCCGCGCATCACTCCCAGATGGCCCTGGCCTCATCTCTGCTCTGAGGCAGAGCCCTTGTCCAGACCTCCCCCAGACTCCAGGACTGGCCTATGTTCCTCCCCAGCCTCTTCACCGTCTGACTCCGCTGCCAGCTCCGCAGGCTGCTGGCAGACCACAACATTGCCTCTTGAAAAAGCACCTTCGGGACATCCTGAATAAGTGGTGAGGCCCTAACTGGAGAGGCTCTATCCTGTGAGCGAGTCAAGTTTTGGGGTCTCCTTGCTTTTTCCCTGCCTGTGGTGTAAGAGGCTGGTGTTGTGCCCGTAGGTGCATAGAGCAACTGAGTCTCTCTCTGGAAAGGAAAAATGCTGAACTCCAGCTCTTGGAGGAAGGGCAGAGAAGACCTTCAGAAGAAAGCCAAGATCCGGGTGCTGCGTTGAATGGTGAAAAAGAGAAGACCTTAGAGGTGAGGAAACTGTGGGAGGTTGCTAAGGATGGTCAGTAGGCTGGATGTTTGTTCCATCAATCCATCCATCCATTTTGGGGGGTTATCGCCGAAATGAAAATAAAATCGTTTCTGTGGTTGTAGATTCTCAAGACCGAATTCAGCAGTGAAAAAAAAGACCTTGAAAAAAAGATCGAGGTATGGCACTCTCGTCCTTTGCACTCAGAACCTTAACATTGCTTTGGGGGGGGGAGGGTTGGGCAGCTTTTTCCCCCCTCTTAGAATTCAATTTTCTAAAAGAAAGGAAAATAATTTCCCCAAGCCAGAAGAACATTTAACTGCGATCTGTTCTTCGGCAGCCCCAATAATTTTTCTCTTATCTATTCTGGAACAACGATGCATCACAATACAACATGGGTATGTTAAATTTTTGGAGTACTGAATCCAGTTTTGATTGCTATGATGTAAAAAAAGATGTGGAGACTCTAGAAAGAGCGCAGAGAAGAGCCACAAAGAGGATTAGGGGACTGGAGGCTAAAACACATGAAGAATGGTTGCTGGAATTGAGTATGTCTAGTTTAATGAAAAGAAGGACCAGGGGAGACATGATAGCAGTCTTCCAATATCAGAAGAGGGAGTCAAGCTATTCTCCAAAGCTCCTGAAGGCAGGACAAGAAGCAACGGGTGGAAACTCATCAAGGAGAGAAGCAACCTAGAATTAAGGAGGAATTTCCTGACAGTTAGAACAATTAATCAATGGAACAACTGGCCTCCTGAAGTTGTGAATGCTCCAACAATGGAAGTTTTTTAGCAGAGATTAGATAACCATTTGTCTGAAGTGTTGTAGGGTTTCCTGCCTAAGCGGGGTTGGACTAGAAGACCTCCAAGGTCCCTTCCAACTCTGTTATTCTATTCTATTCTATTCTATTCTATTCTATTCTATTCTATTCTATATTCTATATTCTATATTCTATATTCCATTCCATTCATTATGTTTATATACAATCTATTCCATTCCATTCCTTATGTTTATATATATTCTATTCTATTCTATTCTATTCTATTCTATTCTATTCTATTCTATTCTATTCTATTCTATTCTATTCTATTCTATATTCTATATTCTATATTCTATATTCCATTCCATTCCTTATGTTTATATACATTCTATTCTATTCTATTCTATTCTATTCTATTCTATATTCTATATTCTATATTCTATATTCCATTCCATTCCTTATGTTTATATACATTCTATTCTATTCTATTCTATTCTATTCTATTCTATTCTATTCTATTCTATTCTATTCTATTCTATTCTATATTCTGTATTCTGTATTCTATATTCCATTCCATTCATTATGTTTATATACAATCTATTCCATTCCATTCCATTCCTTATGTTTATATATATTCTATTCTATTCTATTCTATTCTATTCTATTCTATTCTATTCTATTCTATTCTATTCTATTCTATTCTATTCTATATTCTATATTCCATTCCTTATGTTTATATACATTCCATTCTATTCTATTCTATTCTATTCTATTCCATTCTATTCTATTCTATTCTATTCTATTCTATTCTATTCTATTCTATTCTATATTCTATATTCCATTCATTATGTTTATATACAATCTATTCCATTCCATTCCATTCCATTCCTTATGTTTATATACATTCTATTCTATTCTACTCTATTCTATTCTATTCTATTCTATTCTATTCTATTCTATTCTATTCTATTCTCGAACCGAATTTGGATTTACATTTTAAAAAAACTTTTAGGGTCTCCAGGAGAACCTGCGTGAACGGGAAACGGAGCTTTCCGCCGAAAAGAAAAACGCCTTGAAACGAGACAAGACCATCCAAGGTTTAACCCTTGTTTTAAAAACCAAGGAAAACGAGGTAGGTGAGATTTGGTCTGTCCCGCCAGAAACATCGGGAAAAAAAAAAAACCACATGAAATTTGAGGCTGAAGAATATCTCAAAATATAAAGGCATCCTTGGCTGCCTCAGACTCAAAAGTCCACTTTTCTACGGAGGGAGGCGTCCTCTTCCCCTTTGTGGCCATTGATGGTTTCCGTCTGCGCCTATATTTTTCGTTCTTTCGTCTTTGTTTCAGAATGGAGAACTCGCTTCTGAAATAGAAAGCCTGAAAGCATCGTTGGCCAAGTCTGGAGAGATCGGTTGCCAAGCTCAGACGCAGAAATTCAAGGTTGGGCAAAGGAGATGGAGGAGATAGTAGTGTTTGCAGCTCAGGGTGGAAACTGTCGGGTCCTTGGGGTTGTTTTCTTGCAGACATTTCATTGACCTGACTAAGTAACATCATCAGTGCTAGGAGGGAGTGGAGTTTGTGGAGTGGAGTGGAAGGGAAGGGAAGGAGGAGGATGGGAAGGAGAAAGAAGAGTATTGTGGGATCCTTGGTGGTCTCTTAGCTTGGTTGATTTCCTGCAGACGTTTTATGACCCAGCTAGGTAACATCATCAGTGTTAGAAGGGAGTGGGACACAAGAGACTTATGTATGGGAGTGGAAAAAGTGGATAGATTATGTGCAGAATAAATATCCAACTAGGAAATATCAGATAGCTTTTAACTGAATGTATTATACAGGGATAGAATAACTGAATCTTGTGAAGATTTGAATAATATACAGGGGGTGGAGGGGTTCAAGTTTTATAAAATGTGACTTTGATTTGGATTATATTTTGTGGAAGTCCTGGGGGGAGGGGAGGGTTAGGGGGGGTTAGGGAGGGTTGGGGGGGGAAATTGGGGTGAAAATGTATTTGTAAAACTTTTTCAATAAAAAAAAAAAGAAGGGAGTGGGGTTTGCAGACAGAAGGAGGAAGAGTAATCTGGGGTCTTCGGTGGTCTCTTAGTTAGCTTGGTTCTTTTCCTACAGACTTTTCATGACCCAACTAGGTAATATTATCAGTCTAGAAGGGAGTGGGGTTTTCAGATAGCAGGAGGAGGAGGAGGAGGAGGAGGATGACTGTGGGGGTCTTAGGTGCTCTCTGAGCTGGGTTGTTTACTTGCAGATGTTTCATGACCCAACTAAATGGCATCATCAGTCTAGAAGGGAGTGGGGTTTGCAGACAGCAGGAGGAGGAGGAGGAGGAGGAAGAGGAAGATGAATATTGTGGGGTCTTCGGGGCTCTCTGAGCTTGCTTGTTTTCCTACAGACTTTTCATGACCCAACTAGGTAACCTCATCAGCATCAGAAGGGAGTGTGGTTTGTGGAGTGGAGGAAAAGGAGGAGGAGGATGAGGATGATTATGGGATTCTTGGTGAATTTAGTTGTTTTTCAGCAAACGTTTCATGACCCAGCCAGGTAGGACCATCTGCTCTAGAAGGAGCTGTATATAAACAGAAAGCGAAGTCCACTCTCTTCTAGGACTGATGATATTACCCTAGTTGGGTCACGAAATGTCTGCAAGGAAGCAACCAAGCTCAGAGACCATCAAGTCCTTCACGGAGCGGGACCACCTTATGAGAGGTTGCCATCCCAAGGCACAACATTTAGTCATGGACGTATTAAATACCCCACCACCCTTTTAAAACCAAGTATACCTATGGGAAAGGGACCCGGTGGCTCAGCTGCTAAGACTCTGAGTTTGTCGATCGAAAGGTCAGCAGTTCAACGGTTCGAGTCCCTGGTGCCGCATAACGGGGTGAGCTCCCGTGACTTGTCCCAGCTTCTGCCAACCTAGCAGTTCGAAAGCACGTAAAAAACGCAAGTAGAAATAATAGAGACCACCTTTAGTGGGAAGGGAACAGCGTTCCGTGTGCCTTTGGCGTTGAGTCATGCCGGCCACATGACCACAGAGACGTCTTCGGACAGCGCTGGCTCTTCGGCTTTGAAGCGGAGATGAGCACCGCCCCCTAGAGTCAGGAACGACTAGCACACATGTGGGAGGGGAACCTTTACCTTTACCTTTAGCTATACCTATGGGATAGCTAAAGGTTTTTATTTGCTTCTCCTAGGGTGCTGAAGATCCTCAGGAGCTACTGATGGAGAAAGAGAGCCTGCTGGCAGACTTGCGCTCGGAAAACCTGACCAAGGACACCGAGAACCGGAAGCTCCAACGCAAGCTGAAGAGGGTCGAACAGGAGCTGAGCGAGCTGCTCCTGGAGAAGGAGAAGCTGGCGAGAGACTTGGAAGAAGCTGGGCGGCAGAAAAACCAGAGCGACAAAACCATCCACGTGAGTCTACCACTTTCTTGCCATTTCCAATAAACCGGTTTGCCGGAGCCGACGGGTAGTGTAGTTGACACGGTTTTGATGCTCGTTGTACAGAATTTACGCACAGTCACTCAAGCACTCGTCACCTCTGGTCTGCACTATTGTAACGCTCTCTACATGGGGCTCCCCTTGGGGTACACCCAGAGGCTCCAATTGGTGCAGAATGCGGCCGCGCGGGGGATTATGGGAGCGACGGGGCGCTCCCATGTGACTCCTCTCCTGCGCGAGCTGCATTGGCTTCCGGTGGACTTCCGGGTGCGCTTCAAGGTGTTGGTGATCACCTTTAAAGTGCTCCATGGCTTAGGGCAGGGTACTTACGGGACCGCCTTCTGCCACCAACAGCCTCCCACCGGCCAGTTCGCTCCCACAGAGAGGGCCTCCTCAGGGTGCCGTCCGCCAGACAATGTCGGCTGGCGACCCCCAGGAGGAGAGCCTTCTCTGTGGTGGCACCTACCCTATGGAACAATCTACCCCCAGAGATACGAGTGATCTCCGACCTCCGGATTTTTCGTCGGGCCCTAAAAACACATCTCTCTCAGTTAGCCGGTCTCTCTTGATTTTATGATTTTATGGTTGATTTTAAATTTTGATATGGATTTTAAATTGATAAATTTTAAACTATGGGCCAAATTTAATTATTTTAAATCTATTTTTAATCGTACTTTATGTATAAATGTTTTATTTTGGGTGTTCACTGCCCTGAGTCCGAAAGGAGAAGGGCGGTATAGAAATTTGAATAATAAATAAATAAATAAATAAATAATAAAATTTGGGGTTTAGACAGAAACGCTAAAGCTTCCGGGGGCCAAGGGCTGGCATTAAGAAAGATCTGTCATGGCCTCGTCGGAATCTGAGTCCACGGAGGTGGATGAGCCAGAGGTGGGGCTGATGGAGGTCGAGGGTACGGCTTCGTTGGCTCTGGAGGAATGCGGGGAGGAGCAGAACGAGGAATCCCTGGGACCTGGGACGGCTTGCCAGCAGGGAAGAATGGAGGCAGGACGACTAAGAGAGCAGTGGGGTGGGAAGAGAAGGCAGGCAGTGGAGAGGAGGAGCCACGGAACTCAGACAACGAGCAAGGACCACCCTCTCCTGATCTCCGAGCACGGAGAGTGGAGAGGAGGCGAGAACAGCACAGGCTGACCCAATGACTTGGGAGGAGAACGCCCCGTCCCCCTTCACAGGCTCACCTGGGGACTGAGGCTTAAGGAGACACTATTGGGAGGGGCGAAACTCACTTAACAGATGTCTCCCTTAGCAACGGAAATCTTGGCCTCTATTTGTTGTCGTATGTCGAGGACTACCTGTAATGGGGAAATCTTGGCCCAACATGCTTTCAAGTAAGAGTGTTAGAAACCTCCAAGATTTCTCTCCGTTAGCTCTTTGCAGCTTTTAAAAAAAATACCTGTTTATTTATCCCCCCCTACTTACCTACATTGGTTTTTTTTTAAACAAACGATATGTACATCATGGTTTGAGTTGTTGGAAAGATGAGCAGCCTCCTTTAAAGGGCTTAGATTAAGCTAATCCAAGAGCTTCAGATGGGATATTATAAAAATGTACGCAAATGATGAAATAAAAATAAATAATAATTGAATAAGAAATTGAAATGAGAATAAAGATAATTAGGAAATCGGGGCTGCTCGAATACCACTTTGGATTGAACTGAAAAGGGAAACAACAGGAGAGAGGGGAAGGAGTAGAGAGAGAGGAAGGGAGAAGAGAGGAGAGAAGAGGAGAAAGAAGAAAGGGAAAAGGAGAGGAAGAAGAGGGAGGGGAAAGAGAAGTAGAGGAGAAGGTTAGAAAGGGGGAAGAAGAGAGGAGTGGGGGAAGAGAAGGGGAAGTAGGAAAGAGAAGGAGAGGAAGAACGAAGGAAGTAGGAGGAGAAAGAGGAAGGAAGAGAAAGGAAGGAGGAGAAAGGGAAAAGGAGAGGAAGAAAAGGGAGGGGAAGAGGAGTAGAGGAGAAGGTTAGAAGGAGGGAAGAAGAGAGGAGTGGGGGAAGAGAAGGGGAAGGAAGTAGGAAAGAGAAGGAGAGGAAGAACGAAGGAAGGAGGAGGAGAAAGAGGAAGGAAGAGAAGGGGAGGAGGAGAAGAAAGGGAAAAGGAGAGGAAGAAAAGGGAGGGGAAGAGGAGCAGAGGAGAAGGTTAGAAGGAGGGAAGAAGAGAGGAGTGGGGGAAGAGAAGGGGAAGGAAGTAGGAAAGAGAAGGAGAGGAAGAACGAAGGAAGGAGGAGGAGAAGAAAGGGAAAAGGAGAGGAAGAAAAGGGAGGGGAAGAGGAGTAGAGGAGAAGGTTAGAAGGAGGGAAGAAGAGAGGAGTGGGAGAAGAGAAGGGAAAGTAGGAAAGAAGGAGGGGAAGAACGAAGGAAGGAGGAGGAGAAACAGGAAGGAAGAGAAGGGGAGAAGAAGAAGAAAGGTTGGAGTAAAGGTAAAGGATAAAAGAATAGCCCCGAAAAAGTAAAAATGAAAAATGAAAGTTAAAAGAAAAGATGAATGAAAAATGATGGAAACGACTGTACATGTAAATGTGTTGATGAGAAACAAAAATAAAAAAAAACTTTATATAAAAAAAAGATAAGTCTAGAACACAAAAAGGCAAAAACTGTCGGGGAGCTGGAACCCTAGTTACCTCCCGTATGGACTACTGTAATGCTCTCTACATGGGGCTCCCCTTGAAAAGCACCCGGAGGCTCCAACTGGTCCAGAACGTAGCCGCACGGGTGATTATGGGCGCAGCTCATTACGCCCATGTAACACCTCTCCTACGCGAGCTGCACTGGCTCCCGGTGGTCTTCCGGGTGCGATTCAAGGTGTTAGTTATCACCTTTAAAGCGCTCCATGGCTTAGGACCTGGGTACCTACGAGACCGTCTTTTGCCACCCATCGCCTCCCACCGACCAGTTCGTTCTCACAGGGAGGGACTACTCAGGGTACCGTCAGTCAAATTATGTCGACTGGCGACTCCCAGGGGGAGGGCCTTCTCTGTGGGGGCTCCAACCCTTCGGAATGAACTGCCCCCGGAGATACGGAATATCCCTGATCTCCGTGCTTTCCGCCGTGCCCTCAAGACCCTGATGTTCCAACAGGCAGGGCTAAACATATGAACATGTGAATTATTTTTTAAATGTTATCTAATTCTGGGTTTTATTTAATTGACCAAACTAAGTAATAATTTTAATTAGCAATTTTATGATGTTTGTGTGTCTATATTTTTCTTGACTGTACACTGCCTTGAGTCCTACGGAAGAAAGGCGGTATAGAAATATAATAAATAAATAAATAAAATAAATAAAACTTGGGTCTCTTGTGGCTACGCAATGATTCCAAACTGATGACGCGTTTAACTCCGCCTTCAGTCGGCTCATTTTCTGCTGGATTAGTTATTCCTACGTGAAGGGTGATTGTAGATTTGGCTGCTGTCATCTTGCTTCAAGCCAGCAGAGGGGTGTCTCTCGCCACAAATGGCCACAACATTTTCACCCTCTTTTTTTTTTGTGTGTGTGTGTGATCTGCTTATATACGACAGAATTACCGATGCGGTGCTGTTTCCCACTGTTCCCCTTTTTTTGTCTTTTGTTTTTCTTCCCGCTTGGGTGAGCCTGCAAAAACCTTGACACGGTTCTGCAAATATGGGCAAACAGGGATTTTCGGCGCCTGAAACGAATCTTTTGCCAATACAGGTAGTCCTCGACTTTCAAGAGCTCACTTAGCGACGGTTCAAAGTTACAACGGCGCTGAAAAAAATGACCCGGGGCCAGTTTGCACTTTGCGCACTGGTGACCATCGCAGCGTCCCCCGTGGTCGCGTGATTTACATTTGGATGCTTGGCCCCTGACTCGTATTTATGACGGTTGCGGGGTCCCCGAGTCACGGGATTCCCCTTTTGCGACCTTTTGGGAAGCCAAATTCACTTAACAACCGGGTTATTCGTTGAACATCTGCAGTGATGTTCCGACGCTTGCAGAGGTTTCGTTACCATCTTGGTTTGCAAATTGGGGGAGGGAGCTGCTTCTTCCATCATTCCCTCTCCCTCGGGTTGCCAGGACTGAATGGGGATGATGGGAGTTGCAGTCTTGGTGCATGTTTCAAGGATGGAATATGCTCGACCAAGGCATTTGGGATATCTGGAGTCTTTGATGCTCTCTGAGATTTGTTTTTTTCTTGCGGAAGTTTCATTATCTGACTAGGTAACATCATTGGTGGTAGAAGAGAGTGAGGTTTGCAAGGAGGAGGAGGAGGAGGAGGAGGAGGAGGATAGAAAAGAAAAAGAAAAAGGGGAAGGAGAGGAAGAGGAAGAGGAGGAGGAGGAGGAGAGGGAGGAGGAGGACAGAAAAGAAAAAGGAAGAGGGGAAGGAGAGGAAGAGGAAGGAGGAGGAGGAGGATAGAAAAGAAGAAAAAGGAAGAGGGGAAGGAGAGGGAGAGAAAGAGGAAGGAGGAGGACAGAAAAGAAGAAAAAGGAAAAGAGGAAGGAGAGGAAGAGAAAGAGGAAGGAGGAGGATAGAAAAGAAGAAAAAGGAAAAGAGGAAGGAGAGGAAGAGGGAGGAGGAGGAGAAGGATAGAAAAGAAAAAGGAAGAGGAGGTGAAGGAGAGGAAGAGGAGGAGGAGGAGAGGGAGGAGGAGGACAGAAAAGAAGAAAAAGTAAGAGGGGAGGAAGAGGAGGAGGATAAAAAGAAGAAAAAGGAAGAGAGGAAAAGGGAGGAGGAGGAGGACAACAACTGTGGGGTCCTTGGTGCTCTTAGAATTTGGTTGTTTGCTTGCAGACGTTTCCTCACCTGACTAGGTAACATCATCAGTGCTAGTGAGTGTGGGGTTTCCTCCCTCTACGTACAGTAGCTTGCCCTGTCAGTGTTGGTACACGGTGCATTTCCTCCTTGGTAAATTCCTTTATTAGGGTATTGTTTTCTGCTTGATTGTTTGTCCGGTGTTAATCCCTTCTTATCTGGGTGTCCCTTGCTTGAAGAGGACTTGCGTTCCGGTCTTTTTGTTTCCTTCTTAGCCTCTTCCTTGTCTCTTTTGAATGCTTTGTAAACGTGGTTTATCTCTATGTGTCCATTGATGGCTGATGTGTGCCGAGCTGCGAAGAATTCCCCAGCGTTTTCGGATTTCGCTTGGGCAAACAACCCAGCTCAGAGAGCACCGAGGACTCCGCAGCTCAATCCTAAAATACATCAGTTCTCTAATATTGATATTTAGGATATTTTGAGCTGGAAAGGACAGCTGTGTAATTCACCCAGTAGGGATGAAAAGCTACTGGTGGCAGATGAGCTCCATGCGTTTATAGCCAGGTGCACCTGTGTTTGTGTGCGCGCACAGAAATTTAATTATATCGCGGATATAGGAATAAGGACGGAAGCTTGCCGATTGCCCGCTGATCCAAAAATACTACTGTTTTCTGAATACAGTTTTTTTTTTTATTGAAAAGTTTTATAAGAAATACAAACATTTCCCCCCCCACACCCTTTCCCCCTCCCCCCTTCCCCCCCACCCCCATCCCTAGACTTCCCAGAACAGGCACAGGGTATAGCATTCACAAACATAAAGCTAAAGTATGCTAACAAATTATTGCATTCATATTCTCCCTAGGTCTTTAACTCCTTATAGCTCAAAAACTATAAACATTTATTTATTATTTATTAATCAAATTTCTATACCGCCCTACTCCCGAAGGACTCAGGGCGGTGGACAGCCAAGATAAAATACAGATAATCCAAATATTAAAAAAGTCCCTTAAAATTATTAAATATGGCGGCCGAAACACAGATTAAAACACCCAATTTATAAAATCACAAATTTAAAAATTTAAAAAATTTAAAAGATGGGAGTTAGGCCAGGCCAGCTTGCTAAAATAGACTAATAAACTACTTAAAAATATTTCATTCATAAGCTATATGAATCTTCTTGTTCGGGTACTTTTTTTGCATATAGTCAGTCCATCTTCTCCATTGTGATATGTGTCTTTCATTTGAATGATCTTTAAGATATGATGAAATTTTTGACATCTCAGCCAGATGCACAACTTTTAATGTCCATTTCTCAATGGTAGGTGGATCTTCCTTCTTCCAGTACTGTGCCACCAGTAACCTGGCAGCTGTTATTAAATTCAAAACCAACTTAGTCTCTACTACAGTACAATCCGTGACTATTCCCAACAAAAAACAACTGTGGTGTAAATTTAATTTTTTTCCCCTTAAAATATTTTGAATAATCCACCATATTTTAATCCCAAAAGCCTTAATTTTTTTACATGTCCATCATATATGAAAATATGTAGCATCTTCACACTCACATTGCCAACAGTTTTCGTTGCTCTATCCCAGGGGTCAGCAACCTGGGGCCCTGGAGCCGCGTGTGGCTCTTTCACCCCTCTGCTGCGGCTCAAAATATCCGTCACAGCTAATGTGCGACACCCGCTGGCACACGATTTATTGAGCTTTTCAACCCCCGGTAGGCCAACCATGGATAAATCCAAGAAAAGAAAAATTTCAGAAGAAAACAGAATGTTTAATTCAACTACATATGCTAGTTTTGTGGCCACTCGAGAAATAGGCACGGGAAGGATTTTGTGGCTCCCGGTGTTTTCTTTTCTGTGGGAAACGGGTCCAAATGGCTCTTTGAGTGTTTAAGGTTGCAGACCCCTGCTCTATCCATTTATTTCTGAATGGGTGATAGGCTGGTTTGACCAAGAATTATATATCCTTTGTGGGATCAAGTCCTGGGACCAGATTCCAGATTCCGATCCTATTCTACAACTCTCTTCGCCACGTTATTTATCTCCCTAACATAACTGGAAGTAGACCAACTTTGCTTCGTAGGGGGGGAAATAGTAATAAAATCCTGATTATTACTGATGTAAGAGATAAATTTCCCGTTGTCGATCACAGTTCAGCTTGCCGGTTTAAAGCTTTGCATATCTTTCATTAAATCAAGTGGGATCCATTACCACTTGAGTTTTACTGCTTAATCTTGACCGACCCCAATCAAGTTGTTTTCTAACGTTTTCCGACCCAAAATTCAGTTTTTTTTAAATCCCTATTTTAAAACGATCAAATTGAAGTCGGAATGGGACAACTGGCCGTGAAAACCTCACCGTGGGACAATTCAAGAAATACCAGAGTTAAATATATTTTAATAGATTAACAGAGGTGGAAGGGACCTTGTAGGTCATCTAGTCCAACCCCCCACCACCGCCCAAGCAGGAGATCCTACACCATTTCTGACAAATGGTATTCCAGTCTCTTCTTCAAAGCCTCCAGGGATGAAGGTCCCACAAGTTCTGAAGGCAACTTCTCTTCCATGGGTTGATTGCTCTCACTGTCAGGAAATTTCTCCTTATTTCTTGGTTGAATCAATCAATCAGAATAGAGCTGGAAGAGAACTTATAGGTCATCTAGTCCAACCCCCCACCACCACCCAAGCAGGAGACCCTACACCATTTCTGACAAATGGCAGTCCAATCTCTTCTTGAAAGCTTCCAGGGATGAAGCTCCCACAACTTCCGAAGGCAACTTCTGTTCTACGGGTTGATTGTTCTCACTGTCAGGAAATTTCTCCTTATTTCCAGGTTGAATCTCTCCTTGTTCAGTTTCCATCCATTGCTCCTTGTCTGGCCTTCAGGCGCTTTGGAAAATAGTTTGACCCCCTTCCTCCTCTCTATGGCAGCCCCTCAAATATTGGAAGGCTGCTATCCTGTCTCCCCTGGTCCTTCTCTTCACTAGACCAACCATGCCCAGTTCCTGCAACCGTTCATCGTATGTTTTAGCCTCCAATTTTGATGGAACCGTGGCCAATAACGTCCTGAGTCTCCGGAGAGGGGCGGCATATGAATTTAATAAATAATAATAATATATAACACTAAAATAAAGCAAAATTTTATTGAATAATTTAGATAAAAACATGGTCACCAATAATAAAAGTAACTGAAAGGAACAGTTAAGTTGAAGTGTCCCACGGTGAGTTGGGTGCGGACAGTTGGCTGCGGTGAGTTGTCGTAGACTCAGATCCAGTATTTTAACAGTAACAGAGTCGAACACAGGGAACTTTTTACCATGCTTGGTGGCCTTGCCCAGAAATTAAGAGATATTGCAACAAAATAAAAACATGGATATTAGAAATAACAGATTACGAAATTGAATTAAAACCCGAAGTCTTTTTACTAGGCATGATTAATAAGAATATTAGAAATGATATAAAATATTTAATACTCCACATTATAACGGCGGCTAGACTAGCGTTAGCACAACTCTGGAAAATAGATCGCTTGCCAACTGACCAGGAGGTAATACAAAAAATTTATATATGTGCAGAGATGGACAAACTAACTCTAGAGTTACAGGATAAGGAAGACTCAAAATACTTCATAATATGGAATAGATGGTACCAGTGGATAAATCAGAGGAGGGGGAATGGTTAAAGATGAAATTTAGAAGAAATCAATACAATTAACAACTGCACTGTCAGATAGATAGAAAAGGAAATAAGCCACTGTGCGTATGTATATATGTATATATAATAATAGAAAGTAGTCAATAGATGAAGTCGAGTACTGTATATGTACTATATATGTATATGTAATTTGTGTTTTTGATTAAGAGAAACTTGTTTGTTTTTCTTATATTTGTTTTAAATGTTTTTTTAAATACGAATAAAGTTTGTTTTGGTAACAGTAACAGAGTCGGAAGGGACCTGGGAGGTCATCTAGTCCAACCCCCTGCTCACAGAGGAGACCTGTACTAGGGATTCGAACCGCCAAATTGCCGACCTTTCTGGTCGACAAGCTCAGCGTCTTAGCCACTGAACCACCTAGTCGTCTTGTTCTTCCCCCCCCCCCGCTGTACAGGTAGTCCTCGACTCACGACAATTCATTTAGCGACCGTTCAAAGTTGCGACCGCCCTGAAAAAACCGACATGACGGTTTTTCTGCACTTACTTAGGGTCACGTGGTCAAAATTCAGACGCTTGGGCCGTCGACTCGTATTTATGACGGCCGCAGTGTCCCCGGGTCACGGGATCCTCTTTCTGCGACCTTCCGACCAGCAAGGTCAAGGGGGAAGCGCGATTCGCTTAACAACCGTGGCGAGAAAGGTCGTAAAAACAGGGCGGAATCGGCTCAACCTCTCATTTAGCCACCGAAACTTTAGGCTCTGTTGTGGTCTAATTGTATTTTCAGAATTCAAGCTCCCCGCTTGTTTGACGAAGTGTGCAAAATACATACACACACACACACACACACACACTGATGTTATTAAATACATTGCAGTGTGCAATCTTTGCTCCTCCGGCAGGCAAGCGGGAGCGAAAAGTGTGCCCCGGTGTTTTCTTAACGGCAGTCTCTTTTGAGGGCTGCCACGCAAAGCTTTTTGTGAGCGAGCCGCGCCGCCTTCCCGTCTTACTTAACGGCAGGCGAGAGACAGCTGCTCCGCTGGGTTGCCAGTCCATAAAACTCAAGACAATGAACCGTTCCCCGTTTTATTTTATTTTATTTTATTTGGCTCCTTTACGTCTCATTCGGAAGAGGGGAAGGAATAAGAAGCGAAAAGTTCCAGGCTGGGAAATTAAATGATCTCTAAAATAGAACGACGCTAAGGATGGCGGGCTCTATCCTTGCTTAGGTGCAGCGAGCGGCTTAGGATATTAATGCCACCTGCGGTTTAATTGTGGGTAGCAGCAACGCAAATGCCCTTCCACAAGTTGCGCATGGTTTTTTTTTTTTTGCGTTCAATATCTTCGGCCACCTGAGCAGGCTGATGAGAGGTTTTGTTCGGCTTGGTACAGTTTTGACTTATTTACAATTTCTATCCCAAGCTTTTTACTCCAGGAGTTACAGCCTCATTATTTTTTTTCCCTGTTGCAATTTTAAGGGGCAAGGTAAGGCTAAGAAAGGGAGTGGCCCAGAGATGGGTTGCACATATCTTATATTTTTTTGAACCCTGAATTAAGTGCTTGGCCTTATTGCCATGCGCTCAAAAGCCGGATTGGGCTTATTTTCAGGGGATGCCTTATTTTGGGGGAAACAGGGTATCTATCTATCTAATCTGTCTATCTATCAGTTATCTATCTCTATCTATCCTTCTGTCTATATATCTATCTGCTATCTCTCTCTCTCTGCTATCTATCTATCTATCTATCTATCTATCTATCTATCTATCTATCAGTCATCTATCTCTATCTATCCTTCTATCTATATATCTATCTGCTATCTATCTGCTATCTCTCTCTCTGCTATCTATCTATCTATCTATCTATCTGTCTGTCTGTCTGTCTGTCTGTCTATCTGCTATCTTATCAATTATCTATCTACCGTGCTTCCCTGAAAATAAGACCCTCTCTAATATTTTTTTGAACCCTGAATTAAGTGCTTGGCCTTATTGCCATGTGCTCAAAAGCCGGATTGGGCTTATTTTCAGGGGATGCCTTATTTTGGGGGAAACAGGGTATCTATCTATCTATCTATCTATCTATCTATCTATCTATCTATCTATCTCTATCCTTCTATCTATATATCTATCTGCTATCTATCTGCTATCTCTCTCTCTCATCTATCTATCTATCTATCTATCTATCTATCTATCTATCTGTCTGCTATCTTATCAATTATCTATCTACCGTGCTTCCCTGAAAATAAGACCCTGTCTTAGATTTTTTTGAACCCCGAAATAAGCGCTTGGCCTTATTTTCGGGGAGGTCTTATTATTTTGGGGCGCGTGGAGCAAGACGGGGCTCCTCTTGCCGTCTTATCTGATTTCCAGCTCTGCGTTTAAATATTTTTAGGGAGGGCTTATTTATTTATTTATTAAATTTTTATACTGCCCCCTCTCCCGAAGGACTCGGGGCGGTGAACAGCCAAAATTAAAAACACACAATACAAATATTAAAATACATTAAAACAAAATTAAATTATCTTAGGCTTCTCCAATTTAAAACCCCTTACCCATAAAATTCACCCAATTAAAAAATTTTATTTTCGGGGGGAGGCTTATTTTAGCGCATGCGCTCAAAAGCCCGATTGGGCTTATTATCAGGGGATGTCTTATTTTTGGGGAAACAGGGTATCATACATTTCAATAGAGATAAACATATTCATAATTATTACATTCCATTTTCCTTACTCCATATTATTCACTCCTATCTTTTACACAAAATTTTTATTTTCATATAAATATTTAACAAGCATGCAATAACATCTAAACCGATATGCTTTAATGTCCGCCGTATTATCTTCCGTTATAATTTCAATAATATAACCCTCACGTCTGTTTTCATACTTGCTTGAGAGAACAACGTTGAGTCACTCCCAAGAGTCCCTTGGGAGTTGGCCGGCATAGAAATATGATTAATTAAATTAAATTAAATTAAATTTTTTAATGAATGGGTTTTTATTACCGATGCATTCGGTTTCTACAGGATCACTTTATAAATTCTGTTTTTCTACCGAATTCTTTCACATCTCTTTTTCAGGGCGGTGTTAAAAATCGTATCTGTGGGGGGGGGGTTTGTTTTTTGTTTAAAAGCTGGAATAACTTCTGAGCATCTGACTGGGTGTTTTATCTAAAAAAAATAAAACCCTGTTGTTGTCCTGTCTTAATGTGCAAAAATATTTTCAGTCTAGGCGAAGTTTTGCAGATTTGACCCAGAACTGCAATTCTCTAGGGCTATATGTGAGCGACATGTGGAAGCTGATTTTTTATTTTTCCCTACTGCGCTTGTTACATTTCAGGGCTCTTACCAGATTTCACACCTATTATCAAATCCCCAGACAGCCAGCAGCTAATACAGATTTTCAAATGAGATCAGGCGTCTCCAAACAGAATATTTACAAACCGAACGGGGAAATAAAGGGACGTTTCGAACATACAGAATGTATAAAAAAAAACAACACAGAGATTTAGCCGCAGCCCAGTTCTCGAATTCAAGACTTCCCCAGCCTATACAAATAATAATAATTTCTTTGGTGACCTGTTTTATCTTAACCTAAAGATCTTTAAATTGCCTACGCTGGGAAATGGTTGGACCATATTTGTCCCGTTCTCAAATTTAAAAAAGAAAGGGAGCGTTACTTTTTTAAATACAGGTCGTCCTTGGATTACGACTCCAATCGAGGCCAAAATTTATGTTGCTAAGCAAGACGGTTGTTAAGTGGATTTTGCCCCATCTTACGATCTTTCTTGCCACAGTTGTTAAGTGAATCGATGCATTTGTTAAATTAACAACACGGTTGTTAAGCGAATCCGGCTTCCCCGTTGACTTTGCTTGCTTGGGAGGTCGCAAAAGTGGATCACGTGACTGTTGTGGCCCGCCAGCAGATCTGGCAGCAGATTTGGACAGTGAGGACGTTGGGGAGGAACATGGGCCAGTCCTGGAGTCTGTGAAAGGTTCTAACGAGGGCTCTGCGTCTGAGGCAGAGAGAGGGACAGGACCGTCTGACAGTTGTCAGCTGCCTTCGGAGTCGGACATCAGTGAGGCAGAAGAACAACTGGATCCTGTTCCCAATGTGCGCATGCACAGAGCTGCCAGGAGAAGGGAACAGCTAAGGAACAAGGGTCGACTCAGGAGTAAAGCCACAGGTGGACTCTGGTCAATGGCCCCTCCCAGAGGGAATAAAAGAGGAGCGAAAGGGGAATGGAGTTTGCAGGAGACAATTAGTTCATTATGGTGAAGATCTGTTCCTGCATTCTTGCCAAGTATTGTCGGTTAGAGTGTGAAAGATATCGACCTGGCCACTCTCCAAGCCTGATAAAGGCCGCTAATTGTGAACGATCTTGAAAGACTGTGGAAGAGGAAAGAATTTGCTGGAGAGGAATTCACTGTAAATTAAATAAAAGGGGTTTATTGGGACGAGGACTCGGCTTCGTGCTGTTGGGGAAGCTTAGGTCAGAACAGTGACTCCTGGACACTCCGACCCTCATAAATACGAGTTTTGCAGCCAAGCTCCTGAATTTTCATCGTGAGGATTGCTACCGCCCTGAGTCCACTAGGAGAAGGGCGGTATACAAATTGGATAAAATAAATAAATACAACAGTGGTAAGTGTGAAAAATGGTCCCAAGTCTCTTTTTTCAGTGCCGCTGTAACTTGGAACGGTCGCTAAACAAACCGTTGTAAGTCGAGCAACTACCTGTATTCGACTCTGAGGTAAAAGAGAAGGGGAGTATCTCCGATTCTCATGCGGCTTTTGTGAAGTGTGGTAAAACAGGCTGCAAAATTGGGCGCGGCTCACTTAAATAACCGCAACAGACATTCAGGCCGTAAATCGAGGACTCCCTGCCATGTATCCCGATCTCTCCCAATAATCTCCGTGCGCTTTCTTGTCTCCTTTTTTCGTCTCCGCCCAGGACCTTCGAAACCAGTTGGAAAAAACTCAAAACGAGTTGGCTGAGAAGGAAAAGGCGATGGAGTTGCATTACCAGGTCCTCTTGAGCGAAGAGGATCAAAGGTTGCAGAACCAAGAGCTGGTCATCGCACGCCTGACGGACGGCGTTGCTCAGAAAGATGAGCTGCTCCAGGTGAGGAGAACATCTGCTGGAGGGAAAGTCCTGATGTTGTTAAAGATGTGGAGACTCTAGAAAGAGTGCAGAGAGAAGAGCAACAAAGAGGATTAGGAGGCAGCAATAGATTGACGTCACCGAACCGGTTCGGTGACGTCATATCATCACTGCTACCGGCTCGGCGGATTCGGGCCGAACCGGGAGGAACCCACCACTGATACATACACAGAGGGAGATAGAGAGAGAAACACAGTGATACGTAGAGGGGTGTGAGAGAGGGAAAGAGAGGGAGAGGGAGAGATACATAGAGAATAGTTTTGTGGCTGGGTAGGCGTGGCTAGGTGGTCATGTGACTGGGTGGGAGTGAGTGACATCGAGTTGGCCACGCCCACCTAGGTTTTGTGGCTCCCGGTGTTTTTTTTTCTTCTTCTATAGGAAACAGTTCCAAATGGCTCTTTGAGTGTATAAGGTTGCCGACCCCTGGGCTAGAGGGTTGGACTAGAAGACCTCCAAGGTCCCTTCCACCTCTGTTATTCTGTTATTCTGATTTTCCTCCCTCGTTAACTCAGACTTCCTGATTTTCTTGAGCGGCCCATGGCTTTTAAAAGAAATTGCAGAGCTGTGGTGCCATTTCACAAGATTCCTTTGCTGGATCTGTGAAGACGCGCCAAGATTGACATCGATGATTTTGGGTTTTTTCAAAAACAAGAGGGACATAAGAAAACACCTTTCTTCCTAGCGATCTGCCCGTTAACGACAAGCGACGCATTGTTTGTTTCGTGTCTTTTTTTTTTTTTTTTCCGACAGACTCTTGATGGGGTCATTAGAGAAAAAGATTTGAGGCTGCAGGAATGGTCCACGAAGTTTCAAAACCTGGAGAAAAACAAAGAGAGGCTAGAGAGACAGAACGAAGTCTTGATCGAAGAAAAATGCGCAGCCCAATCCGAGCAGCTGGTGACCAAAATGATGCACGAATTAGAGGTAGGCCTTCTCTCCCAATTATATATATATATTTTTTAAAAAAACACGTTCCAAGGGAAATCTGTGCCCCACGTTGTATTTAGAGGCTATTTCAGAGTTAGTCGCAAATAGAATATGATCAATAGGAAGAGCCTTGGTGGCGCAGCAGACTAAAGCGCTGTTAAGTAGCACCAGCTGCCTGCAATTACTGCGAGTTCAAATCTCACCAGGCTCAAGGTTGACTCAGCCTTCCATCCTTTTGAGGTAGGTAAAATGAGGACCCGGATTGTGGGGGCAATAAGCTGACTTTGTATAAAAAAGAACGCCGCTTAGTGGGGTCCGAAAATCCTACTAAGAAGGTATATACAAAAGTATGAAGGCTATTGCTTAACGCATTGTAAGCCGCCCTGAGTCTCTGGAGAAGGGCGGCATATTAATCGAACCAATAAATAAATAAATAATGATTGAATAAAAACAAGGAGTCAGTCTGCTTCATGTATGGATTGGAGGGGTTTAAAGCCAGACCACAGCTGCATCATTAGCCCCTTTAAACCCCTCCAATCCATACATGAAGCAGACTGACACCCACCATGAAGAGATAGCACGGCCACGAACACGAAACCAAACAACAGCAACACAGCTCACCAGCTCAAATCCCCCTGCTACTCAGACTAACCCGAGCACAACCAAGCCCCCACCTAAACAGAACACACACCCATCCAATCAGAGCACGCCAACCCCCCATCCAATCAGAGCACAGCCAAACCCCCACCCAATCAGAACACACCTCCACCCAATCAGAACACAGCCAAGCTCCCACCCAATCAGTTCACACCCCCACTGGCAGTTAAAAGGAAGAAACAGCTGCGATCACACACATTGCTCCTAGAAGCACGAAGCCAAAGACACCAGCCTGAAGATGACGAATGAGACTTCGTCGAAACGTTGCCAAGAAACCTCCAATTTTACGCGGGAGAAAACCCGAATAACCAAAGACCTACATATATATATATACACACATATACATATATTTTTCTTACTTCTTCGTAGGGTTTATGTGTGTTTTTCTTCTAGCCAGATTTTCCCTACGTAACCAAGGTTTTTTGTACTGAGCTGGAGCTACAAAAAACCTTGGTTACGTAGGGAAAACCTGGCTAGAAGAAAAACATATACATATATATATATACACACACACACACACTCATCGTACCCAGAGAGAGAAATATCTGCCTCTACCTAGGATCAAACTCACAGCCTCCTGATTGTGAGGCAAGAGCGCCACCTCTAGACCACCACACCACTCATTTTGCTAATTTTTTTGTTTTTTCAGAGAATCAAGGAATCCGAATACTCCGAAATGCTCGAAACCCTTCGAAAAGAGCACACCATTTTTGCGACGCTGATCAAGTCTCTGAAAGATGCCGATGGGTGAGCAGTATCTACTTTGCCTCAAAGTTGACAAGCGGTGGGCGGAGCCCTTTGGGGGGGTGGCATCTAGGCAACGTCTCCCAGGGTTTCTCAAACACATAAAAGCCCAGCCACAGAAACAACACCTTAGAAGAGGAGATGGAATTCCTTGGCTAACCTCATTTGCACGACATCGTTCCCAAACTTCGTGGAGATCTTGGTGCCAAACGTCTATTTGGGCTCACGAATGAAAGAGTTGAGATGTCCAAACATCTCCATTTGGCCTTTATGTGGTGAGAAGGGGTGGACTCGGTGGGCCAGGTCCATAAAGGCTCTTCTGGTGTACGTAAGGGCTGGTTCTCCTCGGAGGACTTTCCTGTTTTATTTCTCTGTTCAGAAACGACACTCGTTACAAGACATAAATCAATGAATGTCCAAATGATGCTGATTAAAATTATAAAGGAGAACCAAGAAGGGGAAATAAGAGGAGAAGGTGGCAAAGGGAGAGCACGAGGAGGAGAAGGGGAAGAGGAGATGGAGGAGGAGAAGGAGAAAGGGGAGAGAAGGAGAAGGAGAAGAGGAGCAGAAAACCAGGAGGAGGAGAAGGGGAAGAGGAGGAGAAGGAAGAGCAGGGGAAGGGGAAGAGGAAGAGCAGGAGGAGGAAGAGAAAAAGGGGAAGAGGAGAAGGAGGAGAAGAGGAGAAGGAGGAGAGGAGGAGGAGAAGGGGAAGAGGAGGAGAAGGAAGAGCAGGGGAAGGGGAAGAGGAAGAGCAGGAGGAGGAGGAGAAAAAGGGGAAGAGGAGAAGAAGGAGAAGGAGGAGAGGAGGAGAAGGAGAAAGAGGAGAGAAGAAGGGGAAGAGGAGGAGGAGGAGAAGGAAGACCAGGAGGAGGAAAAGGGGAAGAGGAGGAGAAGGAAGAGCAGGGGAAGGGGAAGAGGAAGAGCAGGAGGAGGAGGAGAAAAAGGGGAAGAGGAGAAGAAGGGGAAGAGGAGAAGAGGTGAAAGAGGAGAGGAGAAGGAGAAAGGGAAGAGGAGAAGAGGAAGAGCAGGAGGAGGAGGAATAAAAGGGAAAGAGGAGAAGAGAAGGAGGAGAAGAGGTGAAGGAGGAGAGGAGAAGGAGAAAGGGGAGAGGAGAAGGGGAAGAGGAAGAGGAGGAGAAGGAAGAGCAGGAGGAAGGAAAGTGAAAGAAGAGGTGGAGGAGGAGAGAAGGAGAAGGGGGAGGAGAAGGAAGAGCAGGAGGAGGAGACGGGGAAGAGGAGCAGGAGGAAGAGGAGGAGAAGAAGGGGAAGAGGAGGAAGAGGAGAAGAAGGAGAAAAATGAGAAGAGGAGGAGGGCAGAAGCACCTTTTCCCTTCGGTGTTGTTGAGGACACTGAATGAAGATCATGAATTGGTCCCCAGTGTAGTCCTGAGCTTAACGGACCGCAGCTTCAGAGATCCGTGCTTGTTCCTTTGTGGAGGAATGGCTCCCCTCCAGCCTGTGCTTCAAGATGATGGAGTCCATCTTGGATCCAGCCTTTCTTTCCCCCACCCCCCCCCCCCACCCGCCCAAAAAATCCATCCTGCCAAGAACTGGATCCCAGCCGTGTCGCCTTTAATCAAGTAATGCCCTTCATTAAGGAAATGAATGTGCAGCCTTTTGACATTTATGTATTTATTCGTTTTCCAAGCAGTGCTTAATTCTGAGATTCATCCTTCCTTCCTCCCTTCCTTCCTTTCTTCCTTCCTTCCCATTTTTTCCTTCCTTCCTTCTTCCCCATTTTTTCCTTCCTTCCTTCCTCCCTCCCTCCCCATTTTTCCTTCCTTCCTTCTTTTCTTCCTTCCACCCTCCCTCCCTCCCCATTTTTCCTCCCTCCCTCCCTCCCCAGTTTTTCTTTCCTCCCTCCCTCCCCAGTTTTTTCCTTCCTTCTTCCCTCCCCATTTTTCTTTCTTTCTTTCCTTCCTCCCTTTCCCCATTTTTCCTTCCTCCCTCCCTCCCACCCTCCCTTCCTCCCCATTTTTTCCTTCCTTCCTTCCTTCCTTCCTTCCTTTCTTCCTTCCCTCCCACCCTCCCTCCCTCTTCAAGCAACCATTTTGGCTCCTTTCAAAAGTAAAAAGGAGGAGGGAAAGGTTATTTCATGGAGAATCAGGGAGCCGACTTTGAAAAATTGCCTTTGTGTTTGTTTATACTTTTTTCAAAGAACGGAGCATTTAATCGTATTAAAAGTCCCTTCTTCTTCTTTAGTTCCCCTCTCCCCTTTTTTTTATAAAAAACCCATCTTCTCTGGATGAAGGAACTTTATTTAAAAAGCATTCGGCCTGCTGTTGGCTGTTTTATTTCCCCACTGTGTCTGAAGAAGGGCTGGCCAAACCCTTCAGGTATTTTAGCTTTTCATGTCTCTCCTTTGCATGTAGCAATGAGCGTAAAGTTCAGAGGTTTGGCTACCAGCCTAAATTTCTAAGCTGCAATTCGCATATCCGTCTTCCGAGGCGAGGTGGACAAATTCTGATGCAGCTGCAAAGCTTATTCGGTACACGGGCAGTCCTCGACTTACGACAACTTGTTCAGTGACCGAAGTTAGGACAGCACTGGGGGAAAAAAAGGGGGACTTATGGCCGGTTTTCACAGGACCGTTGCACATCCCTGCGGTCACGTGATCAAAATCCGTGTACTTGCAACTTGTCATGTGATCATCATTAGTAAACTTCCGATGAGCAGATTCGCTTAACGACCGGATGATTCATAGCTTAATAGCTGCGGCATTTAGCTTAACCGCCGTGGGAGAAAATGTCATAAAATGGAGCAAAACCTACTTAAGCGACTGTCTTGCTTAGCAATGGAAATTTTGAGCTCCATTCAGGGGGTTGGACTAGAAGACCTCCAGCTCCGTTATTCTGTTACTTATTGTCGTACGTTGAGGATTACCTCTGCTGAGCCCTGTAACGCATCCTGGGTCTAACCTACCTCGCCCGACTGTTGTGAAGATAAAAGCGAATAAAGAAGAGAGATCGAGAACTCGGCAGCCTGGGGGAAAAATATCAATGTTTTATCTCCTGAAATAAATAGATCTCTCCGAAGGCTTTAGAAATTCTGGATAAATTTGTGTCGTCGTGGCTAGGTGGCTCAGTGGCTAAGACGCTGAACTTGTTGATCAGAAAAGTCAGCAGTTCGGCGGTCCGAATCCCTAGTCTAGGTCTCCTGCGTGAGCAGGGAGTTGGACTAGATGACCTTTAAGATCCCTTCCAACTCTGTTACTGTTCAAGACTGTTAACATTTCCTTGCTGAGGAAAAAATACCGTACTTTTCAGAGTATAAGACACACTTTTTCCCACCCTAAAAGAGGATGGAAATATTGGTGCGTCTGATACACCGAATGCAGCCAATTTTGGCCTCCCGAAACCCCATCCTGCACGTCCCGTTTTCACCAAAAACAGGCCCGTTTTTCGCAATAACGGGCCGTGCAGAGGGTTTGGGAGGCCTGCAGAGTGCTCCTGGGGACTGGGGAGGGCAAAAATGTGATGTGTGTGTGGGGGGGGGGGTTTGGGAGGCCAAAATCGGGCCTGATTTTCACAAAAAAAAGGACGTGCTGAGGGTTTGGGAAGCCTGCAGACTGCTCCTGGAGGCTGGGGAGGGCAAAAATGTGACACATTGGGGGTGGGGGTTTGGAGGCCAAAAACGGGCATGTTTTTCGCAAAAACGAGGGCGTTTTTGCCCTCCCCAGCCCCCAGGAGCCCTCTGCAGGCCTCCCAAACCCTCTGCGTGCCCCATTATTGTGAAAAACGGGCCCGTTTTTGGCCTCCCAAACCCCCTCACACGTCGCATTTTTGCCCTCCCCAGTCCCCAGGAGCACTCTGCAGGCCTCCCAAACCCTCTGCGTGCCCTGTTTTTGCCAAAAAAGGGCCATTTTTGGCAAAAACGAGAAACAGGGTTTGGGAAGCTTGCAGAGTGCTCCTGGAGCCCGGGGAGGGCAAAAAACTTTTTTTTTTTTCTTGTTTACCTCTTCAAAATCTTGGTGCTTCTTATACTCCGGTGTGTTTTATAGTCTGAAAAATACGGTAAGTTTGAAGCTCAAGGATGTCATAACAGTTTGAAAGATGACACCACCACAGGGAC
This sequence comes from Pantherophis guttatus, assembly GCF_059756535.1. Classification (NCBI taxonomy): domain Eukaryota; kingdom Metazoa; phylum Chordata; class Lepidosauria; order Squamata; family Colubridae; genus Pantherophis; species Pantherophis guttatus. Next base: position 6,858,847 of record NC_142078.1, read on the forward strand.
AAGTGACGCATTTGTTTTTTAACTTTTATTTTAATCTTCTCCAAAGATCTGTTTATCCTGTCCTTTCAAGAGGTTTTTAAAAGCGACTTCATTCTTTTTCTCCTTTGGAAGGAGAATCTTTTATGTACGAACAAAAAGACGTCCAGAGCACAATTTTTTTTTCCAAACGTTTCACGAGCTTGGTCTCCTTTGGTCCTCAGTTAAAAATTATTCTCTGTTCTTTTTTCTTTTTCTTTTTTTAAAATTAGTATAAGCAATCTGCAGGAGGAGCTAAACACCATCTTGGCCCTGCGGAAGCAACTCGAAGAAGGCATCTTGGAGACCTGGAATTTGCGGAGAACGTTGGAAGAGCAAATCCGGGATAACCGGAAGGAAGGTGAGCAGAATAGGTGGCAAAATAACCTCTTGCTGGCCCAAGAGAATAGATGGGTTCATGGGGAAAGGGCTACATAGGACTACCAGTTTTCATGGCTTGGTAGCATCCATCCTCATATTCAAGGCTGCGCAATAGGTAGCATCCATTCTCATGTTCATGGCTCCATCTAAGGTAGCATCCATCCTCACATTCATGGCTGCATCTTAGGTAGCATCCATCATGTTCATGGCTCCATCTGAGGTAGCATCCATCATGTTCATGGCTCCATCTGAGGTAGCTTCCATCCTCACATTCATGGCTCTATCTAAGGTAACATCCATCATCATATTCATGATTGCATCTTAGGTAGCATCCATCCTTATGTTCATGGCTCCATCTAAGGTAGCATCCATCATCATATTCATGACTGCCTCTTAGGTAGCATCCATCCTTATGTTCATGGCTGCATCTTAGGTAGCATCCATTATCATATTCATGACTGCATCTTAGGTAGCATCCATCCTCAATGTTCATCACTGTATCTTAGGTAGCATCCATCCTCATGTTCATGGCTGCATCTTAGGTAGCATCCATCCTCATGTTCATGGCTCCATTTTAGGAAGCATCCATCCTCATGTTCCACTTGTAAATTTCCTGAGGCATTTGGTCAACCAGGACAAAGAACACCAGTTGGGCTTTGGCCTCAACCAGCAAGGCTGTGTCTTCTCTGCTGGCCTACGCTTGACATGAGAATTGCTGGTTTTCTATATATTTGGAGAAGATACCCAAGGGATAACTTAGCAACTCATTGGCTTAAGGGTAGCCTTCAGCTCCTGGGAACTCCAATTTAGCCTTCTCAGAGTTTTGAGAAGAACCAGAAGTAGGAAAATGATCTTAAATAAGACAACTTGCAAACTGAAGAGTGGACAGCTCGGAGTTGTATAAAATATGGAAGATTGAGAAGTGATGAAAATCATACTTTGTTTCCGGGTAACCCCATTTGCCTCCAAATGGATTTCCTGTAAAATGACCTCTGGAAGATCTACCCAACTGATTTGTGGTTTTCTGGCGATCTGCTGGCATTGCTGAGCTTGGTAACGGAGGCGGGAGGTCTCTTTTGTTTGCCATCTCTTCTCCCTTCCTCTCCTTCCCCCCTTAATCTAGATTTGAAATAAGCTGCTTATGACAGCTTCCCACCACACAAATTGCACCCTTAAACAAACGTAAGCCGCTCTTTGCAATTCAGTTCCCGTTAGTCCGTTGTGCCAATAGCGCAAAAAAAAATAAAAAAATAAAATAAAATAAAACTGGCATTGTTATTTAACTTTCCTTTGCTCCCCTCGAGACCTCTATCTCGTTTTCACAAAAATCTTAACTACGGAAGAATAATTCCAACTCTCTCTGTCTCAAGTGCACGCCTTCGCTCCCCCCTTCCTCCATCTTTCGTGCGCCTGCTTAAAATTAATTTTAAAACGCCACGTTACGGATGCAAACCGTAATTGTGCAGCAGATCCACAACGCATGTTGATAGCTAGTGGGGAGACGCAGGGGTGCGTCTTAAGATGTCAGGAAAGCAAGTAAAAACATCCAGGGGGGGTGTAAGGAGGGGATACCTAAGAGGGATAGAAAAGGAACAGCTGCAGCGGGAAGACGGGAAAATATCTTTCCCTCCAGCCTCTGTGGTAAGGCCAAGCCTTTGGTTGTACAAATCTGACTGACGGACAGGGTGATGTTTTTTTTAAAAGTGCTGAATTCAACATATACTTTTAAATGGGCCAGAATCACATTAACGCAGAGAGACCTGAAAAGCAGGAAGAGTACTCCAGGTTTGCAAATAAGGGTATGGCTGGTCGGTAGGTAGGCAGATAGGTAAGTAGGTGGGTAGGTAGATAGATATAAGTAGGTAGGTAGGCAGGCAGGCAGGCAGGCAGGCAGATAGATAGATAGATAGATAGATGATAGATCGATCAATAGATCGATATAAATAAATAAATAGACAAGAGAGACAGACAAATATAGCCAGATCTATATAGATATGAATAGGCAACATACAGACAGATAGAGCCAGATTGATGGATAGACAGACAGATATAGATAGATAAATACAGACAAACAGATAGACAGAGATAGGTAGGTAGGTAGGTAGGTAGATAGACAATAGAGAGATAATTATAGAGAGAAAGGTAGAACATAGATTATAGATAGATAGATAGATAGATAAATAGATAGATAGATACATACATACATACATACATACACACACACAGAGAGATAGATAGATAGAGAGATAGAGAGATAGATAGATAGATAGATAGATAGAAATAAATAGACAAGATAGACAGACAAATATAGCCAGATCTATATAGATATGAATAGACAAGAGACAGACAGATAGAGCCAGATCGATGGATAGACAGACAGATATAGATAGATAAATACAGACAAACAGATACACAGAGATAGGTAGGTAGGTAGCTAGATAGATAGATAGACAATAGAGAGATAATTATAGAGAGAAAGGTAGAAGGTAGATTAATGATAGATAGATAGATAGATAGATAGAAATAAATAGACAAGATAGACAGACAAATATAGCCAGATCTATATAGATATGAATAGACAAGATATAGACAGATAGAGCCAGATCAATGGATAGACAGACAGATATAGATAGATAGATACAGACAAACAGATAGAGATAGATAGATAGATAGATAGATAGATAGATAGATAGATAGATAGATAGAGAGATATTGGACATAGAGAGATAGACAGACAGACAGAGGCAGATAGACAGAGGCAGATAGATAGATAGATAGATAGATAGATAGATAGATAGATAGAATAAGATAGATAGATAGATAGATAGATAGATAGATAGATAGATAGATAGATATAAATAGACAAGATAGACAGAGAGATATAGGCAGATAGATGGTTAGACAGACATAGATAAATACAGACAGACAGACAGACAGATAAAGATAGAGAGCTATAGACAAATAGACAGAAACAGACAGACAGAGAGACAGATAGATACTGTAGATAGATAGATAGACTTAAGTCTCACATGACCTGTGACAGTACAACTCTCATAAATACATTCCAGTGGCCAGGCATCTGAATTTTGATCACATGACAATGGCGATGCTGCCACATTTGTAAATGTGAAAACTGGCCAATAAGCCCCTTTTCAGTGCCCTTATAATGTCACTAAATGAAGGTTTGTAAACCAAGGACTATCTATAGCATATTCCGCCTGGAACTGTATGGATTGTGAAATAAATGCTGGGGATCTTTTCCCCCTCCCCTTTCTTTTTCCCCCTAGAAGACACCCCTTTATCTTGGAGCAATCAGACGTCGTACATGAGCATTTGCTTACGGGACCAGGATCATCGGTGGGACTGTCCAGTAGACCAACTCTCTGTAGAGGAGCTTAAAAAGAAGGTATTTGGCTTCCCATCTTCTATGTCAGGGGTCGGCAACCTTAAACACTCAAAGAGCCACAAAGGTCCTAACTGGAAGCCCCCCATTCAATTCTGGAGCTGACCGGAAGTCCGTTTCCCCGACCATAGAGTCTCCTAGCGTGGCATCCTTTTTCCTCTACGTGTCTTAACCAAAAGCCCTATCAATTGTGGAGCCGACTGGCAACAGGGAGCCGCAGCAGAAGGATGAAAGAGCCACATGCGGCTCCAGAGCCGCAGGTTGCTGACCCCTGTTCTATGTCTACCAGAAAGCTCATTAACATCACTGTGTCTGTCAGGCGTGCCTCCGTTCAAAACCCCAAGAAAGAAAACCCCTGACTCCATGTTTGCAGAGAAGAGATACTGTATTTTTCAGAGTATAAGACGCATCTTCCTCCCCCCCCCCAAAGGGGGTGAAAATTTGGGTGCGTCTTATATGAGTTGGCCATGATGAGTTGGCCGTGGCAAGTTGGCCATGGCAACTTGGCCACGATGAGTTGACCGTTTTAAGTTGGCCGTGGCAAATTGGCCATGATGAGTTGGCTGTTGCAAGTTGGCCATGATGAGTTGACTGTGATGAGTTGGCCATGGCGAGTTGGCCATGATGAGTTGGCCATGATGAGTTGACTGTGACGAGTTGGCCATGATGAGTTGGCCATGATGAGTTGGCCATGGTGAGTTGGCCATGGCGAGTTGGCCATGATGAGTTGGCCATGATGAGTTGACTGTAATGAGTTGGCCATGATGAGTTGACTGTGATGAGTTGGCCATGATGAGTTGACTGTGATGAGTTGGCCATGATGAGTTGGCCATGATGAGTTGACTGTGATGAGTTGGCCATGGCGAGTTGGCCATGATGAGTTGGCCATGATGAGTTGGCCGTGACAAGTTGTCCCAATCCTAGGTGCTGCTTTATGCATGCCATAAATTTGCAAGGAAATCACAAGGAATCCGGATGTGGGAGATATTTGAAGTAGCAAATCTAGAATGACCTTCAGGTTCCAACCACACAGTTCTACAAGAATCACAAGGAGAGTCAGATTCTAGATTAAAAACCCAAAACATGGAGTCTACCTCATCTTTGCATTGGATAGAAATAAACGCCCCGACTTTTTAGAATCCCCTCTGCAGGAAAGGCATAGTCTACCTAATCAATAACCAGCTTGTTAATCCAATATCTGTAGGTAGGTACCTCAGATAGCCCTTTCCAATGTGAATTTCCTGGGTCGTGGGAGTCAGGCAGGGCTTTTTGGCCATGGACCATCCATTCCAACATGAACGTAGGAACTTTTTGGAATGATGTAACAGTTCCCACGGTCTTCAAGAGCTTCTCTTCATGGTTTCAGTTTGTCGAGCTCCTCGGAGTGGTGAAGGAAATGCACTGGGTCATCCAAGAACTGAAAAAGAAACCGTTTGACTTCTCCACGTCAGATCCTTCGGGAAACGAGAAGCAAAAATCCTTAGACACAAGCGAGGTGAGACTTGGGTTTTTTTTTTTAAAAAAATATTTTTATTCATAAACATTTTGAATACAGTTAGGGTATACCATTTACAAAAAAAAGAAGGACCAGAGAAAAGACAGTTGTCAGCACTTCAAGCTGCATTTACTCTAGTGCTGACATAAGAAGGAGAAGCGGAGGCGTCTGGAAAGGGACGTTTGACTTTTCACCTACTTATTTTCCCTGGAGATAATATCCCCTAGGAGATGGGATGGGAGGTGGGAAATTCCTTTGAGCTCGAGCAGTAGATTAGGGGTAGACTGACTTGGAAGATGGCCAATGAGTGCAGGGGAGTGGGGAACGGAAAGGGAGGGTTTTGGGTCTGGAAGTCAGTGTTGGCTGCAATGGAGTCGGAGTCAGAATGTCATGCTTAATAAATGGGAGTTTTTCATCAAAGACTTTGTTTGAAATGCAATTTATTTGAGACGACCTCGAAACCTGACAACAGTAATAAATATTAACACATATATTGATAACAATGGTGATAATATAACCAAGTAATTTTAACTAAGTTTCTTTTTATATTAGCTTATTTACATTTTTGTTCACTATATTGGCATGATTGTAGTTATAAACCATCTTTATTTTTAATTCATACATTCATAGTCTTTCTTCCTCTAATTTCTACCTCTTGTCTCTAACCACTCATAAAATCTGTTCTGTATCAGGTAATATTCTGTGTCTTCTTTATCTTTTATTTTTAAGGTTAGTCCGTCCATTTCAGCACAATCTAAAATTTTTTGAATTACATCCTCATCTGGCGGGGTGTTCTCATTTTTCCAAATTACAATTTGGAAAATTTTGCAAATGTAATCCTTGCTGCTGTCAATATGTGCGAAACTAAATATGTGGTCCCTTTATCATAACCCTCCGGCAGTATGCCCAGCAAGTATACTTTTGGTTTCAGATCTATATTCTGTTTAATTATCTTTTCCAACCAGCTACGTATTTTCTCCCAATATTTTCTTGCTTTGATACAGGTCCACCACATATAATAGTAAGTACCTGGGGTCCGATTGCATTTCCAGCATTTGGCAGACAAATTACTAAACATTTTTGCCAGTCTTGCCGGTGGTAAAACGAGACTTGGGTTTCTTGATCCTCCTAAAACTTTCACTGAAATCATTTAAGGTTTTACAGGCACCTTTGACACCAGACAAACAGATCGAAATTGGGTGATCTGAGACTTCTTCAGAAGTCAGCTGAGAGCCCTAAGAGAAATAGGGAGCAGCTTTCTAAAATTCAACTTTGGAACATTCCCACTGTAGGTTGTCTTTTAGAAAAGGGAACTGTGGATAATCAAGAAGCAAAAAGTTATCCTTTTTTAGGGGGGGAATTAGTGGAGATCGACTGTCAAATTGAGCATAAGCGTTCGAGCTAAGCCTTGATCATGAAGAATTTTGGCTCCTATCAAATTAATGTGATTTTGATAGCTTTTAGGGCATGCCAGTAAAGGCCAGGATAGGGGTTAATCCAACTTCCTTGAATTTGCAAGATGATTGCTGAAGGCTTCAGAAGAAAGTTAAGAATAATAGTTGGAAGGGACCTTGGAGGACTTCTAGTCCAACCCCCTGCTCAAGCAGGAGATCCTATATTAGTCCAGAGACAAATGATTGTCCAATCTTTTCATAAAAACCTCCTGTGATGGAGCACCCACAGCTTCTCGAAGAAAATCATTCCACTGGTTAATTGTTCTCACTGTTGAAAAATTTCTCCTTCATTCCAGGCTGCTTCTCTCCTTTGATTAACAGAGTTGGAAGGGACCTTGTAGGTCATCTATCTAGTCCAACCCTCCACCCAAGGAGGAGACCCTCCCTACCCCATTTCTGACAGATGGCAATCCAGGCTCTTCTTGAAAGCTTCCCGGGAAGGAAGCTCACGTATTCACAAATGTTTAAAAAACGCAGCGGCAATTTTCAATAATTCGTGATGCCCGCTTAATCCATTGGAAGTGTACTTGTCAACTTGCAAAGCTTTCAAGTTGCCATGAGCAGGAGGGAGGGAGAACTGATAGAGCTGATTGATTTCCCTAACTGAAGCTGCATTCCATACATTCTTCCTGACCGCAATCAGAAGGAGGGTGTTAGGTTTCACAGCCAGCCAAAGTGGTTAATTGGAGAATGTGATTTATGACATGGCCAGAGAGGAGGGGAGAGACAGGGTCATAGGGGAACGTAAATCTACGTAGGATCAGTCCTAACTGCATCCGAGTATTGCCGGAATGTTGCTCCTAATCAAATGACTATATTTCTTTTGAAGTTTGGATCATGGCTCATGAATTAATTAGGGCATCTTTCGGAAACTTGACATACTGCTTGCTATTTTTTTAAAAAAAATTTTTTTAAAAAAAGAGCACAAGTTGGATCGTTTTTTTCTGGATCAAAAACCAAGCGCCAGAATGACATTTACTACCTTGAGTGCTTAAATTGGACTTCTGACTCAAAGAGCTGGAAAATAGGATGCTTGCAGAACCTGTTTTTGAGGGGGGGGGGTTTTGACTGTTTCCAGCAGATTTGGGGCATAAAACCGCTAGACCGTGGGTACAAGATAGATGAAGTCGTGCTGGCAATGGGTGCAACCTTGTCCGTCTCTTGGCACGCTGGCATTAAGGAGGCTGCCAGTTGATGGGAAAACAGAGGGAGGCACCACCTTGAAGGTGGGGGGTGTGCCCTCACCCATTTTTTTTCCTCTTTTCTTGAGGAGATGTTTTAAAATTGTGGAAAGTTTTCTGGGGATCCAGGCAGCGCTACCAGAAATCCTCTCTGTGGGTGTCTTCTAGCTATATCTAGAGGAGGGGGACAATTTATTTTATTTATTTATTTATTTTATTTTATTTTTATACCGCCCTTCTCCTGCGGGACTCAGGGCGGTGTACAGCCGAGATAAAACATAGCATATAAAATTTAAAAACAGTTTAAAAAACAATTAAATAATTTCGGCCCAAAATTTAAAACAACCCAATTAAAACCGAATTCAATTAAAACTGAGAGGATGGGATCAAGCCAACCCGGCTAGATGGAATAAGTGTGTTTTCAGGGCCCGATGAAAAGTCCGGAGGTCTGATATCGTGCGTATCTCTAGGGGGTAGGTCATTCCAGAGGGCAGGTGCTGCCACAGAGAAGGCTCTCCCCCTGGGGGTCGCCAGCCGGCACCGTCTGGCCGACGGCACCCTGAGGAAGCCCTCTCTGTGCGAGCGAACTGGTCGGTGGGAGGCTATTGGCGGCAGAAGGCGATCTCGCAGATATCCCGGCCCTAAGCCATGGAGTGCTTTAAAGGTGGTCACCAACACCTTGAAGCGCACCTGGAAGACCACAGGAAGCCAGTGCAGCTCGCGCAGGAGAGGTGTCATATGTGAGCACCCTGTTGCTCCCATAATCCCCTGTGCAGCCGCATTCTGGACTAACTGCAGCCTCCGGGTGCACTATTCTCCAAAGCACCAGAGGGCAGGGCAAGAAATAATGGATGGAAACGAATCAAGGAGAGAAGAAACCTGGAATTAAGGAGAAACTTCCTAACAGTGAGGACAATTAACCTGTGAAACGGCTTGCCACCAGAAGTGAAACACCACCCACCAGGGTGTTTCATCACTGGAGGCTTTTAAGAAGAGACTGGACAGCCACTGGTCCGAAATGGTATAGGGCAGTGATTTCCACTTAGGGTGGTACCTAAAAGGACTTGAATTCTCATCCCAATAAGCATCTTGGCTCCACCTGGTGAGTTGTAGTTGCTGGAGCCAATTCGGGAACCAACATTGCGGTTCTTTGGTCTAGTTTTAGTCCAGGGATCGGCAACCCGCGGCTCTGGAGCCGCATGTGGCTCTTTCATCCCTCTGCTGTGGCTCTCTGTTGCCGGTTGGCTCCACAATTGGTAGGGCTTTCAGTTAGGACAGGTAGAGGAAAAGGGGGAGGAGATTCTATGGTGGGGGAACCAGACTTCCGGTCGGCTCCAGAATTGAATTGGGTGGGGGCTTCCAGTTAGGTCCGTTATGGCTCTTTGAGTGTTTAAGGTTGCTTTAGTCCATGGAGAGCCTCGAAGACCGATGATCCTCAGAGAAATAAAAGCATAGGGAGAATGTACTTCAGGACCTTGGACAGAGTATTCTGGAGTTGATGGAACCCAGTAGTCGGCAACCTTAAACACTCAAAGAGCCACAAAAGTCCTAACCAGAAGCTCCCCGTTCAATTCTGGAGCCAACTGGAAGTTCGGTTTTCCCACCATAGAGTCTTCTCCTAGCATGGTGTTCTTTTTCCTCTGCTGACCGGAAGTCCGGTTCCCCCACCATAGATTCTCCTCCTAGAGCGGCGTCCTTTTTCCTCTACCCGTCCTAACCAAAAGCCCTATCAATTGTGGAGTCGACCGGCAACACGGAGCCGCAGCAGAGGGACGAAAGAGCCACATGCGGCTCCAGAGCAATGGGTTTCCGACCCCTGATATTGCAACCCATCCTGCTCAGATCTTATTCAATGTCCAATCTTGGCAACTTTTAAGACCTGTGGACTTCAACTCCCATGTTGGCTGGGGAATTCTGGGAGTTGAAGTCCAGAAATCTTAAAGTCACCAAGGTTGGACATCCCTGGGGGAAAGTTTCCCAAAAGTGTTAGCCGTTGGTCCATCCACCCCAACCAGGTCCTTCTTGAAGCTATCAAGCATTGAGGGACACAGAAACTTTGAGATCTTGTAGGACCTCACTCTATATATCATACTTATTAGTTCTGCAGAAAAAAAACAATCAGTGTATTTAGTTTCGCATCTTCCTCGGTCTTGAGTCTTACCACCTGGATTAAATTAAATGAATTGGCATAGGTCTCTGATAATGGGGTTTGTTCTTAAGTCGGGTTGGCCCTCATCCAAAAATATCTTCGTATCCTTCATTAGGAATGTGTTTTTCTATCCATGGTGGCCAAGCTAAGCTGTTTTCTCAGCTCTTTTGAAACCTGCTGAGCCCACACTCTCCTCTCCCCCTGCCCCAGCTTTCTAGAAAGAGTGCAAGGTAGCAATCCTTTTAACCCCTTACTTTAAGTCCTTCTTAACTTCCAACTCCTTGGGGACCTTTAACACCTGGAGCAATTTTGCTCTCCCAAGAATGAAAAGCTTTGCTTTTTTTCTCTCGTCCTCCGAACATCTGCTTACAAACCGGCAGCTCTTTGTGCTGAGTCCATCCTCTGGGGGCCCTCCAGTTGGCTGCGAAACGCGGCGTATCAGCACTTCGTCGGGGAAAAGCACCTTCTGAAGGTTTTTGGCCACCGGGGGATCATTTGAACAAGATCGATCGATCCTCGGAAGCCCTTCTCTTCACCTTGAGCCAATAGGGGTGGGGGTGGGGCATGTTTTCAGGGGGAGGAAATTTGACAGTTTGACCGCCATCGAGCAGAAGCTGGGACTCGGTCTGACATGGAAATGTGTATTTTTCCAACGTTTGGCCAAAGTGAACTCGAAAGCACCTGAAGGCAGGACAAGAAGCAATGGGTGAATAGAATAGAATAGAATAGAATAGAATAGAATAGAATAGAATAGAATAGAATAGAATAGAATAAATATTGGAATGGAATGGAATGGAATAGAATAGAATAGAATAAAATAAATATTGGAATGGAATAGAATAGAATAGAATAGAATAGAATAGAATAGAATAGAATAGAATAGAATAGAATAAATATTGGAATGGAATGGAATGGAATGGAATGGAATGGAATGGAATAGAATAGAATAGAATAGAATAGAATAGAATAGAATAGAATAGAATAGAATAGAATAGAATAGAATAGAATAGAATTCTTTATTGGCCAAGTGTGATTGGACACACAAGGAATTTGTCTTGGTGCATATGCTCTCAGTGTACATAAAAGAAAAGATACGTTCGTCAAGAATCATAAGGTACAACACTGAATGATAGTCATAGGGTACAAATAAGCAATCAGGAAACAATATCAATATCAATATAAACCGTAAGGATACAATACAAGGATAATCAAGGAGAGAAGCAACTTAGAACTAAGGAGAAATTTCCTGACAGTTAGAACAATTGCCCCAGAGATAAGGAGATAAGGAGAATCCAAGACCTCGGTGCCTTCCGCCGTGCCCTTAAAACCTTCTTTTTCCAGCAAGCCGGGCTGGCCTAACACTTTTTAAAATGTTTTTAATTGTTTGTTATTGTTTTTAATCATGGGCCAAATTTATATATATCTTTTTAACTGTATTTTAATGTTTGTAATTTATGCTTTTACTTGGCTGTTCACCGCCCTGAGTCCTCAGGGAGAAGGACGGTACACAAATTTATAAATAAATAAATAAATAAATCAATAAATAAATAAATAAATCAATCAATCAATCAATCAATCAATCAATCAATCAATCATCAGTGGAAGGGCAGGCCACCAGAAATTGTGGGTGCTCCATTATTGGAGGATTTTAAAAAGAGAATTGTCCGGGATGGTATAGGCTCTCCTGCTTGGGCAGGTGGTTGGACTAGAGGACTTCCAAAGTCTCTTCCAACTCTGTTATTGTTCTGCCCCAGCCTTAGCAGAAGCAAGAAACAGACTCCCTGTCACAAAAAAAACCCCTCTTTATTTACCTTTTGTGAATTAATTGCATTTACCTACCGAAAAGTCCAGGCAAGAGTCCTTCAAGGAGTTAACTGCAGTAACAGACCTTATCAGTTCCTTACGATAATTGAGCTCCCAGCCGAAAGGCTGCAAATTAAGTTCGGCAAGCAGTCTTTGTGGCACGAAATACAATGAGCAAAATCTTCAGAAATACGAACTGTGGTCTCCCACTCCCCTTTCCTTCTATTTATTCCCCAGCCAGGGAGGCGCCATTCAGCGTCCATGTGTGCTTTGCTTCCCGAGTCAACTCCTTGTCCTCCGTTGTTCTCCTCTCGTAACTGCTCTGCACATATGTGCATCTGGTACAGGCCCCAGCTGTTCTTCCTCCTCACTCATATCAGCCTCCAAAGGCAGCTGCCTCTCCGGTGGCTGGGAAATGTCAGACGGCCCTGGATCTATCTCTGTGTCCGATGCAGAGCATCCATCAGAGCTTTCCTCAGACTCCAGAACTGGCCCAAGTTCCTCCCCAACCTCCTCATTGTCTGAGTCTGCCGCCAACTCTGCTGGCAGCTGGTGGGCCACAACAGTTATCCTGTTACACCTGTTCATTCTGGAAAGGAGCCACTGAGCACGCAGGCCCTGTCCCTTTCTTCTAAAATGCCGCTTTGAACACCCATCAAAACAAGAACCACCTTCGCGGTCCCTTCACCCACCTTGCTTGCCCAAAAAGGTGGAAGACCGAGTCAGCCGGAAGGAAGATCAAATCATTTCCTCCTCATGTCCTTTTCTGCAGCCTTGCCAACACGAGTGTGAAATCGGCCAAGCATCTTTGGTGTGAGCCATCCATTAAGAGCACGGGCTGAGTGTAAGAAATGTCATTGATCTAAGCAAGCTGAATCCTTGACACAGTCGAGAAATTTCAAGGCAGAGCTGACATTTTCTCCTTATCAGCAACCGAAGCGGAAGCCGCTGAGAATTGAGATTATGTTCAGAGTTCGCACGGGAGTTGCCTTGGGCAACCCCAGTCCCTTTGTCAAAGTCTTCTCTTCCCCCCACCCCATTTTTTTAAAAATTACTACAGATAATCCTCAAGTTACGAATTTGTAACCCAAGGATTTGTTGGAGTGAATCCCGTAACTTGAATGGGATCACTCCCTGCTTTCACCCATGCATTCGCTAATCAAATGTGTGGGACGTTAAGCGCACGAGATGTCTCAGGGTGAGGAAGGCCATGTGGGGGGCTAGTGATGGGTCAGGCCACCCAAGGACTCCCCTGACCCACTGACATACCTTATGCTTCCCGCAATCGCTTCCCCCATCCCCATCCTGTCATGCCGGACTCACTTACCATGCGGGGATCTGTCTCCTCTCCGACACGGTTTCTTTGAGAGCGGGAAGATTTCGCTTCCTGCATCCAATTGGCTTGCAAATGGTTTTTGTGTGCCAAGAGTAAAAGGTTCTGGGGGGACCGTGATCTTGTGTGACTTCAGGCACCCATCCACTTTGGCAGAGAATTTGCCGATGATACTAAGCTGGCAGGGATAGCCAACACTCCAGAAGATAGGCTCAAGATCCAGATGGATCTTGACAAACTTGAACACATTGGCCTAACAAAAATGAAATTCAATGTAGAGAAAAATAAAGCCTTACACATAGGCAAGAAAAACCAAAAGTACACATAGAGTGGGTCACACCAGGCTTAATAGCAGCAACTGTGAGAGGAATTTTGGAGTCTTAGTGGACAAACAGTTAAATATGAGTCATCAATGTGTGGCGGCAGCCAAAAAAGCCAACACAATCCTAAATTGCATTAACGGGGATTCAATCAAGATCACATGAGGTACTAATACTACTCTATAAAGCTTTAGTAAGAGCACACCTAGAATACTGCATCCAGTTTTGGTCACCACACTATAAAAAAGATGTTGAGACTCTAGAAAGAGTGCAGAGAAGAGCAACCAAGATGATTAGGGGACTGGGGGCTAAAACATACGATGAACGGTTGCAGGAACTGGGCATGGCTAGTCTAGTGAAGAGAAGGACCAGGGGAGACAGGATAGCCGTCTTCCAATATTTGAGGGGCTGCCACAGAGAGGAGGGGGGTCAAGCTATTCTCCAAAGCATCTGAAGGCCAGGCAAGGAATAATGGATGGAAACTGATCAAGGAGAGATTCAACCTGGAAATAAGGAGAAATTTTCTGACAGTGAGAGCCATCAACCCATGGAACAGAGGTTGCCTTCGGACGTTGTGGGAGCTTCATCACTGGAAGCTTTCAAGAGACACTGGATTGCTATGGCATAGGATCTCCTGCTTGGGTGGGGGGTTGGACTAGATGACCTACAAGATCCCTGTTAATCTTAATCCAATCTTAATCTTGTCCCCCCCCCCCCCCCGAACAATTCACTCTCGGTGCGCGAGGGATTAACGGAAGTTCAACGTGACCCGGTGGAAATAAATCCTTAAATTAAAGGCGTCCCGGAATGCAGAAAATTAACCTTTCTTAGAGAAACCTCCTAGCTTTCTTAGTTTATAAAGAATTTTACATTTTGGGAAAAAGGCAGAGCTGTGAATCTCCCGCTGTTCCGGTGGTAGATTCTGCAGACAGGTTTAAACCTTTTGGAAAGAGAAGCCAAACGTGTCCTTCCCTGGAGGGGGAAAAAAAAAGGGTTGATTAATGAATTCTGTAGCAATCCAGAAAGGCCTAAGGGGTTCAAGACGGGTGGCATCTCCTCTTTTCTTTGCCTGGCGGCAGAACCTCTTTCAAAATCAAACTTTGGGAGAGCTGCTCACTTAATTTTATTGGAATTTCATTAAGCGAGCGGGGAAAACGGCTCTCCGGAGAATTGGTTTCGCTTAAGCGGCACCCGGTAAACTTTCCATTAAACGCTAAATGCTATAACATACCAAGGAATTCCGGCAGATCTAAATATTACAGATTACAGATTAACAAAGTTGGAAGGGACCTTGTAGGTCATCTAGTCCAACCCCCCACCCAAGCAGGAGACCCTACCCCATTTCTGGCAGAGATGGCAGCCCAGTCTCTTCTTGAAAGCTTTCAGTGATGAAGCTCCCACAAGTTCTGAAGGCAACCTCTGTTCCATGGGTTGATTGTTCTCCCTGTCAGAAAATTTCTCCATATTTCTAAGTTGAATCTCTCCTTGATCAGTTTCCATCCATTATTCCTTGTCTGGACTTCGGATACCTTGGAGAATAACTTGACCCCCTTCCTCCTCTCTGTGGCAGCCCCTCAAGTATTGGAAGACTGCTATCCTGTCTCCCCTGGTCCTTCTCTTCACTAGACTAGTATTTTTAGTATTTAGTATTTTTGTATTTTGGCGGTGGCGCAGTGGTTAGAGTGCAGTACTGCAGGCTACTTCTACTGACTGCCGGCTGCCTGCAATTTGGCAGTTCGAATCTCCCCAGGCTCAAGGTTGACTCAGCCTTCCATCCTTCAGAGGTGGGTAAAATGAGGACCCAGATTGTTGGGGGCAAGAGGCTGACTCTGTAAACCACTTAGAGAGGGCTGTAAAGCATTGTAAAGTGGTATGTAAGTCTAAGTGCTATTGCTATTGCTATTGGTTGGTCTGTCTGTCTCTATGTCCAATATCTATCTATCTATCTATCTATCTATCTATCTATCTATCTATCTATCATCTATCTATCATCTATCTATCCTTCTATCTCTCTCTACCTACCTCTAATGTCATCTAATTCTCAAATCTCTGTCTCTTTCTTTCTTTCTTTCTTTCTTTCTTTCTTTCTTTCTTTCTTTCTTTCTTTCTTTCTTTCTTTCTTTCTTCATTGTTTCCCCCGAAATAAAACATCCCCTGATAATAAGCCCAATTGGGCTTTTGAGCGCATGGCAATAAGGCCAAGTGCTTATTTCAGGGTTCAAAAAAACAGTGATTAAAATGCAGTATTGCAGGCTAACTATGCCCACTGCCAGCAGTTCGATTCTGACCGACTCAAGGTTGATTCAGCCTTCCGAGATGGGTAAAATGAGGACCCAGATTGTTGGGGGGCAAGAGGCTGACTCTGTAAACCGCTTAGAGAGGGCTGTAAAAGCACTGTAAAGCGGTATATAAGTGCTATTGCTATTGTTATTGCTATCTTTTGGGACGGCGCCGATCCTGAATAACCTCGTATCTGTTACTCTTGTTTGCAGGCGTGTCTCTGTTCTCCTTTTTTTTTTTTAAAGGCATTACTTGTTTGTACATGCGTCATATCACTCAGTTTCCTTTGACCAATGCAGCCTTTTTTTCATCTCATTCCACGCTTTTGTGTAGCTTCTTGAACGGACGGAGGAAAGTCAGACTCTGCTGGGGGCTTCCGACGAAGAGGTGAGCGCGCCCAGCTGCGACTGTCCGGAGACGCTGAGCGAGGTGGGAGTTAATTGGCCCAGCGGCCTGTTTTTTAAGGGTTCTCACTGATTGGGGAAGGGTACGACGCTCCAAAATTCTAGAGCAATGATGGTGAACCTTTTCGGCACCGAGTGCCGAAAAGGTTGCGTGGAAACATCTCACGTGTGCACCTGCTCGTCAGGACCACACTCCGGAAAAGCTGAACTTCCGGGTTCTAGCGCACATGCGTGGCCGACGATCAGCTGGCCGGCGCGCATATGCACACCGGTTTTTGACACTGCCGCGTGCACGAAGGACAGCTGATTGCCGTGCCCGCGTGCATGCTAGAAACCCACAGGACAAACAGGGAAGGCCGCGTGTGCTGGATGACATGGCTTCGCGTGCCACTTTGGGCCCGCGTGCCATAGGTTCGCCATCACGGTTCTAGAGAATTGCTTGGATGGGCCTTCAAGAATAGGTGGAACCTGGTTGTGTTTGAAGCTTAGCCCTCCTTGGTGGCGTGAAGACAAATGCCCTGCAAGGATTTATGGGTTTACAATCCTATGTATGCCACACGGAAGTTACAGGCTGACAGGAGGAAGTAACTCCAGTTCTTTTGTCATCGCCCTACTAGTGTTCCTCCCCTTCCCTCCCCTCCCCTCTCCTTCTCCCTTCTCTCTTTCCTCTTCTCCCTTCTCCCTTCTTCCCCTTCTCTCTTCTTCTCCCTTCTCCTCTCTTTTCCCTTCTTCTTTCTCTCTTCTCCCTTCTTCTCCCTCCTCTCTTCTCTTTTCTCTCTTCTCCCTTCTTCTCCTTTCTCCCTTCTCCTCCCTTCTCCCTTCTTCTCCTTTCTCTCTTCTTCTCCTTTCTCTCTTGTCCCTTCTCCCTCCTCCCTCCTCTCTTTTTTCTCTTCTTCCTCCTTCTCCCTCCTTCTTTCTCTCTTCTCCCTTCTCTCTCCTCTCTTCTCTTTTCTCTCTTCTCCCTTCTTCTCTTTTCTCCCTTCTCCTCCCTTCTCCCTTCTTCTCCTTTCTCTCTTCTCCCTCCTCCCTCCTCTCTTTTTTCTCTTCTTCCTCCTTCTCCCTTCTTTTCCCTCCTCTCTTTTCTTCTCTCTTCTCCCTTCTCTTTCCTTCTCCCTTCTTCTCCTTTCTCTCTTCTCTCTTTTCCCTCCTCTCTTTTTTCCCCTTCTTCCCCATTCTCCCTTCTTCTCTTTTCTCCCTTCTCCTCTCTTCTCCCTTCCTCCCCTTTCTTTCTTCTCCCTTTTCCCATCTTCCCCTCCTCCCTTCTCTCTTCCCCCTTCTTCCCCCTTTTGCCTTCTCTTTTGTTCCTCCCCTCCCCTCCCTTTCCCCCCTATCCCATCCCACCCTTGACCCAAAGGGGGCATCCATCCACGGGCATTTCTGTTTTGGTTGTTGAACAGAGTCACAAACCCCTCGTGTTGGCTCAACCAAGACAGTACCGTCTTCCAAGTCTGCAAGGCTGCATTGCATTGTAAGTGTCCCAACTCTGGCATTCAGGAAAACGAATCTTATGGAGGACATTATTACAGGGTGTTAAATTCATATTTTACCGACGAAGAAATAAAGGGAGACTAGTATAGATCTATTTCAAGCTATTTAGCTCTCGTCAGCTAGCCATACCCTTCTGGAATTCGAACCCAGGCTGCTTACATATTAGGTAGATGTATTAACCTCTAAGCCACGGGCTCTCCTAGTTTTGTCGGCTATACCAGGGGAGAGATTAAGTGTTTTTTATCAGGGCAACCTGGTCTACCCAAATATGGGACGGAGTTAAAAAACTATTATTACAGGGTCTTTCTCTTTGGCCAGAGTTGATGGCTATCCTCAACTTATGCTGTCTCTAGATTGATGGACAGGTGTCTTACACGTTTCCTTTCCACCAGCCGAAGACCAAAGCATTTTTTCCCTCTTTCCATCAGATCATTCCTTTGGATTCTTTGGATCAATCCTACAAGACTCTGAACTCGCCGGAGTTTGAACCCGAGCCGGTTGCCGGCAAATACTTTGAAGAGAGCCCAGCGGCTAACAATTGTGATACTCTGGAAGAGAATCCTTCGCCTGTGTGCCTCCTGAAGGAAAACGGAGTGGCAGAATTTGGATCTCAGTGAGTGAGCAGCTCAAGACACGGGCTATTTCTATCTTAATGTATTTTCTATTCTTCTTGTTGTCTTCTTCCTTTATTTCCAATTTCCTTTTTTATTCTCTAACCATTGGTAAAATGTTTCCCATATCATATAATAATCAGTTTGTTCTTTCTCTTTTAATTGCTAGCGTTAGTCTATTCATTTCTGCACATTCTAATATTTTCCTAATTACCTTCCCTTCAGTAAGAATCTCTTCGCTTTTCCAATATTGTGTGAATACAATTCTAGCTGCTGTTAATACATGAATAATTAAACATATATTTTCTTTGTTATAAGTTTCAGATAAGAATAAAATGGCAATTGATAACACGGGTATGATGAGAATAACTATGTTTAATGTTACTATTGTATTTTTATTAGAAGATACGTTACGAAGGAAATGAAGAGTTACACAAGGTATAATTGTTCAGTGTATATACCCTGTTTCCCCGAAAATAAGACATCCCCTGATAATAAGCCCAATTGGGCTTTCGAGCGCTAAAATTAGCCTCCCCCCAAAAATAAGCCCTTCCCGAAAATATTTAAACGCAGAGCTGGAAATCAGGTAAAATGGCAAGAGGAGCCCCATCTTGCTCCACGCGCCCCAAAATAATAAGATCTCCCCCCAAAATAAGGCCAACCGCTTATTTCAGGGTTCAAAAAATAAATAAAAATAAGACAGGGTCTTATTTTCGGGGAAACACGGGTAATTTGTGGCAGGATGTTGCAGAGAAATATTTGCACCCAGACGACACGCTGCTTAAGGAGAGATGAAATGTTTATATTTTTTTAAATGGAAAATAAATAAAAAACTATATATATATATATATATATATGTATATACAGGAAACGATTGCATTTTAAAGATGAAGGGAGATAATGGCCCTCTCTCTAATTTACCTGGGAGAAATTGGCTAGCCGCCTCCAGGAAAGGTTTCATTCCTTCGCGCAATTAAGTCATTAGGAGAGGTGGAGTTTTGCTCCATTGTCTTCGTTTATGGGGCGAATTTCTTTCCTGGCGATTCAGGGGGGTAGGTGGCGTGGAAGGAAGATGCTTCCTCCGGGGAGGGCGGCCGAGCAGGTGAGACCACCCATGTCAAACGATGCCTTTGAAAAAGAGGCTCCAGGCCTATCGAAGTTTGTCAGCTCCGAACGAGGAAGAATTGCAAGCTAACGAAATTGAGTTTCTCTTTTTGTCTGGAGAGATTGCAGACTGCTAAGGTTTCACAGTGCAAGATTCTGATCACAGCTGAGGCCAAAGTTTCTGTTGTTCTGCTGTTGTTAAACGAGCTTTGCCTCATCTTACGACCTTTCTCGCCCGAGTCGTTAAGTGGATCGCTGCGGTTGTTACTGGAATTGGGGTGTTGTTTTTTTTCAGGTTTTAAAATGTTTTTTATTATATATAAAAGAAAAAAAATCCATTTCTAATTTACTGGTGTGTTGTCTGAGTTCAAATAATTTTTAGAAATAATATCGTGTTTCCCTGAAAATAAGACCCTGTCTTATATTTTTTTGAATCCTGAAATAAGCGCTTGGCCTTATTTCTGGGGAGGTCTTATTATTTTGGAATGCATGGAGCCAGATGGGGCTCTTCTTGCCGCCTGACCTGATTTCCAGCTCCACATGTAAATATTTTTGGGGAGGGCTTATTTTCGGGGGGAGCTTATTTTAGTGCATGCACTCAAAAGCCCGATTGGGCTTATTATCAGGGGATGTCTCATTTTCGGGGAAAAAGGGTAATCATAATATTCACAGTAATATCCATCACATTGGTGTTAATCTCATAGTAATCCTAATATTTGCTTATCCGTTTTAAAAGGTCTTCTTTATACAAGTAGTCCTTCTCTGGTATTTCCATATTTCTAACTTCTATTTTTATTGGCTAGCCATTGATAAAATAAGTCCCATGTTAAAAAGTATTCATTTTCTTCTTTTTCCTTAATTTTAAGTGTTAATCTATCCATTTCTGCACATTCTAATATTTTTTAAATTATAATATCCTCTTTCGGGATCTCTTCACTTTCCCATTGTTGTGCAAATACAATTCTAGCTGTGGTTAAGACATGTAAAATTAAGTATGTATTATACACACATTTCCCGGAAAATAAGACCGGGTTTTATATTAATTTTTGCACCAAAAGACGCATTAGGGCTTATTTTTGGTTAGGGCTTATTTTTGGGGAAATACGGTACTAAATGCACCCATCTGGCTGACAATCTTAACGGGGGCTTATTTTGGGGGTAGGGCTTATATCAGGGGTGAAATGCTCCCGGTTTGAGGCAAAATTTTCTGTTGTTAAACGAGATATGTGTTAAGCGAGCTTTGTCCCATTTAATGGCCTTTCCTGATGCAATTCTTAAGTGAATCACTGCAGTTATTAAGTGTTGATCTGAAGTGGTCTGAAATGATGTAGGGTTTACTGCCTAGGCAGGGGGTTGGACTAGAAGACCTCCACGGTCCCTTCCATCTCTGTTATTCTGTTAAATTAGTCACCCAGTTGTTAAGTGAATCCGGCTTCCCCATTGACTTGGCTTGCTGGATGGTTGCAAAAGCGGATCACATGACCTTGGGACGCTGCAATTGCCATAACTATGAGTCAGTGGCCAAGCGTCTGAATTTCGATCGCATGATCGTGTGAACTCTGCAGAAGATCCTAACTGTGAAGAACGGTCATAAGTCACATTTTTTCAGTCCTGTTATAACTTTTGAATGGTCACTATTTGGGGTAAGTTGAGGACTTAACTCTCTTGAATGGTTTATTTGTTGTGGCCCACCAGCGGCCAGCAAAGCTAGCAGCAGATTCGGATAGTGAGGAGGTTGGAGAGGAACATGGGCCAGTCTTGGAGTCTGGGGAAGGCTCGGACGAGGGTTCTGCGTCGGAGGCAGAGAGGGGGCCAAGACCATCTGGTAGTTCTTTGCTGCATTTGGAGTCTCTGGAATCTGATATCAGCGAGGCAGAAGAACAGCGGGAGCCTGTTCCCAGTGTGTGCATGCGCAGAGCTGCCAGGAGACGGGAACAATTAAGGAAACAGGGTCGACTTGGGAGTAAGGCTTGGAGATAATTGGCCCCTCCCATAAGACATAAAAGAGAAGCGAACGGGACGTGAGCTTTTGCAGGAAGCAATTAGTTCATCTGGCCGATTCAAGATTTGAAACTTCTGTCTGTGACTCTGTGCCAAGTTTGGCCTTGCCCTGTGGCTGGAAATTAGCTCTCTGGCAGCGTTCCAAGGGAGATAAGGTGGGTGTTTGTAAACACTCCCCTGAAAGACTGTAAGAAGCCTTTCGGACTGTGAATGACGATAATTCACAGCCGTATGAATAAAAGAGGTTTGTGAGGACTAAGATTGTGCTTTATGCTTTCTAAGGAAACCTAGGTCAGAACATTATTCTGGAAAAACAGCAAAATTACTTTGGCACCTCCGGAGCATTTTTGGTTTCTCTCTGCCCTCTGCCCCTCCCCAGAACCTGCCTGACTGTGATAAGTAAGAAAATGATTCCCATTTTCTAGGGGAAAACAGCAGCTTCCATCAAACGATTTTTTTTGACCAGCCTGCTATTTTATTTTTAAACTCTCGCCAAATTATACGTAATCATTTCTCGATAACTGTCGGATTAAGTTTGTTTCTGAATCTCTGTTATTATTATTATTATTTTAAAGCGACTCCTACTGTTTTCGCTAATCTTCCGCCTTCTCATCTGACTCTCTTTGAGGTGGTTGACATGAAAAAAAGAATTCGTTCCGGCTTTATGATGAACCTGGAAACTGTTTTGCAACGGGTGAATTTGTTTTCTTACAAATGTTTGGGGTTTTTTTAAAATATTTTGTTATTTTTCTCCCTCTGTTCCTCCTCCCGTCTCCACTTTCTGCCTAAAGAAGCAGACAAGGACAGAGCCAAACTGCAAACGAGCCGTTAGATCCTCAGAAGATCGCCGATCGAGACAGTTTAAGCGATGATCTGGAGAATAAAGAGGAAGGGGATCTGAAGCAGCTGATTATTCAGCTGAGATCTGAACTCGAACAGCTTATGCAAGCCAACGTCTCGCTGAAGCAACAAGGTGAACCACAGCTCATCCCCGACCAAGAGGACACCAAAAGCGAGTTGAACGTGGAGACCGAATCGTCCAAAGTGGAAGTGAAGGACACGGCTACCCAAACGATCACCGGCTCATCGGGGGGCGCCGCGAGGCCGAAGCACGAAGGCAAAAGGACGACGGTCTCTAAAGACGGAGCCACCACCCAATCTTCTCGGTTTGATCAGGATTGCCGGCAGAGGTACGTCTCGGCCAAGAGCGATCCACAGAAGGCTCTTCTTCCAGTCGGCAAAGCAAACAAAGTGAGTATCGATGGAAGGAGAATCCTTTGTTGATCAGGGTTGAAACGAGGGGGTCCTTGGTGCTCTCTGAGCTCGGTGGTTTTCTTGCGGGGACGTCTCATCACCAAACTAGGGAACCTAATCAGTGCTAGAAGAGAGTAGGGTTTGCAGAAAGGAGGAGGAGGAGGAGAAGTCATCCCTGGTGTTCTCTGAGCTTGGTGTTCTCTTTTCTTGGAGATGTCTCATTACCAAACTAGGGAACATCATCAGTGCTAGAAGAGAGTAAATTTTGGTGGTCCGCAGAAAAATTATTTGCATTTTTTATATTGCACTAAATCAGGGGTCCTCAAACTACGGCCCCTGGGCCGGATATGTGCAATGAATGTTTGTGTTGCTGCAGAGAGTCTCCCCTTTTGGGGTCTTTTTGTGTGGGTCGGAGGGGGGCAGAAATTCCGACTCGGGGTCTGCTTCAGCCTCCTGGTGTGGGGCTTTGGGCGAAGGCTGGAGGGAAGAGCCGCTGGTGGCAAAGAGCCGGAGGGCCTCGTTCCAGTGGGACTGCATCATGGCTTGGAACTGACTGACCATCTCAGCCCGCTGAGCCTCCAGGCGCCGGTACCTGGCCTTGCACTCCCGCAGGTCTTCCCTCTGCTTGGAAAGCCCATGCTCCTAGTCCTCAGTGAGGGGCTTCTGCTGAGCCTCCTTCTCGGCCAGATCCAATTTGAACTGAGCTGTTTTGCCAACTCTTTGTCGTGGTGGCTGCTTAGCTCCAACAACTGCTTCCTGTTGGGGCCCTAAGGAGCCCAGGCGGGCAGGCGAGGAGTGGCTGGGAGGGGAGGGGCGAGTAGAAGCCAGCGAGGCGCCCCTCAACGTGAGTGCAATCAAGTTGACCACGCCCACGCAGTCACATGACCACCTAGCCACGCCCACCCAGTTGGTCATTAGGCAGATCATATTAGTGGTCCGCGGGATTTAAAATTATAAATTTAGTGGTCCCTGAGGTCCGAAATGTTGGTGATCCCGTCCCTAGAGGGCCTCCGGGCCATTTCTATTTTTCCTTCTCTTTCCCTGTTCCTCCTCACCCCTTACTCAGTGAGTAACTGAGGCAAAGAGATGGCTCTTCCCAGAGAGTGTGTCTTCCAGGGGAGATGGGGGGAGGGTTGTCCCACCCCTCCCCACCCAGAAGAAATTCTGAAGCAGTTGGAGTAACGTTGCTTCTAGCTATTAAGGTCTCTTAGCCATTATTCTCCATTACAGCTAATCAGTCACTGGTAGAGCATTGTTCCCGAACATCCTTAATGCCCAGAAATAACTAGTAATTTTCATAGTTATCGCAACATTCAGGGGTAATTTCTTAAGTTAATGAGGCATAGGGGATGTCGACGTGCTTCCTTAATCATTTTTTAAAAAATCTTTCTGAACTTGCAAAGGGCTCGTAGGGAAAAAAGGGAAGGGAGGAGAACGCTAGGTAAGAATCGCACTTTAAAATCTATCACGTTTGTTCAACTTATAGGGAGTCAGTCCTCCTTCTGCCACAATGGAGCCCCAAATTTTCCCTTGATAGGCAAGAGAATCTTGCCCCGTTATACGACCTTTCTAGGCCACGGTTGTTAAGTGAATCACTGCAGTTGCTCAGTTAGTAACATGGTGGTTAAGTGAATCTGCTTTCCCCCTCGGAAGGTTGCAATATGAGTCAGTTGCCAAGCATTTGAGTGTTAATCGTGTGATCATGGGCAACAGTGAATAGAATAGAATAGAATAGAATAGAATAGAATAGAATAGAATAGAATAGAATAGAATAGAATAGAATAGAATAGAATAGAATAGATTATGGAATGGAATGGAATGGAATAGAATATGGAATGGAATGGAATGGAATGGAATGGAATAGAATAGAATAGAATAGAATAGAATAGAATAGAATAGAATAGAATAGAATAGAATATGGAATGGAATAGATTATGGAATGGAATGCAATGGAATATGTATTGGAATAGAATAGAATAGAATAGAATAGAATAGAATAGAATAGAATAGAATAGAATAGAATAGAATAGAATAGATTATGGAATGGAATGGAATAGAATATGGAATGGAATGGAATGGAATGGAATAGAATAGAATAGAATAGAATAGAATAGAATAGAATAGAATAGAATAGAATAGAATAGAATAGATTATGGAATGGAATGGAATGGAATAGAATTATTTATTGCCCAAGTGTGATTGGACACACAAGGAATTTGTCTCTGGTGAATAAGCTGTCAATATACACGCAATCAACGAGTGATGATCATAATCATTTTGCGATAGCAATAGCACTTAGACTTATATACTGCTTCACAGTGCTTTTACGGCCCTCTCTAAGCGGTTTACAGAGTCAGCATATTGCCCCCAACAATCTGGTTTCTCATTTTACCGACCTCGGGAGGATGGAAGGCTGAGTCAACCTTGAGCCGGTGGGATTTGAACTGCCGAACTGCAGCTAGCAGTCAGCTGAAGTAGCCTGCAGTGCTGCCCTCTAACCACTGCGCTCGGCTCTAATGATAATGATAAATCACTAGAACGCAGGGCAAGAAACAATAGATGGAAACCGATCAAGGAGAGAAGCAACCTAGAACTGAGGGAGTACAGTGGTCTAAGGCTCCCTGTTATTAAGCTGGTTATTAAGACCAGCTGCCTGCAATTACTGCAGGTTCGAATCTCGCCAAGGCTCAAGGTTGACTCAGCCTTCCATCCTTTCTAAGGTAGGTAAATTGAGGACCCAGATTGTGGGGGCAATAAGCTGACTTTGTATAAATATACAAAAAGATGAAGGCTATTGCTTAGCGCATTGTAAACCGCCCTGAGTCTCCGGAGAAGGGCAGCATATAAATCAAATTAAAAAAAAAAATCCTGACAGTGAGGACAGTTAACGATTAATTAAGAAGTTGTGGGTGCTTCATCCCTGGAGGTTTTTAAGAAAAGATCAGACAACCATTTGTCTGAAATGGTACGGTTTCCTGCTTGAGCAGGGGCTTGGACTAGATGACCTCCAAGGTCCCATCCAGCTCGGTTCCAGTTGATTGTTTGAAATGAAATGCTACTAATAAAAACAATCAGCGTAAATTGTAAGACAACAAACAACCAAGTTTATAGTTGTAAGATGCTAAGAGAGTAGGCAATAGGAAAGATGAACAGATTAACAGAGTTGGAAGGGACCTTGTAGGTCATCTAGTCCAACCCCCCGCCCAAGCAGGGGACTCTACACCATTTCTGACAGATGGCAGTCCAGGCTCTTCTTGAACGCCTCCAGGGATGAAGCTCCCACAACTTCCGAAGGGAACTTCTCTTCCATAGGTTGATTGCTCTCTCTATCTGAAAATTTCTCCTCATTTCCAGGTTGAATCTCTCCTTGTTCAGCACTGGCCTGCTACGTGATTTTTTTTAGTGCCATTGTAACTTTGAACGGTCACTAAATGAACCGGTATAAGTCGCCTGTATTAGAAACACAAAAACCAGAGGGAACGGGTAACTAGTTTTCTCCCGTTGTGCAGTCCCGCGAGTCCTGATTTTTTTTTCGTCCTCTTCTCCAGTTGGGGTGCGTCTTCCCTCACCCACATCCCCAGACGCAAAAATGGTACCCCATTTTTCTCCTCTCTCGGCTTGTCCTGGATTCTATCAGACTGTTTTTGATTCTCCAAGCTGGCCTCTGCTGATGCGCCGTTAAAATCTTTTCTCGATCTTGTGTTTTTCGTTCAGAGCAACTCTTGCTACCAATCCAAGAAATCGCGCTTGCCTGTTTTGCTGAAGCCCTCGAGATCCCTGGGGAGCATCTCCTTAATGACCCCACTGCCCAGACCAGACCTCCAGCCTTGTGCCTTCACCCTGGACCAAGGCCTGAAGGGAAGGCAGTTGAGAGAAGAGGCCCGCCAAAGCGAGGCCGAGGGTCACGGGTCCATCCGGAAGGACGTACGAGGAGAAGATAAAAAACCAGGTATGGGGAGATATCTTGCAAGGAGACCAACCGGTTGTCTGCCCTGCTGCTGGGTGGCCGTGGCCTACTCGGCCTCCTGCACCACGGCGGGGAGGAGGCGTTTTAACCCTCCCCAAGCTCCGGAGGCTTTTCTCGAGCCTCTGGGAGGGCGAAACAGCCTCCCTTGGGCTCTGGAGGTTGGAAACGGGCCGGTTTCTGGACTTCTGGAACTTCCAGGAGGCCATTTTTCGTCCTCCCCAGGCTACAGAGGCTTTCATTGAGCCTCTGGGCGGGCCAAAACGGCCATCCCCAGGTTCTGGAGGGCGGAAACAGGCCCGTTTCTGGATTTCTAGGACTTTCGGAAGGCCCGTTATTTGCCCGCCCAGATCCTCTGCGCGGGCCCTGCACTTACCTGGCATCCAAAGCTGGCCGCGTGGAGACTCCTGGGAGGGGTGGGGTGGAAGTGGGCGGGGCTAGCCAGTCCTTCCAACTACCGGTTCGGCCAACCAGATGTAAAATTAGCATCCGGTTCGCCCAAACCGTTCAGAACCGGCTGGATCCCACCTCTGAGACCAACCCAACTTCCACCTCTTCCTTTCCTTTGGACATATAAGAGCTTGTCCACTTGGACAGAGGTCCCCAACCTGTGGGCCACGGCCTGCTACTGGGTTGTAGGCTGTTGGCCACTGGGCTGTGTAAGTGGGAGCATCCGCCAGCGCTTTGTGGCCTTGTTTGCGTCGCGTGCACAATTGCTCTCCTGTTCATGCGTGTACGCATGGGGTTGCCCCCACTTGATTATTTCTAGGTTTTCCCCAAAAATAAGAGACGACGTAATGCACGAAAAGATGACATCATTGGAATGTGGCATTACATCGTCCCTGGCATGGAGCCAAGTGAAAAGGCTCGAAACCTAGGTTTTCCCTTAGAAATAAGAGACGACGTAATGCACAAAAAGACGACATAATTGCAACGTGGAATTACATCATCCCTGGCGCAAAGCCAAGTGAAAAGGCCAGAAACAGAGGTTTTCCCTTAGAAATAAGAGACGACGTAATGCACAAACAGACGACATAACTGCAATGTAGAATTACATCATCCCTGCCACAAAGCCAAGTGAAAAGGCCAGAAACCTGGAATTTGCCTAGAAATAAGAGATGACGTAATGCAGAAAAAGACAACATCATTGGAATGTGGCATTACATCGCCTCTGGCACAGAGCCAAGTGAATAGGCTCGAAAATTAGGTTTTCCCTAGAAGGTCTTTTTAATTTAATTTAATTTAATTTAATTTAATTTAATTTAATTTAATTTAATTTAAAATTTAATTTAATTTAATTTAATTTAATTTAATTTAATTTAATTTAATTTAATTTAATTTAATTTAATTTCCAATTTATATACCGCCCTTCTCCCTGAGGACTCAGGGCGGTGTACAGCCAAGATAAAAAAACATAGAATACAAATATTAAAACATTTAAAAATATATATAAATTTTGGCCCGAAAGTTAAGAATCACAGACTAATTAAAAGAATTTAAAAATTTTTTAAAATTTCTTCTTAAGCCAACCCGGCTTGCTGAAAAAGATAGGTTTTCAGGGAACGACGGAAGGCATTGAGGTCCTGGATTCTTCTTATCTCTTATATATTTTTATATTGTCTCTAAATGTCTCTTGCAATCTCCTATTATTTACTATGGTTTCTAAAGAGGCTTAAATCCCATCTTTGTCCAAAAATTTGAAACCGTAAAAAAACAACAGCAACAGGAGATTTCTCAAGAGATAATCAACAATTGTCGAGTTTTATTGTCATTATTTTCATTTTTCCAATAATGGTATTTACATTTTACATAGCATACAGGTAAAATAGGATAAATTTAGCCATCAGGTGAAAACGTAGAAAAAGAATAGCAATACATGCTGGAAAATCCACAAAGGGAGGAAAACACAAATATATATACAGAAAGAATAATATTTCCACTTCTTTCCAAGGATGCACTGAACTTAACTTTTAAATCCTAGTTTAAAACTTCAGTGAAATGTCCCTTCCCCCCCCCCACTTAAAATAGGAGAATGAATGAATTTAAAAAACAACCACCTTTTTCTCCCTTTTCAAATTTTATTTACATGATTTAAAATTTGTCATTTCCTGGCCTCTTAAACTTAATATTTTATCACCTACCTATTTCTGCAGAAGCATCCGCAGTCCAGCCAAAGGTCTCTGAAGCAGATCTTAACCTGCCCGGTATCCAAAGCGCTGGCCAAAAAGACCAGGATCAGAACATTAGCAACGCAAGCAAAATAGGTACAGTTTCTCCTAGTTTGAATTTCTGCAGCTCCTACAATTTGTGTGTGTGTGTGTGTGTGTGTGTGTGTGTGTGTGCGCGCGCACAGGTGCAGTTTGCAGGGTGTGCAATTGCTAACCCAACTTGCCAAAAAAAAAGCAAAAATAAGAGCCTTGATGGTACAGTGGTCTAAGCACCCTGTTATTAACACAGCTGCCTGCAATTACTGCTGGTTCGAATCTCTCCAAGGCTCAAGGTTGACTCAGCCTTCCATCCTTTCTAAGGTAGGTGAAATGAAGACCCAGTTTGTGGGGGCAATAAGCTGACTTTGTATAAAATATACAAAAGTATGAAGGCTATTGCTTAATGCATTGTAAGCCGCCCTGAGTCTCCGGAGAAGGGCGGCATATAAATCAAATTAAAAAAACAAAACAAAACAAACTGTTGTGGCCCGTCAGCGTCCTGTGCAGATTGTAGCTGATTCCGACAACGAGGAGGCTGGTGTGGTGCTGCGCCAGCAACCTGTGCAGCTGGTGTTCGAGTCGGACAGTGAGGAGGCTGGATAAAATGTGCCAGAGATGGGGATTCAGCCAGGGCCTTCAGAACCTCCTTTAAGTGAAGAGGACGAAGAGGAGGAGCCTCTTCTCGATGCACGGGTGCGCAGAGCTGCCAAAAGGCAGGAGTGGCTCCTCAGGAGGAGGTCTCCTCGAGAGTAAGGCTTGGGGCTAATTGGCCACTCCCTTAGCCTATTTAAGGAAGAACGCCACTTGCAGCAAGCTGTAGGGAACAACTTTAGTTCACTCTCCTTCGCGTCTGGATTCTCTGCAAAATTTGAGTAAAATAAGCTTTGTATAGAGTTTGTGTGTGCTGCGTTCTTTGGGATCCGTAGGGGCAGAACACAAACGCAGGTTAAAATATTCTGTTCTTTTCTGTTAAAATATTCCGTCTCATCGTCGATTTTGCTGCCGTTAATTGTTCCTCCCCGGCCCCACCGTTTGTAGTTCGTTTTGCCAAAGCAGCTTCTGAGAATTAAACTTTTTATTTTCGACTCGTCAGCGGGATTCACGAAGCCGGTTAAATTGTATAATTGGAAGGTGTAGCTTCCCTCTGAGCCGGAAGCGATGAAGGTTCTCTGATCCTTTCTGTAATTTTATTTTTAAACGGCCATTCAAGTACCTTCTAACAAGCACGTTTTGTGAGCTACAAGATACCTTTTCCCCCGCAACCCATTTCCCCCTGTTTGAATTTCTCGGGACGTAACCGAACAGCTTAAAGCAGTTTTGTACGTGGGATTAATGATCGTGGAGTGAACCTGGTATCAGATTTCCCATTCCCTCTTTCTCGACATCAAACAGACCTCCAAAGTTAACACCCATCAATAATTTCTTTCCTTGCAAAATGGAATAGCAAATAGGCAAGAGAAAGTGGCCGCGTACAAACGCCAGCAAAATTAGGTTCTTTTTTTTAAAAAAAATAATAATACATGGACATTGAGGTTTGTTTTAATTATTTGAAGAACTGCAGGTAGTTGGGCCTTAAAGGTGGCAGGTTAGAATTTGGAAAGTGCAAATTGTAAGGCTACAAGCCCACTCTCCCCTCCCCACTTCCACCCCATGGAAGCTCATTAAAATGAGTTCGTTGCCGATCGTTCTCCCTTAGCTGAGCTTACAATTCAGGATTGGCAACTGGCGAAAAAAAGAAATTGGGGGCAGGAATGTGACAGATGCTATTTTAAGCTCCTGGAAGCAAGCTGGGAGATATGCATCTAAGTCGTAAAGAAATGTAAAATGGCTCCGATAGAAGAGAATATTTGTAGCTCAGGATTGAACCGTGGGGTCCCTAAGTGCTTCTTTGAATGGGGTTGTTTTCTCGCAGGTGTTTTGTAACCCAACTAGGTCATGTCGTCAGTCTAGAAGGGAGTGGGGTTTGTGGGGAGGAGGAAGAGGAGGAGGAGGAAAGGAGGAAAACTACGGGGTCCTTGTGTTGTCTGAGCTGGATTGTTTTCTTGCAGATGTTTCATTACCCAACTAGGTTACATCATCAGTGCTAGAAGGAAATGGGGTTTGTGGAGAGGAGGAGGAAGATAATGACTGTGGGGTCCTTAGTGCTATCTGAGCTGCATTGTTTTCTTGCAGAGGTTTCATAACCCAACTAGGTTATATCATCAGTGCTAGAAGGGAGTGGGGTTTGCAGGGAGGTGGAAGAGAGAGAGGAGGAGGGGAGGAGGAGGAGAAAGAGGAAGAGAGGGGGAGGAGGAGGAGGAGAAAGGAAGAGGGGAGGAGGAAGAGGAGGAGAAAGGACGAGGGGAAGAGGAGAACAACTGTGTGGTCCTTGGTGCTCTCTGAGCTGGGTTGTTTTCTTAGCAGATGTTTCATAACCCAACTAGATAATATCATCAGTGCTAGAAAGGAATGGGGTTTGTGGAGAGGAGGAGAAGGAGGAGGAGGAGTATAGGGTCTTTAGTGCTGTCTGGCCTTGGTGATTTTCATGGAGACGTTTCATAACCTAACATCATCAGCGCTAGAAGGGAGTGACTCTTCTGACACTGATGATGTTCCCTAACGGGGTAGTGAAACGTTTGCAAAAAAACAACAACACCCGAGCTCAGAAACCACCAAGGACCCCACAAATATAAAACTGCTTGTTTTCCCTCTTTCTTCAACAAACCATAACTTTGGTTTAGTTGTTGGAGTCAATCCATAGGAAGAAGTTCCTTCCTGTTCAAGAACCAGCAAGTGTAACGTTTAGGAATGTGGGTTCGAGTTTTAGCAACATACGTTGGACACCTCAAACAAATATACAGAATAACAGAATATTAGAAGGGACCTGGGAGGTCTTCAAGTCCAACCCCCTGCTCAAGGAGGAGATCCTATTGTCAGGGTTCCGACAAATGCCCTAATTAAATCATGAGCCTCGAGCCAAGCTTCAAAAGAAATCCAGTTATTTATTAGGAACGTCATGTTGGCACATTCCAAGTGAAGCCAACTTTGACCCCACGTAATTTACGACCCAGGCATGACCCTGTTTACCCCCTTCCCCCAGGGTGTGTCATCGGTCACATTCGCCAACGGAGCAATTTTGCGGATTATAGCGATCACTCCCTGCCGGCTGCTGTGGGTAACCCTGGGAGACAGCCTTGAGAGAGATATGTCTGGAATGTGCTTTTGTTTTTGGCTGCCGTGCTGCTTTGCCGTTTTCCCATCCCCCTTGCCTATGTCAACACGAGAGCACGCCAGGGATGCTTTGCGAGTTGACACCTATAAGCCTTTCAGAAAAATGTCTGTCTAGTCTCTTTTTAAAAGCCTCCACCCACAACCTCTGGTGGCGAGCCATTCCACGGGTCGATTGTTTTCAGTGTTAGGGAATTTCTCCTTAGTCCCAAACTGAGTCCATCTTTGGTTCAAATGCATTTGTCTTTTTCCGTTCCAGAAACAGAAAGGGAGATCCCTGAGTCCAAACAGGCTGCTTTGCCAGAGCTTCTCTCCCCGCTCGGTGTCCCCGAGAAGCAGTACGGGGACCTCGCATCCGTGTTCTTGGGGGGCATGAAGAGCCCTTCCCTTAAGCAGAGCGCGCTCAGCTTCGACGCGTTCGACTGCGAAGCCGTGAATGACATCGAAGACCTGAGACAAAGAATCAGGGATCTGAAATCCGTGGTGGAAAAATACCAGATGCTGCTGATCCAGTTCGATCTGATCGAACCGCGTCCTCCCAGCGACCCTCTGGATCACGTTCCGAGCGACGGGGAGAGTCCCTTTCCGGCGGGGTTCAAGGAAAGCGAGCCGGAATTGACCAGTTTCTCCAACGAGACGCAGCCCAAGGAAGGCGTTGAGGATTCTTCTGGATCCGGTCCTTCAAACGACCGGACCGTCCAGAAGCTCAGAGAGTTGTTGTCGGAA
This sequence comes from Pantherophis guttatus, assembly GCF_059756535.1. Taxonomy (NCBI): domain Eukaryota; kingdom Metazoa; phylum Chordata; class Lepidosauria; order Squamata; family Colubridae; genus Pantherophis; species Pantherophis guttatus. Next base: position 6,891,627 of record NC_142078.1, read on the forward strand.
AACGAAGCCGAGCTTGAGAAAGAGCAGATGGCCAACATGAAGCTGGTGGACGAAGTTCATCGACTGCACGACAAGCTCAAAAGCGTGACCCCCCGGGACGAGTGAGTAGAAAAGGGTTTGTGGTTGGGTGTGCCTGCAAAAAACACCCAACAAGAACAAACATGGTTATAATACAGGTAGTCCTCGAACGTACGACCTCAATTCAGCCCCATAATAATGATAATGATAATAAAATAATAATAATAATAATAATAATAATAATAATAATAATAATATGATGAAGATGATGATGATGAAGATGAAGATGAAGATGAAGAAGTCCTTGATTAGGACTCAACCTGCTGAGCTATTAACCAGCCTCAAAGGCTGTGAATCTCACTAAAGATTAACCAATAATAATAATAACAATAATAATAATAATAATCCAGCATGGTTATCTCGTTTGCTGTGTATATTGTCATTTTGTGTATAATCATCATCATCATTCCAAGACCGAGTGGCTGTGGCTTCCGGCGTCCCGATATAGTCAGCAGGTGCCATCGCTGACTATTGGGGGTGAATCTTTGCCCCCCACAGAGAGGGCTCGCAATCTGGGTGTCCTCCTGGACGCACGGCTGTCTTTAGAAGAGCACATGACGGCCGTGGCCAGGGGGGCCTTTTATCAGGTTCGCCTGATTCGCCAGTTGCAGCCCTTTCTGGACAGGGACGCCCTGCGCACGGTCACTCACGCCCTTGTCACCTCCCGGCTGGACTATTGTAATGCTCTCTACGTGGGGCTCCCCTTGAAGAGCACTCGGAGGCTCCAGCTGGTCCAGAATGCGGCCGCGCGGGTGGTTATGGGCGCAACTCGTTGTGCCCGCGTGACACCCCTCCTGCGCGAGCTGCACTGACTCCCAGTGGTCTTCCGGGTGCGATTCAAGGTGTTGGTTACCACCTTTAAAGCGCTCCATGGCATTTGACCCGGGTACCTTCGAGACCGACTTCTGCCACCAACAGCCTCCCACCGGCCAGTTCGTTCCCACAGAGAGGGCCTCCTCAGGGTGCCATCAGCCAAGTTATGTCAGCTGGCGACGCCCAGGGGGAGGGCCTTCTCTGTGGGAGCCCCAGCCCTGTGGAACGAACTGCCCCCGGAAATACGTAAGATCTCCGACCTCCGGGTGTTTCGCTGCGCACTGAAGACCCTGCTGTTCCACCAGGCTGGGCTATCAACATAACAATTTTAAATTGGGTTTTAAATTCCTGGGGTTTTAAATTGAGCCGAATTCATTTAATAATTTTAAACTATTTTAACTGATGTTGTCGTGTGTTTTTAATAGGCTGTACACCGCCCTGAGTCCTTCGGGACAAGGGCGGTATAGAAATAAATTTATTTATTTATTTATTTATTTATTTATTTATTTATTTATTTATTTATCATCATCAAGCATGGTTATCTTGTTTGCTGTGTATATTGTCATTTTGTGAATAATAACAACAACAACAACAACAACAACAACAACTGTAACAGAGTTGGAAGGGACCTTGGAGGTCATCTAGTCCAACCCCCTGCTCACACAGGAGACCTATACTACGAATTCGAACCGCCGAACTGCCAACCTTTCTGATCGACAAGCTCAGCGTCTTAGCCGCTGAGCCACCTAGCCAGGATAGGAAGACTCAGAAACTCTGAATTTTGGGGAACCGGCCGAGAACACCAGCTCCAACAATCTTTTATCTGTCCAGTTTAGGCTTTTTATTTTTAAAAAATGCAGCATCTTCCCTTCGTGGCAAAATCAGCATTTTATTTGCACTTATCACAGGCAAAGATAGGAGGGGGGGCGGGGAAAGGACGCTCCCCCATCTCTGTAAACGAAATACAGAAATATATCAACGAGGCGAAGGAATGGAAAAATTCATTCCCGAGCCACAGCATGGAACCTGCTCTCAATTTTGTTTCCTACGTTTAAAGCCACGTTTGGTGAGATCTCGGTTAGCCAAGGGAGAAGTGAAAATAACTTTGCAAACACCTGAATATCATCCTCCATAACAGGTGCGGACTTCCTGAGCGGCTTGATTTCTGATCTGATCGATCGATAGAGAGGAAAATTATCAAACGATTGGCGCAATCGAGCGAAGGATTTAATTTAATCTAGATTTGCAAATTTGCAAACGCTTCAACGCTCACGGACTTCAACTCCCAGAATTCCCCAGCCAGCTGGCTGGAGAATTCTGGGAGTTGAAGTCCGCAAGTGTTGATGTTGCCAAAAATTGGATGGCCTTGATTTAAAACATCCCTAAAACTTTGGTCTAAAACTACCCTGGTAATTCTGGAAGGGATAAAATATGAATTTTTATTTTCCCTATCCAGTGCCTGCAATGTGTGTGTGTGTATTTATGGTTTTTATTGTTGTCTACAGGTAGTTCTTGACTTATGGCCACAATTGAGCCCACAATTTCTGTTGCTAAGTGAACTTTAACTAAGCTTAACTTAATTTAACTTAATTTAATTTAATTTAACTTAATTTAGTTATTATTATTATTATTATTATTATTATTATTATTATTATTAAGCAAAGCGAGCTTTGCCTCATTTTACAACCTGTTTTTTTCCCCTTTTGCCTCAGCTGTTAAGTGAATCACTACAGTTGTTAAATGAGTCAAATTGTTGTTTAAGTGAATCCGGCTTCCCTATTAACACAGCTTCTCGGAAGGTCACAAAAACTGATCACATGATCAAAAGGTCATGATTACCCACTGCAAACGTCATAAATAGGGGTCAGTTGCCAAATGTCTGAATTTTGATCAGGGGGAGGCTACAACGGTCGTAAGTGTGAAAAACGGACACAGGCCAATTTTTTTCAGCACCGTTGTAACTTCGAACGGTCACTAAACGAACGTGTTGTAAATTGAGGACTACCTGTCTTGAGTTTTGATGTTTGATGCCCAGAGTCACTAAGAGTGAGCGGGTGACAGTATACTGTCAACTTGCAAAGCTTTCAATTTGCCATGAGCAGGAGGGAGGGAGAACTGATAGAGCTGATTGATTTCCCTAACTGAAGCTGCATTCCATAGATGCTTTCTTACGGCAATCAGTAGGAGGGTGTTGGATTTCACAGCCAGCCAAAGTGGTTAATTGGAGAATGTGATTTATGACATGGCCAGAGAGGAGGGGAGAGACAGGGTCATAGGGGAACGTAAATCTACGTGGGATTAGTTCTAACTGCATCCGAATATTGCCGAAATGGTGCTCCTAATACATTACTGTATTTCTTTTGAAGTTTGGCTCGTGGCTCGTGAATTAATTAGGGCATCTTTCGGAAACTTCACATATACATTTTCTAAACAAAATGAAGAACAATCATTTAGAAAGGGGTTTTTTTTAGAACGCTTGGCTGGAGCTTGCCGCTTCTGTTTTTGGCAGGCCAGATTTCTCCGCCTGCCCGTCGCTTCACGAGGAGTCCCTCCAGCGCCAGAAAATCCACGAGAGCCACAACATTTGTGCCACTTACCGGCAACACCTGTCCAACTTGATCCGAGCTTTTGAAGATCTCCTGCGGGACAGCGAGGTGGATTACTACGTCGCCGAGAGCTTTCGGGAGCAGCTCAACCAAAGCGCCCAGATCTTCGAGAGGCTGGAGCATCAATGTCTCTACGGTGGGTAGCTGTTGTCTTCTTCAGCGATGGTGGCGTAATGCATCTTCTGATTTTCACCCCATCCCATCATGGCTTCATGTTCTGTTGACCCCCCCAAAAAAAGGAAAAAAGACAATGGTTTAAATTTAGACCTCCTCTCCCAACCCTTACCTTCGCCAACATTTATTTTAATTTAATTTAATTTATTTCCAATTTATATACCGCCCTTCTCCCTGAGGACTCAGGGCGGTGTACAGCCAAAATAAGAACATAGGAACATGATTCCATTTAGAGACAGAACAGTATAGAATGGAATGGAATGGAATGGAATGGAATGGAATGGAATGGAATGGAATGGAATGGAATGGAATAGAATGGAATAGAATAACAAATGGAATGGAATAGAATAGAATGGAATGGAATAGAATAGAATAGAATAGAATAGAATAGAATAACAAATGGAATGGAATGGAATAGAATAGAATAGAATAGAATAGAATAGAATAGAATAGAATAACAAATGGAATGGAATAGAATAGAATAGAATAGAATAGAATAGAATAGAATAACAAATGGAATGGAATAGAATAGAATAGAATAGAATAGAATAGAATAGAATAGAATAGAATAACAAATGGAATGGAATGGAATGGAATAGAATAGAATAGAATAGAATAGAATAGAATAGAATAGAATAGAATAGAATAGAATAGAATAGAATAGAATAGAACAGAACAGAACAGAACAGAACAGAACAGAACAGAACAATAACTTTATTGTCACTTTGAATGTACACTGATTGGCATACATTAAAATGACATTTCATTGCATACAGCTCTCAAAAGGTCACCACCTCCAATATACACCACAGGAACATGACAAAATAAATAAATAAATAAATAAATACAAAATTATGTATATACCCACCTATATGACCCAGAGAGACAATACAGTCTAGTTTGGATGTATATATGGACATGGCGAGAAAAACGAATCTTGCGAGTTTACCAGACGGATGGCCTAGGGAACAAAGCTGGTACAGAATCTAGTAGTCCTGCTAGAAATACTTTGAAACCTCCTCCCAGAGGGGAGCAACAGAAACATTCTGTAAAGTGGGTGTGTGGGGTCTCTAACAATGCTATGAGCTCTAAGCACATGGCGCTTATAAGCAGTGTCTCTAACAATGCTTTGAGCTTTAAGCACATAGCGCTTATAAGCAATATCCCGAATAACGGGAAGCGAACTTCCTATGATCTCCACTGTCCTCACCACTCTCCGTAGGGACTTTCTATCTGAGGCACTGCTGCCACCATACCAGACAGGGATGTAGTTTGTTAAAACGCTCTCAGTTGTGCCGCTGTAAGAAAGTGACCAGCAGAGAAGGAGAAAGATGTGGTCTCCTCATCGATGCAGGGAATGCAGATGCTGGTTTGCACGCTTCACTAAGGGCGACGTTGGGCTACAGTTCCCATCATCCCTAGCCAAAAGGCCGGAGTCAGTCTGCTCGAACAGGTTCAGAAGAACAGAGAGGGCCCAGGTTTGGGGGAATCTGAAGTGCCTGTTTACTTACTTTTTACTTATTTATGTAATCCCTAAACGTTGGCTCCTTTTTGTAAAAATATTAGAACGATGGTTCTTTCCATGGCTAGAATTTTAGGCTGGATTCTCTTTGACAGGCTGCTTGGTTTTTCTTGCTAATTATAATCATTTTTTTTTCCTCCCTGGCTTTGCAGGAGAGTCAATAGAGGACGAAATGATCAGGCTTTGCAATCTTGCCCAGAGGTAGGTGCTGCTAGAATAGCTTTTAATTCCGCGTCCTTCTATAAGGACTTACAACTATTCATTTAGTGACCATTGGGCATTACAATGGCACGGAAAAAGGTGACTTATCACCGCTTTTCACACTTATGACCGTGACAGTATCCCCATGGTCGCGTGTTCCAAATTGGCAGCTGGCTCATATTTATGACTGTCGCAGGATTCCCCGGGATCCTCTTTTTGCGACCTTCTAACCAGCAAACTCAACAGGGAAGCCCGATTCACTCAACAACCGTGTGACTTAACCACTGCACTTGTTAAATGAGTGGTTGAATTAAATTAAACGAGTGATGCGGTGGCCTAGAGGTGGAGCTCACGCCTCACAATCCGGAGGCTGTGAGTTCGATTCTAGGTAGAAGCAGATATTTCTCTCTCTGGGCACACTGAGAATATATCTGCTGAATATAAAACTCTGCATTGGTGACAGGAAGGGCATCTGGGCAGTAAACACTCTGCTAGCTCCATTCAGTTGCCCAGACTCCACCCCGCAAGGGATTATGGGGTTGTTAAAAGGAGATGATGATGATGATGATGATGAGTGGTTCCCTTAACCATGGTGGGAAGAAAAATTGTAAAACGGGGTGAAATTAACAAATGGCTCAGTTAGCGACAGAAATTTTGGGCTCTGCTGTGGTCGTAAAGCGAGGGCTACCTGGATTTAAACCTTCCCCATTTTCTTTCCCTGTAGCTTGTCTGACTTTGAGATACCCCAACAGCTGCCTTCTTCAGAAGGGCCCACGCATGGAAAAGAAGAAGCGGAGAGCGGAAAGGGAAAACCAACTGCCACCCCAACTAAGTTTCCCCCAGGTAAACATTGGTCTGCCCGGGACGCTGCGGAAGTGACAACCTTGCCAAGTCAGAATAACCGAATAACAGGGTTAAAAAGGGGCCTTGGAGGTCTTCTAGTCTAACCCTCTGCTCAAGCCAGCAGGCTGGACTTGGAGGTAAAACTTTCTGCCTTCAAACCCAGGAGGTAATGAGTGATTCAAAACGGACAGAATGCATTCATGGAGGATTGGATCTAATGATGGTCCTGAGTCTTGATGCCTCCAAGATATCTCCTCCAAGCTTTAGGCAAAGTGCCACTAATATCATCTACTGGGTGAGATGACCACTCCTAGGGCAGATTTATGAATTTATGGATGCTTCTGATTGGCCATTGAGGGACACAGAGTGCTGGGTTAATCAGATCCTCGACTTGATCCTTCTTCTTAGATTCTTCCAAGGCCTCCAAAGGCCATTTCAGCTTTGCTTTAACTCTTGAAGCAATCACAATGGGATTTACAGTTATGTACAGCTTCACAGCCCACTCTAAGCGGTTTACAGAGTCAGCCTCTTGCCCCCTCAACAATCTGGGTCCTCATTTTACCCACCTCGGAAGATTGGAAAGCTGAGTCAACCAGAGATAGGTAGGTAGGTAGGTGGATGGATGGATGGATGGACGGACGGACCGACCGACCGACCGACCGACAGACAGACAGACAGACAGCAATAGCAATAGCAATAGATGGGTGGGTGGTTGGATAGATAGACAGACAGACAGACAGACAGACAGACAGACAGACAGATAGCAATAGATGGGTGGGTGGGAGGTTGGGTGGATGGATGGATGGATGGATGGATGGATGGATAGATAGATAGATAGATAGATAGATAGATAGCAATAGCAATAGCAATAGCACTTAGATTTATATACCACTTCACAATGCTTTTACAGCCCTCTCTAAGCTGTTTACAGAGTCAGCCTTTTGCCCCCAATAATCTGGGTCCTCATTGTACTGACCTCGGAAGGACAGAAGGTTGAGTCAACCTTCTGAAGTCCTTACCTGGCCTCCAGCTCTGCTTTGCCTCTTGAAGCCTCGGAGATATGCTAACTACTCCACCAGTGGTTTCATCTTCAGCTGTGATTTGTAAGATTTCTTTATCACAAACAACTGTGTTTTTTTTTTTAAAATACCCATAAACTGCTAACCCAATAATCAGCAGGCCAAGGATTAAATTCTAGGCTTTCCAACTTCAGAGAAAACCAGTCTCGGGTTTCCTACGTTGCATAATTGATGGAGCCCTGACCCAGAAACGCACACCTTGGTTGCCTTCAGGTAAGGAAGCTGGAGGCTCAGGTGACAACCGGGCAGTGCCGAAAAACATTGGGTGACCGCCACACAGGAGTTTGGAAGTTTTGGGGGTGGGTGAGCAGAACGAGCCGGGTCGACGAATGTAGTGAACGCTACCGGAGCAAAAGCAGAAATGCACAGCAGGTGGAAAACAGTCCATTGTTCCATGCATTGCACCCTCAAAGGTATCCGAATGCAACCGGGCAGAAGAAGCGACATCCTTTGGTGCTTCATTTTCGGTGACGCATGGCTCAAATGCACGGTCCTTTGGCAGGATTATCCTTCTATGTGTGTGTGTGTGGGGGGGGTTCCATCTGAAAGCAGAGCATATTGCAAAGCGACGCGGCTGAAAACGAGACGAGCATCTTTAGATCACTCCAGCCTGCCTGGATCGTGGGAATCACTACGAATTGGAGACCCAATATTTTTTGGAGGGGCTAAGAGGGGTCTGCTTTTCAAGGACAGATCCTGGATGGGTGGAGAAAGGAGGTGAAGGAACGGGGGTGGGCGGGGTGCAGAAAGGAGGCCCAAAGAGACGGAATTCACGAGATGATTTGGGGTATTATGGTCTGCGCCGATTTGAACATAGAATAACAGAGTTGGAAGGGACCTTGGAGGTCTTCTAGTCCAACCTCCTGCTCAGGCAGGAAACGCTGTACCATTTCAGGCAAATGGTTGTCTAATCTCGTCTTAAAAAGCTTCCCGTGTTGGAGCATTCACAACTTCTGGAGGCAAGTTGTTCCACAGATTAATTGTTCTCACTGTCAGGAAATTCCTCCGTAGTTCTAGGTTGCTTCTCTCCAGGGATGAAATGCTCCCGGTTTGGCCCGGTTCGGCCGAACCGATAGCAGTGACAGCTGGTGGTTCGGAGAACCGATAGCAATGGCAGCGATGAGTCATGCCGGCCACATGTCCACGGAGATGTCTTTGGACAACGCTGGCTCTTCGGCCTTGAAACGGAGATGAGCACCGCCCGCTAGAGTCGGGAACGACTAGCACATATGTGCGAGGGGAACCTTTACCTTTACCTATGATGTAGTTAAGGGACATCAGAGGTGTCCTGCATGGCCTGGGGGTGATGGATACTGGTTTTGAAGCTTTCCTCCCATTATCTGGAGGGACCATCACTGACCGCAGAATATTTGCAGCATGCTTAGCTCACCATGCTTCCCTGCTACCTCCCAATCAACCTAAGCTGATTCAGCCAATCTCTGGACTTTCTTCAGAGCTGTTGATGGAACATCTCCAGGAAATACGCTTGCTGAGACACCGGCTAGAAGATTCCATTAAAACCAACGATCATCTGAGGAAGCAGCTGGAGCAACAGGCCTCAGCTCCTGTCCCAGACCAAGGTAAGATGCTTTGGAATACAAGTCTTCAGAGACCCATGACCTCTCCTCCGGTGGCAGAGGGCTGCTCCCAGGTGCCAGTTTTATATTTTTGGTGCTGCCCATTACCCCATACAAGTCATCCAGAGGACACCAGATTTAGAAACATCATCATCAGGACACTGATGAACATCCTTGGTCATTACTCAGCACTGATGATATTCCCTAGTTGGGTAATAAAACACCTGCAAGAAAACCACCAAGCTCAGAGAGCACCAAGGAACCTACAGTCCTACTCCCGCTCCCTCCGTCCCCTCCCTCCTTCCCCCCTCCCTCCTCCTCCCTCCCTCCCTTCCCCTCCCCCTGCAAATCCCACTTCCCTCTAGCACTGATGATGTTACCTAATAGGGTAATGAAATGTCTGCAAGAAAACCCCCAAGCTTAGAGAACACCAAGGTCCCAGTTCAACCCTGAGCTATAAATATTCTATCAGAGCAGATGTGTGTGTGTGTATGTATGTATATATGTATGTATCTGGGGTGAAATCCAGCAGGTTCTGACAGGTTCTGGAGAACCGATAGCGGCAATTTTGAGGAGTTCGGAGAACCGGCAAATATCACCTCTGGCTGGTCCCAGAGTGGGGTGGGAATGGAGATTTTGCAACATCCTTCCCCCAGGAATGGAGTGGGAATGGGGATTTTGCAGTATCCTTCCCCTGGAGTGGGGAGGGAATGGGGATTGTGCAGTATCCTTCCCCTACCACGCCACGCCACGCCCACCAAGCCACGCCCACAGAACCGGTAGTAAAAAAATTCGAATTCCACCACTGGTAGGTATGTATGTATATATGTATGTATTTGCATTCCTGTACTGACCACAATGCCGATGACACCTCTCTCTGTTTGTGTTTCGGCTGGGGCAGCTCCCCTCTAAAACGCTCCGGTTTTTTTGCTTTGCAAAAAAAACAAAACCACTCCATTGTCATCTTGCAACAATGCCAGCATCTTTTCCCCGCCAAACCAATCGACCGGCTTCTGTTGAGGCAGCTGGAATCCTGGGTCAGCCGGAGAGATCAACACCAGCCAGCCATGTTCCCCTTAAAAAAAAACACAGACACACACATACCCAAATTTGTGGCAATTTTCCTGGGGTGTTGAAAATGACAGCGAAGCTGTCTGTTTTACAATCTCTGGCTCGGGCTAAGCCGAGCGGCCTCGTTTCCCCCACTATCCCATTATCAGCAAAGGATAATACGCAGCTTGGCTGCTATTAAGCCAGGATTCCAAGCCTGTTTAGGATAACTTGATGCAAAGTCCAGCTGGATTCCATTTTGCCCTCTTTTACCCACGATAACCCTTCAGAATAAATCGGAGATAAATAGCTTTTGTCTCTCTATTTCTCTATTTTATTATTATTATTATTTAACCTCCCTCCCTGCTTTGTTTAAATTGTTTCTCGTCCCGGGGGGGAAAGTCTAATCTATACTGACCCAAAGATGACTCCGAAATGCATTTTATGTCTATATTTATAGACTTCGCCAACGCTGGCATCCGTGCGACAGAGCAACTGAATTCCCTGACGTCTGAAATTCATTTCCTGAGGAAGCAGAATCAGACTCTGAATGGCATGCTGGCAAAAGGATCCAGAGGTGAGTTAAGACGTGTGAACAGGGGGAAAAACCGGAGAGGTTTGAACATTTAAAGTTGGAAAGCGGTAAAAGTTGCTTTCCTTCCATTTTTCACCTTGTCTTCTAATGAAGATACTTTTATCTGTGGAGATTCTCCCGTCGTCCAGCTCGCGGTGGTCCCCAAAGGTGCTTTTTCAAAAGGCCAGTGGACTTTGTTTTTTCTTGAAGAGGTTTCGCTTCTCATCCAAGAAGCTTCTATAGTTCGTCAGACGTCAAGTGGACTTTGTTTTTCCTTGAAGAGGTTTCACCTCATCCAAGAAGCTTCTTCAGTTCTTCAGAAGGCAACTAGACTTTGTTTTTTCTTGAAGAGGTTTCGCTTCTCATCCAAGTAGCTTCTTGAACTGAAGAAGCTTCTTGGATGAGAAGCGAAGCTTCAGAAGGCAACTGGACATTGTTTTTTCTTGAAGAGGTTTCACTTCTCATCCAAGAAGCTTCTTCAGTTCTTCAGAAGGAATCCAAGAAGCTTCTTCAGTTCTTCAGAAGGCAACTAGACTTTTGTTTTTTCTTGAAGAGGTTTCGCTTCTCATCCAAGAAGCTTCTTCAGTTCTTCAGAAGGCAGCTGGACTTTGTTTTTCCTTGAAAACGTTTCGCTTCTCATCTAAGAAGCTTCTTCAGTTCTTCAGATGTCAAGTGGACTTTGTTTTTTCTTGAAGAGGTTTCGCTTCTCATCCAAGAAGCTTCTTCAGTTCTTCAGAAGGCAACTGGGCTTTGTTTTTTCTTGAAGAGGTTTCGCTTCTCATCCAAGAAGCTTCTTGAACTGAAGAAGCTTCTTGGATGAGAAGCGAAGCTTCAGAAGGCAACTGGACATTGTTTTTTTTTTGAAGAGGTTTCGCTTCTCATCCAAGAAGCTTCTTCAGTTCTTCAGAAGGAATCCAAGAAGCTTCTTCAGTTCTTCAGAAGGCAACTAGACTTTGTTTTTTCTTGAAGAGGTTTCGCTTCTCATCCAAGAAGCTTCTTCAGTTCTTCAGAAGGCAGCTGGACTTTGTTTTTCCTTGAAAACGTTTCGCTTCTCATCTAAGAAGCTTCTTCAGTTCTTCAGATGTCAAGTGGACTTTGTTTTTTCTTGAAGAGGTTTCGCTTCTCATCCAAGAAGCTTCTTCAGTTCTTCAGAAGGCAACTGGGCTTTGTTTTTTCTTGAAGAGGTTTCGCTTCTCATCCAAGAAGCTTCTTGAACTGAAGAAGCTTCTTGGATGAGAAGCGAAGCTTCAGAAGGCAACTGGACATTGTTTTTTTTTGAAGAGGTTTCGCTTCTCATCCAAGAAGCTTCTTCAGTTCTTCAGAAGGAATCCAAGAAGCTTCTTCAGTTCTTCAGAAGGCAACTAGACTTTGTTTTTTCTTGAAGAGGTTTCGCTTCTCATCCAAGAAGCTTCTTCAGTTCTTAATGAGAAGCGAAACATGTTCAAGGAAAAACAAAAGTCCAGTGGCTTTTGGAAAAAGCACTTTTGGAACAAGATGCTTTTATCTGTTTGGAGCAAAGACAGGATTGGCAAAACGACACACACTGTAGAAGAAAATCCATGCATTATTGGCTTTTCACGGCTTGCAACATTTTGCACCCATAAATTGGAGCCGTTTCACGATCGGCTCTTGCAAACCCGAGGCTGAATCTTTATTATACGGGAGAAATAAACCTCTCTCTTTTTTTCCCCCCCCTGCTCATCGCCCTCTGAGCTATTTCAAGGGTTACATTTTTATCCTTTCATGCAAGTTGTCTTTTTATTTTTTTAACCAAAGAAAATTGGAAACGCAAAAGTCTTAAATGACAGATCGGTTTCTTCTTTGTTTGCTGCAGGGAGGGTAGAGTTCTGCGTCTCGCATTTAAAAACAAATACCCAGTTCCCAGAACGGTATAGGTTAGTCCTCCGATTTACGACAGCAGTTCAGCCCAAAATTTCTGTCGCTGAGCGAGACAGTTTTTTAAAGTTTTTTTTAATTTATTTTTTACACACACACAGACACACATACAATGTATTTTTTTCTGAACAGAGTATTGGCCGGTTCACAAATTTAAACAATTTTTAGCCATTTCAACACAATTTATATATTCCCTTTTTGCCGTAGTATTTATTCTCTCTCTCTATTTTTTTTAGACCAATATTACCCATTCATCCCAACTCTAATCCATTTCCCCCTTCATCTCTATATTAAACCTCTTAAATTTAAAATCTCATTTAACATCTAATCTCCTCCCTCTTTTAATATGTCAATTTTAATCTGTTTTTAAATTATTGGGGTGTTTTAATCTGTCTGGGCCAAAATGATTTAATTTGATTTTATGTGGTTTTAAATTTTGTGTATTTATGTATTTTATTGCTTGGCTATTCACCGCCCTGAGTCCTTCGGGAGTAGGGCGGTATACAAATCAAATAAACTAAACTAAACTAAACTAAACATAATTCCTAGTATTACAATTATGGCTTAGGCCCGGGATACTTGCAGGACCATCTCCAGCCACTCTCCCACCGTCCTGTGCGCTCTCACAGAGTCGGCCTCCTCAGGGTGCCGTCGGCCAAACAATGTCGGCTGACGGCCCCCAGGAGGAGGGCGTTCTCCGTGGGAGCCCCGACCCTCTGGAATGGATTGCCCACCAAGCTCAGGACAGCCCCTGACCTTCTTTCCTTCCGTCGCGAGCTGAAGACGTCAACGCTCTTTCATCAACTCAACTGATCCGTTTGGTGGTACACTGTAATAATTTTAAACTGTTTTAATAGGGTTGTTGATTTTAATTTATTTCATTGCGATTTGTATTGGAATTTGTCATTTTGTAAGCCGCCTTGAGTCCCTAAGGAGAAAGGCGGCATATAAATCGCAATAATAAATAAATAAATAATTCATTTCTTATCAAAATAATAAACCAAAGCATTTTATACCATACATTTCCTTAAGTCTTATTCCAAATAATACACTCCCAACAGCTTAATAAAAATCAGTTAGTTATATAACAGTTTTTTTCCTCAGTTGACAGTTGTTGAGCGAATTTCGCCCCATTTTACAGCCTTTCCCGCCGCAGTCATTAAGTTAGCAACGTAGTTGTTTAGTGAATCTGGCTTCCCCGTTGACTTCGTTTGCCAGATGGTCGCAAAAGGGGATCCATTGTTACTTCGGTCACTGAATGAACTGTTGTAAGTTGAGGACTGCCTATACCTCGTAAGGATAGCGCCATTTTGCTTGAATTTCAGAAAGCACCGGAGATATTACGCCCCGTGTGCCTATCGCACTTGGCCAATAAAGAATTCTATTTCTGTTTCAGATTTTTCTATTTCTAGAATTTCTATTTCTATTCTTTCTATTCAGAAGGCCTCGAGGCTCACCTTGAAGAGAAGCAGAAAGAAAACGAAGCTTTGCGGGAGTCCTTGACTCAGAAGCACCTGGCCTTTGAGGGTCTTCAGAAGGACCACGAGCTTCTCAAGAAGGAGAACGAGAAGCTGCGGGAACAAGTGGGAAAAGGAGAGGTCGAAAACGAGGGTCTGACCCACGAAATTTACAACGTCAGGAATGAACTGAACAGGTAATTCTTAAATCTCAGGATGGGGAAAACCCTACGGTGCAGAATGGGGCTGGTGAACCAGTTGTTTCCCAGGAGTCTGTGGAGATTCTCCATCATTCAGGTCATGGTTGTTCCAAAGGTGCTGTTCAAAAAGGCAACTGGACTTTCTTGGTTTTTTTCCCTCGGAAAGCCTTTAACTTCTCATCCAAGAAGACCTGAAGGAGCTTCTTGAATGAGGATCCAAGAAGACCTGAAGAAGCTTCTTGGATGAGAATCCAAGAAGACCTGAAGAAGGTTCTTGGATGAGGATCCAAGAAGAAGGTTCTTGGATGAGGATCCAAGAAGGAAGCTTCTTGAATAAGAATCCAAGAAGAACTGAAGAAGCTTCTTGGATGAGACTCCAAGAAGAACTGAAGAAGCTTCTTGGATGAGAATCCAAGAAGAACTGAAGAAGCTTCTTGGATGAGAATCCAAGAAGACCAGAAGAAGGTTCTTGGATGAGGATCCAAGAAGAAGGTTCTTGGATGAGGATCCAAGAAGGAAGCTTCTTGGATGAGACTCCAAGAAGAACTGAAGAAGCTTCTTGGATGAGACTCCAAGAAGAACTGAAGAAGCTTCTTGGATGAGAATCCAAGAAGACCTGAAGAAGGTTCTTGGATGAGAATCCAAGAAGACCTGAAGAAGGTTCTTGGATGAGGATCCAAGAAGAAGGTTCTTGGATGAGGATCCAAGAAAGAAGCTTCTTGGATGATGAGAATCCAAGAAGAACTGAAGAAGCTTCTTGGATGAGACTCCAAGAAGAACTGAAGAAGCTTCTTGGATGAGACTCCAAGAAGACCTGAAGAAGCTTCTTGCATGAGGATCCAAGAAGACCTGAAGAAGGTTCTTGCATGAGGATCCAAGAAGACCTGAAGAAACTTCTTGGGTGAGGATCCAAGAAAAACGTTCTTGGATGAGGATCCAAGAAGGAAGCTTCTTGGATGAGAATCCAAGAAGAACTGAAGAAGCTTCTTGGATGAGAAGCGAAACGTTTTCAAGGGGAATAAAACCAAGACATCCAGTTGCCTTTCGGAACAGCACCTTTGAGTTGTTTTCCAGATGTTGCTAAACAAAAACATTGTTCCTCATTGGGTGGGCTGAGAGTCCCATTTGGACATGGACAAGTTCTTCTCCCACGGGGTTCGAATGTTACACACAGGCATGAGAACGAGAGTTAGGATACAATTGGCATTGTGGACTTGCATAAACTTGGAAGACCAAGTTAGATGAATCATGCCAATGTCCACTTCCTTTATGGAAAGCCAGGTTTTAGGAGGAAAGGTTTGAAGGAGACTTCTCGGGACAACAAGGAGGGTGTTAACCACAATCAAGTCACCCTTCGTGGTCCGGAATTGGGAGCCCACGCTGACCAGTTTGCTTGGGATGTCCCAGGTTGCAGATGGAGCTGGCCACCAAGCAGCACCAGCTGTCGGAGAGCGACAAATTGCTGTGCTCGTTGCGAGTGGAGCTCAAGGTGTACGAAAAGTTGGACGAAGCTCTCCAGAACGAGAAAGGTAAAGGAACCAGATGGTTTATAGTTTACTTTATTGTCATTGCACATGGTACACTGAAATTAAATGCCGTCTTCAGTGTACATTATAACTATAAAAAATAAAAACACAAACATACATCCTTTACATGCACGAGCGGAATGCCGTGTTGTTTGACGTCGCACACATGCCCGTCCACGCTCAATTTCCAGTACTGGGCGAACCGGTTGTAACAGCATGCAAATCCCACCTCTGCTCGGTCCCCACCTTCCACTCCATGTGTCAGCACATCAAGATGCATTTATCCTAGTGCTGACATAAGAAGGAGAACGCAAGTGTCTGCAACGGGACGGTTGCCTTTCACCTACTTATTTCCTCTGGAGATAATGTCCCCTAGGAGATGGATGGGAGGGGGGAAATTCTTTGAATTGGAGCAGTAGATTAGGAGTGAATGATTGGGAAGATGGCCAATGAATGCAGAGGATTGGGGGAAGGAAGAGGAGGGATTTTGGGTCAGCGCGTCAGTGCTGGCTGCATGGAGTCAGTGTAAAAGTTGCCGTGCTAAATAAAATGGAAGTTTGTTTCAAAAAAGACTTTGTTTGAGACGCAATTTATTTGAAGACGGCCTGAAAACCTGACACCAATCTCCGGTGAGACGTTGCTAGCTTTTGAAAACTTGCAAGGGGGTATGGGAGGCCGTGCTGGTGGCCCCTGGCATAAAGTTTGCTCTTTGCCAGGTCCAAAGGATTTTGAGTTCCTTGATTTGGGCGATCAGATATCCAGGTTCCAAGAAGAGAAGCTGCTATGATTTTTAGCTTCGGTTCCAAAGATGCTATTCAGCCGGTTCGGATTGGGTTCGGGCAAACATGCAATCCTGTCCTATATCGCTGTGTTTTTGATATCGCGCACACGTGTGGATGGCGTGCGCGAGCAAATTGCCGTGTTGTTCGATGTTGCACACATGCGTTTACACGCTCACATTTCCACTACTGGGTGGTTGTAACAGTATGCGAATCCCACCTCTGCTCGGTCCCCACCTTCCACGTCGGCGTCTCGTAATTGGGACACTTCCTTATTGTTATTTAATCTCGTGCCAGCTTCTCTTTCTCTTCTCACCAGGCTCCCAAACGTCCTTCAGAATTTTTAAATCGCCTTCATTCCAGTCCTTGAATATACATAATTTTTTTTTTTTTTTTTGCTTTGGGTATGCAACATTAGCTTTTATAGTCAAAGTGAAAAATAATTTTTGGCTCTTATTAAATCTTTGGAGAGTGAAAGCAATTACTAGAGAAGGTTATACGTGCATACATTTGTGTGTGTGTGTGTGCGTTTGTGGGCATGCCTTATTATTATTATTATAAATTTTTTTTTGGCCTGTAAAAATCATGATCTACCTACTCTTTGGAGCTGGCTCAGATTCTGGATTGTTCAGCGTTTTAAGAGCCTTTTTTTTTAAATAAAAATTTGTAATTTTATTAAAACACATATTAGACATTTACACAACATACAAGATATAAATAACATCATATTTAAGCATTGTTTCATAGTGGTCTTCCAGTTATTACTTTATTCTTCTTCCCCTTTATCTTAATCTTTTACTCCGTCTTCTTCCCCTCCTTTTCCTTTCCCCACCCTCTTTTCCCCCACTTTTTCCCCTATAGAGAACTATACATTTTAGCTATCTCTTTACTATTATACATTTCCACCTTCATATTATATACATTTTTATTCCACTCTGCACATTTGATACATCTCTGTTTTGTACTTCTATTTTTTTCTTCTGATAGTTATTGTTCTTTATTGTTAGTCTTAAGCCAATTATACCATTTATTCCATACTCTATAATATTCTGTCTCTTCTTTTTCCTTAATTTCTTGTGTTAATCTGTCCATCTCAGCGCATTCTAAGATCTTATCTGTTAGTTCTTCCTCCGTTGGGGTTCTTTCCTGTTTCCAGTTTTTTGCATACGTTATTCGTGCTGTAACAGCAGCTATTTTAATTGTTCATTACGGTAATGTGTTTTTTTTTTCCCTCCTTAAACCACCCCCCCGTCCACCCCCAAAACAACGAACACTTTTTAGATCGGCGTCAGAAAGGAACAGAAGAATGTCAGAAGGATCAGAGCCCACCTCTTGATCTGGGCGAACTCTTGACTGAAATCCAGTTCTTGAGAAAGCAGCTGGAGCAGAGCATCAAGTCCAACCAGATGTTGCACGAAAAAGTAGAAGAGCAGCTGCGTCTAGGAAAGGGGGAGAAGGGCTGCTTGGGGCCAGCTGTGCAGATCAGCTACCTGTTCGGTCACGAGTCTCAACAACTTCCGACTGGGATCAAAGGTAGGGAGAAGAAGCATTCAAGCAACCATAAAGATTGGATAAGAAGCAATGGGTGGAAACTCATCAAGGAGAGAAGCAACCTAGAACTAAGGAGAAATTTCCTGACAGTGAGAACAATTAATCAGTTGTGGAGCAACTTGCCTCCAGAAGTTGTGAATGCTCCAACACTGGAAGTTTTAAAGAAGAGATTGGATAACCAGTTTTCTGAAATGGTATAGGGTATCCTGCCTAAGCAGGGGGTTGGACTAGAAGACCTCCAAAGTCCCTTCCAACTCTGTTATTCTAAAGGAGAATATCTGTAGCTCAGGGTTGAAATGAGGGGGTCCTTGGTGCTCTCTGAACTTGGTTGTTTTGGCCATCATCTCACATCAAAGCCACCAGTACTATGGGTTGGGCAGGAGGCATCACCCATAAATCCACCTTAGAGATCCTGTGAGGTTCCCAATAAAGGATCCCGCGAGGACCCATAAATCCACCTTAGAGATCCTGTGAGGTTTGGGGTGGTTGAGGCTCATGAAGTGTCAACTGTCTGACTAGTGAACCCAAGAAAAGCAGGTACTCTCGGGAGCTTTAAAATCCCCCAAAGCAAAACTTTATTGAGTACACCATTTTGGCACTGAAGAATTAAAACCAGCTCTGAAGTTTTCCCGTGCAATGCTACATACTCTGTTTCCCGGAAAATAAGTCCTAGCATGATTTTTCAGGATGCTCGTAATGTAAGTCCTACCTGCCAAAATAAGCCCCAGTTAAGATTGTCAGCCAGATGGATGCATTTAGTACCGTATTTTTCCCCCAAATAAGACCTAACCAGAAAATAAGCCCTAATGCGTCTTTTAGAGCAAAAATTAATATAAGACCAGGTCTTATTTTCGGGGAAACATGGTAGTTAAACATTAGTTTCCCCTTCTTCTCACCCATAGTGATCATGCTGTCCAATTATGAATCAGTCTTTTGTTTTGGCATCAATAAAGGTGAAGGGTTGGGCAGGAGATACCACCCCATACGTCCATGCTAAAGATGCTGTGAGGTTTGGAAAGGCTGAGGCTCATGGAGTCTTTTACTATTTGAGTTGGGGCTGATTGGATTTGTGTATTTCCTCCAAAGGCCATTTGGAGGTTATTTCAAGTCACGTAGGAGCTTCATGAAACCTTTGATCTTATAGGTGGGAAATCATCCTGTCCTCTTGTAACTTGTCCTCATCTTCTTATCTTCTCCAAACTATATTTCAACTCAAGGAAATTGGTGGTGGAGCTGCCTTCCCCCATCAGACAATTTTCTTCATCTCCCCCAAAAGCAGAGTGGAGAATTCAACAGGTCCATACAAGGTGCTTAGATGTTTTGTGGAAGCAAGCTTAAGAGGGATTGAGTTCACGTACTCTTTACTCTTCCCTTGGGTCCTTCAGAATTTTGAGAGCAGCTCCTTAGATTGGATTCTTTGGAAGGAGATACCTCAGAAACCTCCAGGTCTACCTCGATCTCTGTTCTGACCTAGGCTTCCCCAGCAGCACGAAGCCGAGTCTTCGTCCCGATAAACCCCTTTTATTTAATTTACAGTGAATTCCTCTCCAGCAAAGTCTTTCCTCTCCCACAGTCTTTCAAGATGGTTCACAATTACCAACCTTTATCAGGCTTGGAAAGTGGCCAGGCTGATATCTTTCAGACACCAAGAATACAGGAATGAACTAATTGTCTCCTGCAAACTCCATTCCCCTTTCACTCCTCTTTTATTTCTTCTGGGAGGGGCCATTCACCATCCACCTCTGGCCTTACTCCTGAGTCGACCCTTGTTCCTTAGCTGTTCCCTTCTCCTGGCAGCTCTGCACATGCACACACTGGGAACAGGCTCCAGTGGTTCTTCTCCCTCACTGATGTCCAACTCCGAAGGCAGCTGCTAACTGTCGGACGTTGCCCTGGCCCCCTCTCTGCCTCTGACGCAGAGCCTTCCCCAGACTCCAGAATTGGCCCATGTTCCTCCCCAATCTCCTCACTGTCCAAATCTGCTGCCAGATCCCCTGGCGGGCCACAACAATCTCCTCCCAACGAATCCAATCTAAGGAGCCATTCTCAAAATTCTGAAGTGGTGGCAGAGAAGCCCAGCTTCTATAGGCTTGAAAGACTAAACAGTTAAACCCAGTTTCTGTAAACTTTCTCTTGACCAAATAGCTTGTTTTAAGAAAAGCGTGTTAGTTGCACATTGCTTGGAAGTGATCAATATGTACTTTGGATGGTCTGTGAATGAATCAGTACAATTTATGTGGTGCCCAGGGGAGCATTCTCCCTGCTCCCCCCAATTCCACCCTCCTCCACTGCTGTTAAATCAAAGTTTCTAACCACTTAAAGCTTAAGGGAAGACAGAAGCATCCGTATGCCATACAGATTTGAACGGGGAAGGGAACATCTACTGCCACGGAACATAACGGATGACCCTTAGCTAACCGAATAAATATTCCCACTTTGACAGCTGGCTTCATCTGGTACTTTTGACCTTGTTGAGCCGAGCTGGAAAAAAAAAATATCTGGATGAATCAAGGCATCTTAAAACAATGCAAAAATAGGCTTCTGTGTCTCCAGAGCTATTAACTCCCAAGGAGATTAGGAAAGAAGGAGAAAGCTAGGTGAGCCTTCGGTCTCTGTAATGCAGCTGCCCAGGTTGGACTTCTTGTTCACCTGAAGGCAGGACAAGAATCAATCGATGGAAACTAATCAAGGCAGGAAGCAACCTAGAATTAAGGAGAAATTTCTTGACAGTGAGAACAATTCATCAGTGGAACAGCTTGGCCTTCAGAAGTTGTGGGTGCTCCATCACTGGAAGCTTTCAAGAAGAGATTGGACAACCATTTGTCTGAAGTGGTGTAGGGTTTCCTGCCTAAGCAGGGGGTTGGACTAGAAGATCTCCAAGGTCCCCTTCAACTCCGTTATTCTATTCTATTCTATTCTATTCTATTCTATTCTATTCTATTCTATTCTATTCTATTCTATTTCTACTATACATTCTATTCTATTCTATTCTATTCTATTCTATTTCTACTCTACTCTACATTCTATTCTATTCTATTCTACTCTACTCTACTCTACTCTACTCTACTCTACTCTACTCTACTCTATTCTATAGAGGCAATGTCATCATTTGATGGTTTATGAAGAACGGTGCCAGGAATTGGATGGGTCTAGTTTAAGGAGAAGAAGGACCAGGGGTGACAGGATAGCATCTTCCAATATTTGAGGGGCTGTCGCAAAGAAGAGGGAGTCAAGCTACTCCAAAGCACCCGAGGGCAGGACAAGAGGCAACGAATGGAAACTAAGCAAGGAGAGAAGCAACCTAGAACTAAGGAGAAATTTCCCGACACTGAGGACAATTAATCAGTGGAATGGCTTGGCCTTCAGAAGTTGTGGGTGCTTCATCAATGGAGGCTTTTCAAGAAGAGACTGGACAACCATTTGTATGAAATTGTATAGGTCTCCTGTTTGAGCAGGGGGTTGGATTAGAAGACCTCCAAGGTCCCTTCCAACTCTGATAAACTATGTTCTAGTTCTAAATAGGGGAGAGTGTAAGGTCTCTCTCTGTCCTCTAAGGGACTGCCACCAAGAAGAGGGGCTCAATTTATTTTCCAAAGCACCTGAAGGCAGAACAAAAGAAGCAACGGATGGAAACTGATCAAGGAGAGAAGCAACCAAGAACTAAGGAGAAATTTCCTGACAAGGAGAACAATTAATCAGTGGAGCTTTCAGAAGTTTTGGGTGCTCCATCACCGGAGGTTTTTCAGAAGAGATTCGACAACCATTTGTTTGAAATGGTATAGATCTCCTGCTTGTGCAGGGAGCTGGACTAGAAGACCTCCAAGGTCCCTTCCAACTCTTGTTATTCTATTAATTTCATCCAGTTCTTTAGAAGCAGAGGAGTTATATTGTTTTCAACTGTAGAGAAGGAGTACAGTAGAGAAAATTTATGGGCCGTGGGTTTACTAGGAATGAGTAAAGTCTTCACTTCCCCATAGAGGAGGACTTTTGAGTGTCACCTGTATGTCGAACCAGACGGTTGGTAGCTAACCCAACATCCTCTTCCATATCTCCGCTGCAGAGTTGAGTTTCAGCACCTTGGACAGCCCCTCCCATTGCAACCTGTTGACCAACAAGGAGATCTGCCCCGTCCCCAGTCACTGCGTCTGGGCGGACAAGAACGGTCAACATATTCTCGGCTTGATTGAAGATTACAACTGTCTCCGGAAGCAGATCACGGAAGGGCGGAAGCGGCTGGCTAAACTGGAGCTTCATCTAAAAGAGGCGGAAGGTCTGGATTCTGCAGTGACCGTAAGTGGCGCAGCCGAGAAGCTGAATGGGTGGGATTCTTATAGAACCACAGACTTCTAAAAGAGTTGAGGATGGAGGGTTAAGGTACCAGGGGTCCCTGTGATTTTTTTTCCATAATTGAGAGGAAGGGTAAAATAACCTGTCCTTTGCCTAGATCTGTGATGGTGAACCTATGGCACGCATGGCAGAGCCCTCTCTATGGGCATGCGTGCCATTGCCAGCTGATCTTCTGGTTTCGGCGGGCACATGCGTGCCGGCCAGCTGGTCTTTGTGGGTGGCGGAGCGCTGGAAAATGGCCTGAAAATGGCCAAAAACCAGACCGTTTTTCGGGCCTTTTCTGGGCTGTTTTCAGGCCATTTTCCAGGCTGTTTTCTACACTGTTTTCAGGCTGTTTTTTGGACTCTGTTTTGGCTGTTTTCTGGGCCATTTTTCTGGGCTGTTTTCAGGTCATTTTTCAGGCTGTTTTCTACACCGTTTTCAGGCCGTTTTTTGGAGTCTTTTTTGGCTGTTTTCTGGGCCATTTTCTGGGCTGTTTTTCAGGCTGTTTTCTACACCATTTTCAGGCCATTTTTGGACTCTTTCTTGGCTGTTTTCTGGGCCATTTTCTGGGCTGTTTTTCAGGCTGTTTTCTACACCATTTTCAGGCCATTTTTGGACTCTTTCTTGGCTGTTTTCTGGGCCATTTTCTGGGCTGTTTTTCAGGCTGTTTTCTACACCGTTTTCAGGCCGTTTTTTTGGACTCTGTTTTGGCTGTTTTCTGGGCCATTTTCCAGGCTGTTTTCAGGCCGTTTTTCAGGCTGTTTTCTACACCGTTTTCAGGCCATTTTTGGAGTCTTTTTTGGCTGTTTTCTGGGCCATTTTCTGGGCTGTTTTTCAGGCTGTTTTCTACACCATTTTCAGGCCGTTTTTGGACTCTTTCTTGGCTGTTTTCTGGGCCATTTTCTGGGCTGTTTTTCAGGCTGTTTTCTACACCGTTTTCAGGCCGTTTTTTTGGACTCTGTTTTGGCTGTTTTCTGGGCCATTTTTCTGGGCTGTTTTTCAGGCTGTTTTCTACACCATTTTCAGGCCGTTTTTTGGAGTCTTTTTTGGCTGTTTTCTGGGCCATTTTCTGGGCTGTTTTTCAGGCTGTTTCTTACACCATTTTCAGGCCATTTTTGGACTCTGTTTTGGCTTTTTTCTGGGCTGTTTTTAGGCTGTTTTTCAGGCTGTTTTCTACACCGTTTTCAGGCCGTTTTTTGGACCTTTTTTGGCGGTTTCCAGGTCATTTTCCGGGCCATTTTTCTGGCTTCCAGCTGTTTTTTTGGGCTGAAAACGGCCTGAAAACGGTCCTGAAAATGGCCTGAAAAGAGCCCGAAAACTGGCCAAAACTGGCCAAAAAACTAGGCATGCGGGTGCCAGCCAGCTGGTCTTTGGGTTTCCGGTGCTCCGGCATACACGCAGATGCACACACGTTCTGGTTTGGGCACTCAGTGCCAAAAAGGTTTGCCATCACTCGTCTAGATGATCAAAGGCACCTGGTTAATATTCTCCTAATTTTGATATTTCTCCTTAGAAGAAATTCTCCAGGAACCTTTGATTTCTCTTAAGCCAAGAACTCACTTTCCCCAATGTAACGTCTGTCTCTGTCTCTGTCTCTGTCTCTCTCTCTCTGTCTCTCTTTCTCTCTCTCTGTCTGTGTGTGTGTGTGTCTGTCTCTCTGTCTCTGTCTCTCTGTCTGTCTCTGTGTGTGTCTCTCTCTGTCGCTATCTTGCTCTGTCTCTCTCTCTCTCTCTGTCTCTGTGTGTGTGTGTGTGTGTGTCTCTGTCTCGCTGTCTCTGTCTCACTCTGTCTCTCTCTCTCTCTCTCTGTGTGTGTCTCTGTCTCTGTCTCTATCTTGCTCTGTCTCTCTCTCTCTCTGTGTGTGTCTCTGTCTCTCTCTCTCTCTCTCTCTGTCTGTCTCTCTGTCTGTGTGTGTGTGTGTCTCTCTCTCTGTCTCTCTCTTGCTCTGTCTCTCTCTCTCTCTGTCTCTCTCTCTCTCTCTCTGTGTGTGTCTCTGTCTCGCTGTCTCTGTCTCACTCTGTCTCTCTTTCTCTGTTTGTGTGTGTGTGTCTCTGTCTCTCTCTGTCTCTATCTTGCTCTCTGTCTCTCTCTCTCTGTCTCTCTTTCTCTGTCTGTGTGTGTGTGTCTCTCTCTGTCTCTGTGTGTGTGTCTCTCTCTGTCTGTCTCTGTCTCGCTCTGTCTCTCTGTGTCTCTGTCTCTCTCTTTCTCTCTCTCTCGTCTGTCTGCCGAAGAACACATTTTGCCTCGGCTCCGGATAGCTCGCTCACCATTAAATGGAATCGTTTAAGAGGGTCTGCTAAGGGAGGAACGTCTATATTGCCCAAAGTGATGTCCGGAGTCATTTGCCTTTCAAATGACGAGATGCGGAATGCAAAACAGGAGAGGAAGGGGAGTGTGTTTTCCCACCGAGCCCAGTAAATGTAACCCATTATTAATTACCGTTATTGATTAGTCTGCATTCTGCTCCTCCAACAGCCCCTCCCCCCCACACTTCCCGGTCTTGAATAATAATACATAATTTCGCTACCTTTTTAAACGGAATAAATTAGTTTTGCCCGACTCGCAATATTCACGCTCATCAGGCCTCCCCGAACTGTAGCAAATTGGATTTGGGCCATTAATTCAAGCTGACTTTTCCTTCCCACCTACCCACCCCGCATCCCCAGGATAAAAAAAAAAAAATCTTTCTCATCTTTTCGCTCCCCCTTTTTTTTCCCCCCCTTCTCCAGGTTCCTCTGAACAGTTTGTCTGCCACCTTCAAGGCGGTCCAGCAGAACCTGGAAGAAGCTGGCCGCCTCCTGAACCTTCTCTGGAGGGTCTCCTTGCCAATGAAAGTGGTCCACGCTGCTGCTTACTCACTTCAGGTTAGGATCCTGGTGGGTAGAAAGGAAGGAAGGGAGGGAGGGAGGCGTTTCAAGCATCCAAAAAAGCTGGAGAGAGGGTACCACGATAGGTACACCCTCTGGTAGACCAGAGGTACACCCTCTGTCTCTCCTCCTCACTCTGCTGGAAGTCTTCCCTTTGAAGATAACCCTGGATAATGCTCGGCCAATATTTTATTTATTTATTTATTTATTGAATTTCTATACCGCCCTTCTCCTGAAGGACTCAGGGCGGTGAACAGATTAAGATTTCATATACATATAATATTTTTTTTTTTATAAACAGTAAATAATAAATTGAGTCAACTTGGTGTATCTGCTAAGACCTTGGCATAGAATTTAGATGTTTATGCTAGCCCTGCTTGTTGAAACAGAAAGGTCTTCAGGGCACGTCGGAAAGTGCGAAGATCTGGGATTATTCGTATTCCAGGGGGTATTTTGTTCCAAAGAGTAGGTGCCCCCACAGAGAAGGCTCTCTCCCTTGGAACTACTAGACGACATTGTTTTAATGATGGCACTATGAGTAGGCCTACTCTGTGAGAGCGTATTGGTTGGTGGGAGGTTATCGGTTGCAGCAGGTGGTCTCGTAAGTACTCAAGTAAGTAAGTAATAGAAGGAAACCTTTCTTGTCTATGGTTTGTTGCCATCCGATGTAATGCTGGCCAGTTGTAAAGGATTTGCAAGGAAGGGAGGGATCATTTCTACAAACTGTTAGAGCAGGGATGTCAAACTCAATTTCATTGAGGGCTGCATTCACGGGTGCGATGCTGGGAGTTCGCACGGATTCAGGAGACCCTCTAGCTAAGATTCTGTGCAGTTCGGAGAACCCCCAAATCCCACTCCTGGATGGTTCTGCCCAATCCGCCCCTCCCAGGAGTCCCCAGATGGCCTGTTTTGGATGCAGGTAAGTGCAGGGTGTACGCGGAGGCTCGGGGAGGGCGAAAAACGGGCCTACCAGAAGTTCGGGAAGGCCGGAAACGGAGCTTGGGGAGGCCATTTTCGCCCTCCCAGAGGCTCAAGATAAGCCTCTGGACCCCAGGGAGGGCAAAAACGCCCCCCCTGCTATGATGCAGGAGGCTGACCAGGCCACGCCCACCATGGCCACGCCCACCCAGCAACCGGGCAGAGAACCCCTTGCTAAATTTTTTGAAGCCCACCCCTGGTTGTGTTTGACCTCAGGGGGACAGGGTGGGCATGGCCAGCTCGACATCACTTCGTGTCGGGGGCCCTGTGGTGGTCTGAGCATTCTGCTAGTGAAAACAGGCTCCCGAGTTCCATTCTCGGCTGCGACAGCCTCCTGCAATCCTCTGCCAGTGAAAACTGAGTTCGGGAGGGCAGCACAGAGTCCTCCTCAGTCCTCCTGAGCTCCGTTTTCACTGGCAGAGGCACCGCGAGCCGGTCCTTCGTTGTTTCCAGGGCAGCCACATAGGCCAGATCTAAGTCTTGACACCCTTACGTTACAGCTTCAGCAGTGTGCTGGGCAGAAGCTCTTTGGTTAAACCAGGGATCTGCAACCTTAAACACTCAAAAGAGCCATTTGGATCCGTTTCCCACAGAAAAGAAAACACCGGGAGCCACAAAAACCTTCTCGTGCCTATTTCTTGAGCAGCCACAAAACTAGCATATGTAGTTGAATTAAACGTTCTGTTTTCTTCTGAAACTTTTCTTTTCTTGGAATTATCCATGGTTGGCCTACCGGGAGTTGAAAAGCTCAATAAATCGCGTGCCGGCGGGTGTCGCACATTGGTGGTTGTGACGCATATTTTGAGTGACACGGAGCCGCAGCAGAGGAGTGAAAGAGCCACTTGCGGCTCCAGAGCCGCAGGTTGCAGACCCCTGGGTTAACCCAACCGACCATTGATTGATTGATTGATTGATTGATTGATTGATTGATTGATTGATTCGATTTATATGCCGCCCTTCTCCGGAGACTCAGGGCGGCTTACAATGCGTTAAGCAATAGCCTTCATACTTTTGTATATACCTGCTTAGGAGGGCTTTCGGCGGTGTTCTTTTTTTTATACAAAGTCAGCTTATTGCCCCCACAATCCGGGTCCTCATTTTACCTACCTCGAAAGGATGGAAGGCTGAGTCAACTTTGAGCCTGGTGAGATTTGAACTTGCAGTAATTGCAGGCAGCTGGTACTACTTAACAGCACTTTAGTCTGCTGCGCCACCAAGGCTCTTCATAGACCATGTGTCTGTGGAGATTCTCGGTCATCCAGGTCATTGATGTCCCAAAGATGCTTTTTCAAGAGGCGACTGGACTTCCTTGTTCTTTCTTTTGAAGACGTTTAGCTTCTCATCCAAGAAGCTTCTTCAGCTCTGACTGGCTGGTGGTAGGGAATGGAAGGATTTATACTCCTTGCAGACAGCTGGTCATTTGCATCTTTTTAGCGAGTCCTTGAGGCCACCTAGAGGTTTGTCAACCTCCAGGTGGCATGGAACAGATAAACCTTCTTGAGAAGAAACATTGTCATCTTCAGCCATAGTTGCCTCTACCCAAGCTTTGGGAAGCCCACACCCATCATCCGAAGGGAAGCTAACCCTCCCTCCTTGCTCTGCAGGATGAAAGTCTGAAATCCGAGGTCTACAAACTCCGTCGGAAAGTGACCGAACAGGAGAAGAAGCTCTACAGCATGGCCAAGCGCCTCTATTCCACCAACCAACTCAAAGAAAACATGGAGAGGGTCATCATAGATCAGTGTGAGTGGGGAGGTCTTCCATCTTCTCTGCTCTTTTGTCTTGCTTCTGAGCTTCATGGCGACCTCAGAAGGCTGAAATAGACAACCCCTGGTCTGACCCAATGCCATTCCTCTTCTTTTTTGAACCCTACTTTCCGCCCCGTCCCTCCAGCTCCAAGCTCAGTTGTGGAAGCAAGTAGGAAGTTGACTAGCCATAGGGGAAGTTTAGTGTGAACATCTCTTGAGATAATGTCCAGTTGGGAATCTGTGACGGGCCTGTAGTACTTTAACAGAATTGATGAATAACAAGAGTTGGAAGGGACCTTGGAGGTCTTCTAGCCCAACCTCCTGCTCAAGCAGGAGACCCTATGCCATTCCAGACAAATGGCTGCCCAGTCTCTTCTTGAAAACCTCCAGTGATGGTGCAACCACAACTTCTGGAGTCAAGCCGTTCCACTGATTAATTGTCACTGTCTGGGAATCTGAGTGTCAGGTTTCGAGGTCGTCTCAAATAAATTGCATTTCAAACAAAGTCTTTGATGAAAAACTCCCATTTATTCAGCACGACATTCTAACTCCGACTCCATCGTAGCCAACACTGACTTCCTGACCCCAAAACCCTCCCTTTCCTTTCCCCACTCCTCTGCCCTCATTGGCCATCTTCCAAATCACTCTACCCCTAATCTACTGCTCCAGCTCAAAGGAATTTCCCCCTTCCCATCCCATCTCCTAGGGGATATTATCTCCAGGGAAAATAAGTAGGTGAAAAGTCAAACGTCCCTTTCCAGACGCCTCCGCTTCTCCTTCTTATGTCAGCACTAGAGTAAATGCAGCTCGAAGTGCTGACATCGAGACATGTCTGTGGGTCTCTCTGGAGTATTTTAACAGAATTGCTGAGTAAGAGAGTTGGAAGGGACCTTGGAGGTCTTCTAGCCCAACCTATGCCATTCCAGACAAATGGTTGCCACGATGTAAAAAAAGATGTTGAGACTCTAGAAAGAGTGCAAAGAAGAGCAACAAAGATGATTAGGGGACTGGAGGCTAAAATATACGATGAACGGCTGCAGGAACTGGGTATCTCTAATTTAATGAAAAGAAAGACGAGAGGAGACATGATAGCAGTCTTCCAATATCTCAGGGGCTGCCCCAAAGAAGAGGGAGTCAAGCTATTCTCCAAAGCACCTGAGGGCAGGACAAGAAGCAACGGGTGGAAACTGATCAAGGAGAGAAGCAACTTAGAACTAAGGAGAAATTTCCTGACAGTTAGAAGAATTAACCAGTGGAACAACTTGCCTCCCGAAGTTGTGAATGCTCCAACACTGGAAGTTTTTAAGAAGAGATTGGATAACCATTTGTCTGAAGTGGTGTAGGATTTTTTGCCTAAGCAGGGGGTTGGACTAGAAGACCTCTAAGGTCCCTTCCAACTCTGCTATTCTGGAGTTGCTAAAACCCTTCTTCAAGCACATCTTTAAGGACAATTAGCTTCCAAGTCTTGTCCCTGAAACCATCACCCAACTTCTAATAACTTGAAAACCTTCAGTGATGGAGCACCCACAATTTCTGGAGGCAAACCGTCCCAGTGGTTAATTGTTCTCACTGTCAGGAAATTTCTCCTTATTTCACGGGCTTTAACTTCCAAGCCACGTTTGCCTTAACTTACTGGTAGTCCTCGGCTTATGACCACAATTGAGCATGGGATTCCAGTCATGAATCATGGCAGTCATAAGTCAAGGCACCGCATGACCAGGCCCAACTGTTTCCAACCATTTTTTTAAATGGCGGTTCTTAAGCCTCCATCCCACAGTTGTAAGTCCGAATCCGCTCTCCCAAATGGGCTTTTTTTTTGGCCATTAAACATCTGGTTGTAAGTTGAGGACTGCCACTGGAAGCCTAGGGGAAATGCACCTTCTCAAGCCAAACTCTCTCTTTCTTTTTGCAGTGGCGTTAACGCACAATGTTTTAAAAAAGGCCAGAGGAAACCTTGAAGTAAGTAGAAGCACTCACCCTTATCTTCCTGCCTCTTTTCGTGTTGACTTCCCTTCTTCCTTTTCCGTAATTCGTCTGGTCTTGGGAATCATCCAGCTTGCAAAAAAAACAAAACAAAAAAAACACCCTGATAATTGGGATCTGGAGAACTGATTGGCAACTCCCATCTTGGAGAATAGAATAGAATAGAATAGAATAGAATAGAATAGAATAGAATAGAATAGAATACAATACAATACAATACAATACAATACAATACAATACAATACAATACAATACAATACAATACAATACAATACAATACAATACAATACAATACAATACAATACAATACAATACAATGCAGAATAGGATAGGATAGAATAGAATATGGAATGGAATACAATACAATACAATGCAGGAGAGGAGAGGAGAGGAGACGAGAGGAGAGGAGAGGAGAGGATAGAATAAGGAATAAGAATAGAATAGAATAGAATAGAATAGAATAGAATAGGGAATTACAATAGAATAGAATAAGGAAATTTAGAATAGAATAGAATAGAATAGAATAGAATAGAATAGAATAGAATAGAATAGAATAGAATGCAGGATAGGATAGGATAGGATAGAATGCAGAATAGAATAGAATAGAATAGAATAGAATAGAATAGAATAGAATAGAATAGAATAGAATAGAATAGAGCTGGAAGGGACCTTGGAGGTCTTCTAGTCCAGCCCCCTGCTCAAGCAGGAGAACTTCTACCATTTCAGATAAGTGACTGTCCAGTCTCTTCTTAAAAACCTCCAGTGAAGTTTCTAAAGTCCAAGATGGGCAGATACAGTCTTTTCCCTGTCTTGCTAGATTTCTAAGTGCAGGGAATTTTTCTACATAGCGGAACCTCCTAGCACACCATCCGAAACCCCCACAACAGGGGAGAGAGAAAGAGGTTATTTCGCTGTCGCTGTGATAGCCCCATTCATGCCAAAAACCTTTGTTTTATTCCCCAGGTTCAGCCATCAGACATCAAAGCCACACCTTCCAGCCTCATCAAGAAGAGGGTTTAAGCGAAGGCTCCGGTGCGGGGCCTACAATAAAGACCCATTTTCCTTTTGCCGAGCCGGTGCTTTTGAGTACTTCTTTCCCTCCCAAGGCCTTAACATTCCTTACATTTCCACCCTGTTACTCTGGCGTTTTCTACCGCGACATCTTCCGGATATCCAGACTTGCAACGCTCTCTCTTGGTCCCGAGGACGGTCAATTTGGGTACCGATAATTATTTTTTCTTCTTCTCCAGCTTTCTCTGGCTGGGCCAACCTCAAAGGGTGGCCCTTTTACATGTCAATGGTACGAAGACGGACCTGCTGTCAAGAATGTCAGTGAAGGCCAAGTTAACGTAGGCGGGCAGAGTTTTTGGAGCGCGGGAAGCTCGGAGGTGGGAATTTGGGAACGTAGACAGACACCCGTCTGCAGAATAAAAGCATTGCGATTCTTTGCTTGAAGGTCTCGGCTGAAAACGACTACCGTATTTTTCAGACTATAAAACGTACCTAAAATTAAGAAGAGGAAAACAACAACAAAAAAGTTTTTGGCCTACCTTTTTTCGGCTCTTTTCCAGTCTCTTTTCAGCCTGTTTCCACAGCTTTTTTTTTTTTTTTTTTTTGCTTGTTTTGGGAGCTTTTTGCAGCCCGTTTTCAAGGCTTTTTTCGGCTCATTTTTGAGGCTTTTTCAGTCCATTTTTTCAAAAACAAAACAAAACAAAAAGGCCGAAAAAAGTCCCCAAAATGGGCCAAAAATCCTAAAAAACAGGCTGAAAAACACCGAAAATGGGCAAAAAAAAAAGCCTCAAAATAGGGCCAAAAAAGTCCCAAAAGCAGGCCAAAAAGAGCCTCAAAAACAGGCCCAAAAGCATCAAAAACAGGCTGAAAAAAGCCCTGAAAACAGGCTGAAAAAGCCCCCAAAACTGCCCCAAAAAGTCTCAAAAAGAAGCCGAAAAAAGCCTCTAAAATGGGCCATAAAAAGGCCTGAAAAAGGCTGAAAAGAGGCCCAAAAACAGGGTGTGCGGAGGCCAAAAAAACAGCCGGTGGGCGGGGCTTCGGCAATATTCGGTCTATAAGATGCACAGACATTTTCGCCCCCTTTTGGGAGACAAAAAAGTGTGTCTTGTAGTCCAAAAAATATGGTAGCTTGTGGGGTTTTGGTTTGCACAAAGCAAGTGGCTCTCCTCCCCTCCACCCCTTTCCATCCCATAATTGCAGAATCTTTCATCATTCCTTCAGAGCTCAGATGGAGGAGTTAGTTGGAGCCACAACAATTGAGTGCTCCCGACCCACATTTGCAAAGTTCCCCTGTAGAATCTGGGGGAAGGAAGATGTTTATTTTGGGGGGGGGGCTTCCTTTTCTCTGCTCACTTCACTGGATTGTAAGTAGGAATTCCTCCCCCACCCCCATAAACTGCAGTAGACCTGCTTCCCTCTTTTTGGGCAGAGCAACTGCGTCTAAATTCCTGCTCTGCATCTCTTGCTTGGGCAAACGTGCAACTTTATAAAGTTCTCCCACTCGGATTCCCATTGGACCCGAAAAGTAGCCATAAAGTTGACAAGGTCCATCATTAAATGTCCTCTCCATCCGAAACGGGAGAATAGTTGGGCTTTAGACGTTGTCTTTTTGAAAAGACCCAAAACTCCCCATCTTTTCCCAACGGCATGGTTGAAATTTGGAAGCTATGTTAGATCTCCTTTTTTTTACCTTGTTCAAAATCCCAAGGACCAAACTCCTCCAGAACCTGGGGCAGAAGGTCCAAAAATTCCAGGTCCATCTCTGATGACCACCTCCCATTGTCCGCACCAAGCTGTTTAAAAAAAAAAAAAACATAATTCAAAGTGTGATTTTCATTTGAAAAAAATGCCATATTTTGTTCTATAATATTCCTTTTGAGCATTCTTGCATCTAAACCATTCCTGTCGACTATTTTAGAATGTGTCGGTTTTTCTGTGATATATTTCTTGTTTGCTCTGGCATCAGACTTCTATAACTACCATTTTAGAGAGTGCCCTAAATTTCTTTTAAGGTAAGATTTAAAAGAAGTATTTATAGGTCGGTGTCTCGGTTGGGTGCACCAACGCTGATGGAAAACTGGTGGTCCACTTCTGTCTTGATCAGCCTGGATATTTTTCAGAGTCTCACCCCAAGATAATTTCAGTTCCATAATATTTCTTTTACTGCTATCCTATCTTCTCCATCCCAGACGGATCACTTCTTTCCTATTAGGAAAAAAAAAATAACAAGTTGAAGCAGCCCTTAGGAACAGAGCTAGATTAAACCATCCTAAGCAAGAAAATGTCTTAATTTTTTTCCTTAGACCCCCTCAGGCAATTAGTGCCAGCAGAAATACTAAAGCAGGATAATTAAAATGTTAACTGGATGTTTGGGTAGGATTTTTTTCAGACAGTCAAGGAAATGTAGAAAGCTAATTCTGGGTGAATTTCTTTTCATGAAAATGGCAGATGGGGGGGGGGCTTTGGAGAGGAGGAGATCAACCGAGTCCAGCAGCAAATTTGGTGGTACCGAGCTGGTTCTCCTTGGTTCTCCTTCATCCATGTTTCTGGAGTTTCTGAGTTGCATTTAGTAGACTTGATCAAGTCTACTTGTGGCTGTTGGACCATTGTTGTTGTTAGTTGCGAAGTCGTGTCCAACCCATCGCGACCCCATGGACAACATTCCTCCAGGCTTTCCTGTCCTCTACCATCCTCTGGAGACCATTTAAGCTCACGACGACTGCTTCAGTGACTCCATCCAGCCACCTCATTCTCTGCCGTCCCCTTCTTCTTTTGCCCTCCATCGTTCCCAGCATTAGGCTCTTCTCCAGGGAGTCCTTCCTTCCTTCTCATTAGGTGGCCCAAGGATTTGAGTTTCCTCTTCAGGATCCGGCCTTCTAAAGAGCAGTCGGGGTTGATTTCCTATAAGACTGACCGGTTGGATGGCCTTGCAGTCCAAGGGACTCGCAGGAGTCTTCTCCAGCACCAGTTCAAAGGCCTCAATTCTTTGGCGCTCAGCCTTCCTTATGGTTCAACTTTCACAGCCATCCATTGCAACTGGGAAAACCATCGCTTTGACTATATGCACTTTTCTTGGCAGGGTGATGTCAGGGTGGACCATTAGTCCCATCATGTCAACGTTGGCCTCACTTGGTGGGACCTTCAATGACATCTGTCGGCTTGCATGTCAACCATCTCTTTGAGGCGTTGATCTATTGAGGAGAGAAGTATAAGAACATGGCCGCTTCTCGAAACATTAAAAGTTCCACCTTATCTATCAAAGAGGTGGATTCTCTCCAGAGATTACGAAGAATTTAGAAAGATGAGTAGTTACTGGGGGTGGGGGAAAACCCTGAAAAATCAGAACTTCTAGATAAATAGATCCAGAATTGGCCTTCAACTTCCAGCCATGAAGCAAAGGGTTGGGTCCTGCAGGGAATAAATTTATTTCCCCATAAAAATCTCTCACCTTTTCTGGCTTTGCTTATTACATCCGGACGGCTGGATTCCAGCTTTTTTCGTCGCTTCCTTTTATACGGTACACAGCTAATATATTTTTTTTTATAACTTTAAAACGTGTGTGTGTGTGTGTATGTATGGAGGGGATGGATTTATAATCCGGCTGTGTTGTACGTAGTAAAGTGTGAGACGAGGAAATTGATTTCAGGAACAAGATGTTAAGGTCCACGTTTCCAGTTCAATAAATGGATCTCTTTGTTTTAAAAATGGTTGGGTTTTTTTTGTTTTTTTTTGCCTGAAACTGGCACAGTCCACCTTGAATGTCTTCTCAAAATCTACACTTTATCCCTTTTATTTTTACTCCTTCATAAATAATTTTAAGCCACCTCAAACCTAAAAGGTTCTAACGGTTGGGGGAAATGTTTCCTCTAGCTTTGGCGAGTCCAACTTTTGAGGTATGGTTTTGCATCCAGCTAGCCCAATTAACCAGTGGAACGACTTGCCTCCAGAAGTTGTGAATGCTCCAACACTGGAAGTTTTTAAGAAGATGTCGGATAACCATTTGTCTTAACGGTGGACTGGGTGCTTTCGTGGTGTGGAGACAATCACTTGGTCCTTAACACCAATAAGACCAAGGAGCTTATAGTGGACTACAGAAGGAATAGATCATGACATCCAGCCTTTGCTTATCAATGGAGATCGAGTGGAGCAAGTGGTCAGTTTTAAGTTTCTGGATGTTGTCATAAATTTTGAGCATCAGACATTGGGTCATAAGTGTGAGGAACCGTTGTAAACCCCTCCTTCCCCCCTCCCCCCAAGTAAATTCAAAAGGTTGTAAGTGGAGGAATACCCGTATATGTATCGAGCAATCGAACTGAAGTTTAATCGGGCTGCCCCAAAGAAGAGGGAGTCAAGCTATTCTCCAAAGCACCCGAGGGCAGGACAAGAAGCAACGGATGGAAACTCATCAAGGAGAGAAGCAACTTAGAACTAAGGAGAAATTTCCTGACAGTGAGAACAATTAATCAGTGGAACGACTTGCCTCCAGAAGTTGTGAATGCTCCAACACTGGAAGTTTTTAAGAAGATGTTGGATAACCATTTGTCTGAAGTGGTGTAGGGTTTCCTGCCTAAGCAGGGGGTTGGACTAGAAGACCTCCAAGGTCCCTTCCAACTCCTATTCTATTCTAGTCTAATGAAAAGAAGGACTAGGGAAGACATGATAGCAGTGTTTCAAAATCTCTGGCTGCCAGAAAGAAGAGGGAGTCAAGCTATACTCCAAAGCACCTGAAGGAGGACAAGAAGCAAAGGGTGGAAACTAATTATTATTCCTATTTCTATGCCGCCCACTCTCCGAGGACTCTGGGCGGCTTACACCAAAGACAGTATACTAAATAGCATATTGCCCCCAACAATCTGGGTCCTCATTTTACCCACCTCGGAAGGATGGAAGGTTGAGTCAACCTTGAGCCAGTGAGATTTGATCTGCTGAACTAGCAGTCAGTTGAAGTAGCTGCAGTACTGCACTCTAACCACTGCGCCACCTCGGCTCAACCTAGAGCTAAGGAGAAATTTCCTGACAGTGAGAACAATTCATCAGTGGAACAACTTGCCTCCAGAAGTTGTGAATGCTCCAACACTGGAAGTTTTTAAGAAGATGTTGGACAACCATTTGTCTGAAGTGGTGTAGGGTTTCCTGCCTAAGCAGGGGGTTGGACTAGAAGACCTCCAAGGTCCCTTCCAACTCTGTTATTCTGTTAT
Organism: Pantherophis guttatus; assembly: GCF_059756535.1. Classification (NCBI taxonomy): domain Eukaryota; kingdom Metazoa; phylum Chordata; class Lepidosauria; order Squamata; family Colubridae; genus Pantherophis; species Pantherophis guttatus. The sequence continues at coordinate 6,927,667 of NC_142078.1, forward strand.
ATTCTGTTCTATCCTGCTAATTTTAGACCCACGTTAAAATTCTCACCAGAGACATCAGATTAATTTTACTCGCGTCACTAAATTATATAGACACTTGGAGCTAATCAGAAATTGCTATCAATTTACACCTTTCAGAATTAATTGCACCGAATCCCTCCTTTTGTGAAAGCCGTTCCCAACACCTGAAACATCTGCCTGGCTATATATAGCAAAGCCTTCTCTCTCGCTTTGTAATTGTGATTTCTGCCCTTTCTGTTCTTTTGTGTGTTTCTTTTTTTGGGGGGGGCAGCAGGGGGGAGGCTGAGATATATGTGGGTGCCTTTTACAATTTTTCCAGTTCTGTGTTGTGGTTCGCCAGCGGCAGCAGAGTCGGACAGTGAGGAGGCTGGGGAGGAACATGGGCCAGTCCTGGAGTCCGGGGACAGCTCAGACGAGGGCTCTGCGTCGGAGGCAGAGAGGGGGCCAAGGCCATCTGGGAGTTATGTGCTGCCTTCGGAGCCTCCAGAGACGGACATCAGAGAGGCAGAGGAACAGGAGGAGCCTGTTCCTAATGTGCGCATGTGCAGAGCTGCAAGACGGCAAGAACAATTAAGACAAAAGGGACAACTCGGGAGTAAGGCTTGGAGATGATTGCCCTCCCATAAGACATAAAGCAGGTGAGCCTTTGCAGGAAGCAACTTTGTTCGTTCTGGTCGGTTTAAATTTTGAAGCTCCGTTTTGACTCTGTGCTCCGTGTGGCCTCGCAAAGCTAATTGGCAATTAGGTCTTTGGCAGCGTGTCAAGGGAGTTAAAGGTGGGTGCTTATCAGCCTTATCCTGAAGGACTGTGGCAGACTTCTGTCGGACTCTTTACAAACTATTTGTGATTCATTTTTACTATCTCGGGAAGCCTAGGTCAGAACATTCTGCTTGGCCTTTCGCCCCCAATAAAAAGAGATTCATCAAGTCTGCAGTTATGGTAACATGGCCCGGAGGATGGGTTTTTCCAAAATCTCAGTCTCCTTGGGTCAGTTCATTTAGCGACCGATGTTACAATGGAAAAGAAAGAGTAACTTATGGCCGTTGCTCACTCTTACGACCTTTGCGGCATCCCCCGCGGTCGTGTGATCAAAATTCAAGACACTTGGCAACTGATTCGTATTTATGACCGTCGCGGTTTCCCAGGGCACTTTTGCGACTTGTTACACAAAGTTGATGGGGAAGGCAGATTCACTTAATGACTGTGTTACTAGCTTAACAACGGTAGTGGCTCACTTAATAACAGTGGCAAGGAAGCTGGTAGAATGTAGTCGAGCTCACTTAACAAATGTCTCAAGTAACTAGAAATTTGAGGCTCAATTGTAGTACGTCGAGGACTATTTGTCATTCACTCTTAATAGAATAAAGTAGAATGGAATAGAATAGAATAAGAGAAGGAATGGAATAGAATAGAATGCAGAATAGAATAGAATGCAGAATAGAATAAAATAAGGAATGGAATGGAATAGAGAATGGAATGGAATGGAATGGAATGCAGAATAGAATAGAATAAGAGAAGGAATGGAATGAGAATGAGAATAGAATAGAATAGAATAGAATAGAATAGAATAGAATTACAGAATGGAATGGAATAGAATAGAATGCAGAATAGAATAGAATTACGGAATGGAATAGAATAGAATAGAATAGAATAGAATAGAATAGAATAGAATAGAATAGAATAGAATAGAATAGAATAGAATTATGGAATGGAATGGAATGGAATGGAATGGAATGGAATAGAATAGAAAATAGAATGGAATGGAATAGAATAGAATAGAATAGAATAGAATAGAATTACAGAATGGAATGGAATGGAATGGAATGGAATAGAATAGAAAATAGAATGGAATGGAATGGAATGGAATAGAATAGAATAGAATAAAATAGAATAGAATAGAATTACAGAATGGAATGGAATGGAATGGAATAGAATAGAAAATAGAATGGAATGGAATGGAATGGAATAGAATAGAATAGAATAAAATAGAATAGAATAGAATTACAGAATGGAATGGAATAGAATAGAATGCAGAATAGAATGCAGAATAGAATAGAATTACGGAATGGAATAGAATAGAATAGAATAGAATATAGAATAGAATAGAATAGAATTATGGAATGGAATGGAATGGAATGGAATGGAATAGAATAGAAAATAGAATGGAATGGAATGGAATAGAATAGAATAGAATAAAATAGAATAGAATAAAATAGAATAGAATAGAATTACAGAATGGAATGGAATAGAATAGAATGCAGAATAGAATAGAATTACGGAATGGAATAGAATAGAATAGAATAGAATAGAATAGAATAGAATAGAATAGAATAGAATAGAATAGAATAGAATAGAATAGAATACGGAAGGGACCTTGGAGATGAACCTATATCATACCAGATAAGTGACTGTCTCTAGTCTCTGCACGATCCTAGTTTCAAAAGAGTAAAAGAAAAAATCCATTCGTAATGAAAACCTGCTAACGAACCAAAGCTCCATAATTGCCGAGGAAATCAGGGAAGGCATTTTACCGGGGGGGTCGGGGTGGGGGTGGGAAGTTAGCAGGGAGAACTTTTTCTACTTCCCCTGCAAAATTTTGACCTAATTAATTTAAACAGCGCCGTGGAAATCGCTCCCACCCTCCCACCCCCCATTTAAAAGCCCTGGGGGGAAAACGAAATCTCTAAGAAGAGCAATATTTTAATGACTCTAACCTAGAATCGTTTGACGTGGAAAACCAGAAAGGAACGGTTCGGGGAAATGAAGCTAGGTTTGTGATCAGACTCTTGAGATGGAATAATAAAAAAAAAAACGGCGGGGATTTTCATCGGCTGGGTTAATTTAAAAAACAAAACCAAACAAAACACAGAAAATGTGACACTTAGATTCATCCCAGCCAATGCACACACAAAACGGCACAGGAGCCACGAGAGAAAATGCCACCCAGAGGTGCCCTTTTAAATATCTCCGCCTGAAAATGCAAATTGCTACCTGAAGAGATCAGGTATTAAAATATCCAATCTCTCTCTCTCTTTTTTTTTTTTAAACACCCTTGGAAATTAAAGCCAGGCGCTTTGTGATTATTGGTTTTAACTGGGTTGTTTTAAATTGAGGGCCGAAATTATTTAATGTCTTTTAAACTGTTTTTTAAATTTTATATGTTATGTTTTATCTCGGCTGTTCACCGCCCTGAGTCCTGTTGGAGAAGGGCGGTATAAAAATCAAATCAAATCAAAATAAAATAAAATAAATAAATAATCAAATAATAACCAACTTGGGGGGGGAGGGGGGTTTGTCGGGAAAATATTTCTGATTAGGGGGAATTGAAAGCATCGCCACAAATATTCAGCTCCTTGCTAAGGTGTTCATGGGTTGAGGAAGAGACTGAAATATAACATTTTATGTTATAAAATGTTTTATATTATTATAACCTATTCCATTCTTCCATTCCATTCCATTCCATTCCATTCTAATTGTAATTCTATTCTATTCTATTCTATTCTATTCTATTCTATTCTATTCTATTCTATTCTATTCTATTCACTCTACTCTATTTTATTCTACCCTGTTTCCCCAAAAATAAGACCTCCCCTGATAATAAGCCCAATTGGGCTTTTGAGCACATGCACTAAAATAAGCCCCTCCCCCTGAAAATAAGCCCTCCCTGAAAATATTTAAATGCAGAGCTGGAAATCAGGTAAGACAACAAGAAAAGCCCCATCTTGCTCCATGCGCCCCAAAATAATAAGACCTCCCCAAAAATAAGGCCAAGTGCTTATTTCGGGGTTCAAAAAATATAAGACAGGGTCTTATTTTCGGGGAAACACGGTACTCTACTTGACTCTATTTTATTTCTATTCCTTATTCCAGCGATGGCTAACCTTTTCCAGACCGAGCGCCCAAAGCATGCGCGTGCATGCCAGAATGCACCCGTGAGTGCCCGAACCCCTAAAATGCAATGTGCGTGTGGATCCTATGCATGTGCTCTGGGCCCCCACACATGCACATGCATCCTATCCTATCCTTATCCCTATCCTATCCCATCCCACCCCTATCTTATCCAATCCAATCCTATCCTATCCTATCCTATCCCATCCCATCTCATCCCAATCCTATCTCATCCCATCCCTATCTTATCCTATCCTATCCTATCCTATCCTATCCTAACCTATCCCATCCCATCCCATCCCATCCCAATCTTATCCTATCCCATCCCATCCCATCCCTATTTTATCCTATCCAATCCAACCCAATCCTATCCTATCCCTATCCTATCCCATCCTTATCCCATCCCATCCCTATCTTATCTTACCCTAGCCTATCCTATCCCATCCATCCCGTCCCATCCTATCCCATCCCATCCCATCCCTATCCTATCCTATCCTATCCCATCCCATCCCATCCCATCCCATCCCATCCCATCCCATCCCATCCCAATCTTATCCTATCCCATCCCATCCCATCCCATCCCTATTTTATCCTATCCAATCCAACCCAATCCTATCCTATCCCTATCCTATCCCATCCCATCCCTATCTTATCCTATCCCATCCCATCCTTATCCCATCCCATCCCTATCCTATCCCATCCCATCCCTATCTTACCTTACCCTAGCCTAGCCTAGCCTATCCCATCCCATCCCGTCCCATCCCTATCTTATGCAATCCTATCCTATCCTATCCTATCCTATCCCATCCCATCCCATCCCATTCCTATCCTATCCCGTCCCGTCCCGTCCCGCCCTGCCCCACCCCACTCCATTCCATCTTGTCATGTAAAAAGCAACACAATCACTCCTAGTAACCCAAGGAGAAATCCTCTCTATTGGATTGATTATTTTATTTCAAATGTATCACTCCCATCTCCAGCCCTTACATTAGAGGCAGCGTCTTTTCCGGAGGCCTTCTGGTTGGCGCTTCATCTATTGAAATGGCCGGACACCAAAAACTTTATTTGCTGCATTCCCCCTAGGTTCCAGACTGCGCGAGCCCACATACCACATAATCCAGATGGCGGCTTGTCGCCTGCTTATTATTATTATTATTTTCCCCCTTTAAGCTGGAGGTCCTGGAATCGAAACCAGAAGCCTTTTGAAAGCCACCGAGCTATGGACAGGTGGCGATGGGTGAGGGTCTTCTCGTGCAGACCCGCCAGAGCCAGCCTTCTGCCTCGTGGCCCTCCTGGCTTTGCAGAGTTGATCTGCAAATCAGACCGGACAAGCCAAAAGATATGGCTATTTCAGATAAGCCAGCATCCAGCAAAGTCTTAAGAACGCAAACGGAGGTCTGCGGTCAATTCCAGGGTGGAGATGCTTCGACTTCCAACGGGTGGTATTGTCAATGCAGACACGAGCAACCCCGGAAACCGCAGCATGGCGATCTTTAAATTATATTTCCCCCCAAAGATGCTTAGAGCTTATATCATTGAATTATAAAACGATCCGCCAGCTTTTATTGATGATGTGGAATGTGGCTGACAGATGCATTTACACCAGATAAGCATTCAAGTAGCTGGCGTAAATGGCTTATTAGTCTAGTCGCGAGGCAAAACAGCAGATTGAGTGAATAGGGGTGTAGGGACGTAGCATTTTTGCAGCCTTTTTTTTTCCCTGATTTTTTTTTTTAAGTGGGGGAGGAGGGCTGATTCCCCCACCCCGCCCCCATGCTTACCATCTGCTAAGCAGCTGGGGTTTCCAAAAAAAAGAAAAGAAGAAATAATCAAAATCTGTCTTAAACACAGGTGGAAATTCTAGATAGTTGGCAGGCTGAAAGAAAGAGAGAAGGTCAACAATTCCAGTTCGATATTTAGAAGAGGATCCCAAAGGGGCTTTTTCTTTGTTTCCCCTTGAAGACAGTTCGCTTCTCATCCAAGAAGCTTCTGCAGTTCTTCAGTTCAGAACTAAAGAAGCTTCTTGGATGAACAGCAAAATGTCTTCAAGGAAGAACAAAGTCCAGTTGCCTTCTGAAGAACTGAGGAAGCTTCTTGGATTGAGAAGCAAAACGTCTTCAAGGGAAAACAAAGTCCAGTCGCCTTCTGAAGAATTGAAGAATCTTCTTGGAAGAGAAGTGAAACCTCTTCAAGGAAAAACAAAGTCCAGTTGCCTTCTGAAGAACTGAAGAAGCTTCTTGGATGAGAAGTGAAACCTCTTCAAGGAAGAACAAAGTCCAGTTGCCTTCTGAAGAACTGAAGAAGCTTCTTGGATGAGAAGTGAAACCTCTTCAAGGAAGAACAAAGTCCAGTTGCCTTCTGAAGAATTGAAGAATCTTCTTGGATGAGAAGTGAAACCTCTTCAAGGAAAAACAAAGTCCAGTTGCCTTCTGAAGAACTGAAGAAGCTTCTTGGATGAGAAGTGAAACATCTTCAAGGAAAAACCAAGTCCAGTTGCCTTTTGAAAAAGCACTTTTGGGACAACCATGACCTGGATGACTGAGAATCCTCAAAGACACATAGAAGAGAACTTATTTCAAATCAGTCATAGTCAGATGTGTTGAATCCATCTCTGGATTCATGTGGCTCATGCCACATTTATTGTCACATGGTCAACAGATTTGGCTTATTTCTGAAATCCAGCATCTAAGATAACTTCTAATTGCAACCTGTCACCCCTGGAGAACCTGGATTGGTCCTACCTGCACTTAGATAAATATTCACAATTTCATCCACAAATACTGAAGTGGGATGGGAATGCAGCATCTGTTTGACAGTCAAAATTTTAAAAAGTTTGACTGGATACATTTTTGCTCTAATCTAGCTGAGTTGATACCGTGTTTTCCCAAAAATAAGACAGGGTCTTATATTAATTTTTGCTCCAAAAGACACATTAGGGCTTATTTTCTGGTTAGGTCTTATTTTGGGGTAAATACGGTACTAAATGCACCCATCTGGCTGACAATCTTAACTGGGGCTTATTCTGGAGGGGTAGGGCTTATATTACGAGCATCTTGAAAAATCATGTTAGGACTTATTTTCCGGTTGGGTCTTATTTTGGGGGAAATATGGTACTAAATGCATCCATCTGGCTGGCAATCTTAACTGGGGCTTATTTTGGAGGGGTAGGGCTTATATTATGAGCATCCTGAAAAATCATGTTAGGACTTATTTTCCGGTTGGGTCTTATTTTGGGGAAAATATGGTACTAAATGCACCCATCTGGCTGACAATCTTAACTGGGGCTTATTTTGGGGGGGGGGTAGGGCTTATATTATGAGCATCCTGAAAAATCATGCTAGGGCTTATTTTCTGGTTAGGTTTTATTTTGGGGAAAATATGGTACTAAATGCACCCATCTGGCTGACAATCAACTGGGGCTTATTTTTGGGATAGGGCTTATATTACGAGCATCCTGAAAAATCATACTAGGACTTATTTTCCAGTTGGGTCTTATTTGGGGGGAAATACGGTACTAAATGCATCCATCTGGCTGACAATCTTAACTGGGGCTTATTTTGGGGGGTAGGGTAATGTTCTTAAATTTTCAATAGTTAGGCCAATTAAACAGCTGAAAGGATGACAAGAAAGGCAATTTTCCACCTTCGAGCCGGAGACAAAGTCCCCGCAAGCCGTTTCATTTAACGTTGCTCGAAAACGTTGGCCTGGGGTGTTTTTCTACTCAAAAGCGGTAAAACCACCACAACAACTTCCCCATCACACAGATGTAAGCTGCAATTTTAATGTCGGATGGAGCACCTTCTGCCATTTGCCGGGAGGGGCGTCCTTTATAAATACACATTTCTGTGAGCAATTGTAGCAATTAGTGGCTCGTTTGGAGAGGGTGTCATATTTATTAGGAGAAGCTCTTGGTTATTTATGACATGAAAGGTTTTTTTTTAACAAAAGTGGAACTCGCTCATAAAAACACTTGATGACGTTAATTTTGAGCCAGTTGGAGCACAGAAAAGGAAGCATCGTGTGGGTGTGTATGATAGCTGTCTGTCTGTCTGTCTGTCTATATATATATATCCATCCCTATCATCTGTCTCTATCTATCCATCTCTACATAGATCTATCATGTACTATCATGTATCATCTATCTATCCATTGTATATTCTCTCTCTCTGTTTCTCTCATCTATATCTATCTATCTCTCTATTATCTATCTATCTATCTATCTATCTATCTATCTATCTATCTATCTACCTCCCTCCCTCCCTACATCTATCTATCATCTATCTATCTATCTATCTATCTATCTATCTATCTATCTATCTACCTACCTACCTACCTACCTACCTACCTACCTACCTACCTACCTACATCTATCTATCTATCTATCTATCTATCTATCTATCTACCTACCTACCTACCTACCTACCTACGTACCTACCTACCTACCTACCTACCTCTATCTATCTCTATCATCTATCATCTATCTAGTTATCAATCAATCTATCATATCTATCTATCTATCTATCTATCTATATCTAGCACCTATCTCTCTCTCTCTATCGATCGATCTATATCTATCTTTCATCTATCTATCATCTATCATCTCTCTATCATCTATCCTCTCTCTCTGTCTCTGTCATCTACCTACCTATCATCTATCTGTCTGTCTGTCTACCTACCTACCTACCTACATCTATCTATCTATCTATCTATCTATCTATCTATCTATCTATCTATCTATCTATCTCTATCTATCATCTATCTAGTTATCAATCAATCTATCATATCTATCTATCTATATCTATCACCTATCTCTCTCTCTCTCTCTCTCTCTCTATCTATCTTTCATCTATCTCTCTATCATCTATCATCTCTCTATCATCTATCATCTCTCTCTCTGTCTCTGTCATCTACCTACCTATCATCCATCTATCTATCTATCTATCTATCTATCTATCTATCTATCTATCTATCTATCTATCATTTGTCTAGATAGTTTGCAGGCCCAGATTATGGTCAGCCTATTTTGGGTGAACAACTGTAATAAGGGATCAGGCTTAGTGGGATTAGCACATGCACCGATCAATGGATCCCAAGCAGTATAAACACTTTCAGAAGAGATGTTGGATTTTTCTGGAAGAGACCCCCCTGGGAAGGAAAGGTAGTTTCATGATAGCATTCCTTAAGAAAAGGATTAACAATGTTTCTTTGGCTCAATTAAAAAAAAAAAAAATTCTGCAGAAGAGGTTCCATGCTGGAGACAGATTTCTCATCCTGCGTCCTTGGTTATTAGTGCCTGGGGAGAGGAAAGTTCCCAACATGCATTGCTGCTCAAACTCACACCTAGCTGCTTAATGTTTGCACAGAAATAAGGTTTTGTGCCAATTCCCCATGGCGTATTGATTTCCCCTTGTAGTAATTATCTGCTTTTTTTTTTTAATTTTTTTTTAAAAAGGTCAAATATTTGCTTTATCTTATAATTCAATTTCAGGGATGTTTCTGGGAATCAAATTAACTCCTTTGTAATATCTTCATTGAAGAAGGAGATTAATTATGCTTACAAGGAACCTAATTTAACTTATCGGACATTTAATGTTTCAGGGATCAGTAATGCATTTAAATTTAGGATTAGAACCGTGATCTGGCTCTATTAGAGTTTAGCCACCATAATATTTGCCTTAATTTTTATGAATTAGGATAAGGGTTTTTTTTTTCCCCCTCCTATGTTCCTCCACGCCCTTACAAGTAAAATTAAAATATTCATTACAAAGGCAATAATTACTCTTCTGGAGTTTTACGAGAGTGTTAAACAGAAACATCTGTGAAGGGTATAAAATTTTTTTTTAAAAAAAACCTCTTTAACTGAAAGAGTACAAACTGGATTTGCTCAAAAATAGTGCTTCCCGCCCCTCTCTCTCACACACGAATATCAGTTAAAGCTTTGAGAAACGTGCTTTGGCTTTGTTCAAAGCCAACCTTGTCTACTCGAATACTCTTGCTGGAGGTAAAACATCCAGGGTAATTTCTGAAAATAAATTGGATCGCTCTAAAATACCCAGGGGTGGGAGAAAATGACATCCCCCTACAAATATCTACACAACTTTTGTGTGGAAGATGGACTTGTTCTTTATTATTCCAGAGTGGTAGGACTGAAAGCTATGGATGGGAATTATCCAGAGATCCATGTTTTTTTTTTGTTTTTTTAATTTGATTTATATGCCGCCCTTCTCCGGAGACTCAGGGCGGCTTACAATGCGTTAAGCAATAGCCGTCATTCTTTTGTATATTTTATACAAAGTCAGCTTATTGCCCCCACAAACTGGGTCCTCAATTTACCTACCTTAGAAAGGATGGAAGGCTGAGTCAACCTTGAGCCTTGGAGAGATTCGAACCAGCAGTAATTGCAGGCAGCTGTGTTAATAACAGGGTGCTTAGACCACTGTACTATCAAGGCTCTTATGTTGATTGTGGCTGTTAGTAACAAAAGGGGAAAAAAAATCTGTCTCGAGAGCTAGCTTGGCAGATGAGTGTGGCTCAGTGGTTTCAAATTTTCTTTACTACCGGTTCTGTGGGTGTGGCTTGGTGGGCGTGGCATGGCTTGGTGGGCGTGGCAGGGAAAGGATACTGTAAAATCTCCATTCTCACCCCACTCCAGGGGAAGGATACTATAAAATCTCCATTCCCATCCCACTCCAGGGGAAGGTTACTGCAAAATCCCCATTTCCTCCCGATCAGCTGGGACTCGGGAGGAAGAGAATAGATGGGGGCGGGGCCAGTCAGACTTTTTACTACCGGTTCGCCGAACTACTCAAAATTTCCGCTACCGGTTCTCCAGAACTGGTCAGAACCTGCTGGAAGACTACCTCTGCCTTGTAGAACATCTAGTCCAACCCTCTCACCCAAGCACCATTTCACACCTCTGGTGTGTGATTTTCTAACTCGGCTGGAGTTATTGAAGCAAGAACCCAAAGATTGGAAGAGGTGGAGAAACCTGAACCATAGAATAGCCAAGACTTGGATGTCTATTTTAATCAAAAGAAGGACCAGGGATGACATGATAGCAGTATTCCAATATTAGAGGGGCTGCTACAAAGAAGAGGGAGTCAACCTATTGTCCAAAGCACCTGAAGGCAGGACAAGAAGCAAAGGATGGAAACTAATCAAAGAGACCAAACTAGAACGAAGGAGAAATTTTCTGACAGTTAGAACAATTCATCGTTGAAACAACTTGTCTCCAGAAGTTGTGGATGCTCCATCACTGGAGACTTTCAAGCAAATACTGCACAGTCATTTGTCTGAAATGATATGTGGTCTCCTGTTTGAGCAGGGGGTTGGACTAGAAGACCTCCAAGGTCCCTTCCAACTCTGTTATTCTGCATTCTGACATGATAGCTGTCTTCCGATATCTAAGGGGTCGCCACAAAGAAGAAAGGGTCAATCTATTCTCCAGAGCACCTGAAGGCAGGAGAAGAAGCAATGGGTGGAAACTAATCAAGGAGAGAAACAACCTAGAACTAAGGAGAAATTTCCTGACAGTGAGAACAATTAATCAGTAGAATGACTTGCCTCCAGAAGTTGTGGGTGTCCTCACACTGGAGGTTTTTAAGAAGAGATTGGACAACCATTTGTCTGAAATGTTATAGGGTTTTCCTGCTTCAGCAGGGGGTTGGGCTAGAAGACCTCCAAGGTCCCTTCCAACTCTTATTCTGATGGAATGGATAAGATCACCATTCTCATTTAAGCAGAGAATGAAGGCCTATCTATCAACCTTGGTGCATCTTTGGTTCTAGATCCTGCCCCGAATAGGTAGTCTTTTTCAACCCAAGCAACTTTGGTTGTGTGGATTTCAAGTCCCAGAACTGTCAGTAATGGGTCATGCTGACGGGGCAATTCTGGGAGTTGAAGTCCACGCATCTGGAAGGAGCTACATTTGGATATCAATGGAATCTGGTGGCCAAAGTGTCTTCTGGTCATATCAAAGTTTCTCCAAGATAAAACGGAATAACAGAACAGCCGAATTGAAAAAGGAGCTTGGAGGCCTTCTAGTGCAATCTGTACATGTTTGGAGTGTATTTTAGGAATGGCATGCAACTGGAATCTAGATGGTGATCGCCTTTGGCAAACCAACTCCAATTAGTCTGTCAGGGTTTGGACCAATGCCCTAATTAAATCATGAGCCTCAAGCCAAGCTTCAAAAGAAATCCAGTTATTTATTAGGAGCATCATGTCGGCACGGACCAAGTGAAGCCAACTCTGACCTCACTTAATTCGCGCCTTGGCTCTGACCCTGTTTCCTCCCCCCACTCCCCACAAAGGTGTGTCATCAGTTACATTTTCCCCAACGAAGCAATTTTGCGGGTTATGGAAGTCACTCCCTCCGGCCACTGTGGATCTCCGTGGAGATGGCCTTGACGTTTGCCGGGCTGGAATGTGTTTTGTTTTGACTGAAGTGCAAGTTCCTCACTGCAGCTGCGAGGCTCGATTCCCCAAACCCCCCCTGTCTATGGCGACTTGAGAGCAGGTCAGGAATGCTTCACGAGTTGACATAGTCATTAATAAGCAAAAGATTTTTGGGAGATGCTGAGCTTGTGATCACAACACTGCTCTTTTCCTGCATCTTGTGGACAAACCGTCCGGTTTTGTTGTCATCTTGTAGTTTGGCCTGCTGAGAGGTTTGCCGATTTGGCAGCCAACCAGACTCTTGGCCATCTGTGTGATTCTTGTTAGCTTCCTTTCCTCTTCCCTGGCCCTCCTCTCCAGAATGATATCCTGGTTGAAACAGAGGAATTTGCAATAGCTGCCTGTCAGGGTTCTGTCAGATGCCCTAATTAAATCATGAGTCTTAAGCCAAGCTTCAAAAGAAACCCAGTTATTTATAAGGAGCAACATGTCGGCACATACCCAAGTGAAGCCAGCTCTGCCCCACATAATTTACAGCCCAATTATGATCCCGTGTCCCTCCTCGTCGCAAGGTGTGTCATAAATTACATTCTCCAACGGAGCACTTTTGCGGGCTGTAGAGATTACACCCCTTCTGCTGTTCCAATTAACCTGGGATACAGCCTTGAGAAAAGTATGCGTGAAATGTGCTTCTGGTTATGACTGCCATGCTGCTCCATCAGTTTTCCCCCCTCCTGTCTATGGCATCTCGAGAGCAGGCCAAGGATGCTTTGCGAGTTGACATTCGGCTCCCCTCACTTCCTGAAGGCGACCTGAAGGCGTGGAAGGGGACAAAGTTACGGAGTCTACAAGTGGGAAGAAGCAAAGGACAACCAACCCTCTCAGCATCAAATGCTGGTTTTTCCGAAGGCCTTATTCGCAAAGACGGGAATCTTCTGGTGAACCAGAGCCTTTAAGTTGGTTGATGCAATTGTGCTGAAGTAGCTAAAGACAGAACAGCTGATGGACCGTCTGCTCTCGGGCAGATCCAGCAATTAAGAAAGGCTTGTAACTTTTGGCACCAGATGACATCCTGTCCATCTTAGCTTGGGCGTGCCAAATTCTTCGTAGAGAATGGAGCCAGACCTTGGAAGGCAGGCAGAGTTAAGGCAAACACTAAATTGGATTGCTTTTCAATTTAATGAAAACAGACTACATTAAGGGTATTGCTCCTATATATTTAAAAAGTTCCTTCCTCTACGTTCATCCTTATCGTCAGAAAACAATAATGGAGGCTGTGGTTTGCTTAAGCATCCGGATGTGTTTTGACACCAACAACCTTAATTTAATTTTTTTTCTTGCATGATGGAGCCCATGTGGCGGGAATGAAAAGAAACCTACTGTCAATTAAGTCTGGGCTCAAATCACAATGGTTTCCCCATGCTTTTAATGCGCTTTTTGGTGGGGTTTTTTTTTGTAATCAATCAATCAGAATACAGCTGGAAGGGACCTTGGAGGTCTTCTAGTCCAACCCCCTGCTCAAGCAGAAGACCTGATATCATTTCAGACACGTGGCTGTCCAGTCTTTTCTTAAAAACTTCCAGTGATGGAGCGCCCACAACTTCTGTTCCACTGGTTAATTGTCCTCACTGTTAGGAAGTTTCTCTTTAATTCCTGGTTGGTTCTCTCCTTGATTAGTTTCCATCCATTGCTTCTTGCCCTGCCTTCTGGTGCTTTGGAAAATAAGTTGCCCCCCTTCTTCTTTGTGGCAGCCCCTCAAATCCTAGCCCTTATTTTCTCAAGACTAGCCAAACCCAAATTCTGCAGTGACTCTTCATATGTTTTGGTCTCCAGCCTTTCAATCATCTTAGTTGCTCTTCTTTGCACTTTTTCCAAAGTCTCAACATCTGTTGACATATAATGCTGATAGTGTTGTTGTTGTTAGTTGCAAAGTTGTGTCCGATCCATCGCGACCCCATGGACAATGTTCCTCCAGGCCTTCCTGTCCTCTATCATCCTCTGGAGTCCATTTAAGCTCACGCCGACTGCTTCAGGGACTCCATCCAGCCACCTTGTTCTCTGTGGTCCCCTTCTTCTTTTGCCCTCAGTTGTTCCCAGCATTAGGCTCTTCTCCAGGGAGACCTTCCTTCTCATTAGGTGGCCAAAGCATTTGAGTTTCCTCTTCAGGATCTGGCCTTCTAGAGAGCAGTCGGGGTTGATCTCCTCTAGGACTGACCAGTTGGATGGCCTTGCAGTCCAAGGGACTCGCAGGAGTCTTCTCCAGCACCAGAGTTCAAAGGCCTCCATTCTTTGGCGCTCAGCCTTCCTTAGGGTCCAACTTTCACAGCCATCCATTGCAACTGGGAAAACCATCGCCTTGACTATACGCACTTTCGTTGGCAGGGTGATGTCAGGGTGGACCATTAGTCCCATCATGTCAACGTTGGCCTCACTTGGTGGGACCTTCAACGACATCTGTCGGCTTTGGCGCTCAGCCTTTCTTATGGTCCAACTTTCACAGCCATGCTGATAGTGTAGCAAGTTCAAATTACAATCATGGTATTAATGATGTTGATAGAAGATGTTGTAAACTAGCCAGGACCGGTCAGTGTATTAACTTCCTCAATCAGTGAATCCATTAAAATACCATCTGATGATCACTTCTGTAAGCTGTCCAGGATTCTTAAGGGACCGGCCAGCGTGTTAACTTCCTCAATCACTAAATCAATTAAAATATCAACCAACGATCACTCCTCTGGCCCACAAATCAATTAAATAAGGAACGATGAACTACATCTCCCCGTCCTGATTAACACGTTGTACCTTTTCTCCTTTCTCCAAGGAAATGAGACGTCTACTTAAAAAGGAGCCGAATGGTCTTCCCCCTCCCTTCTGCTGTTTTCTTTATTGCTTGAATATTTGTTTCAGCCTGTTGCTTCTGTAGGTTTTATTAGCGCTTTTCTGTGGAGTAGATTTGCTCTGAAGTGATAAAAAGCTGACTTTAATCAGAAAGCTTTTGTTCTCGGGCACAACCAGTAGTAAATGCCACTTTGGAGAAGGTTCCCTTCGGTGCCTTTATTACGGTGATTAGTCTAAGACACTGTGAAGATAGCAACAAACCCCAGGCTTAACTGATTAGACTTGGTTAAGAGGGCTTTCGACGTAGCGATAAAAACAAACTCTTCGGGTAGGGCACGATTCCAGGAAGGAAGCCGTGATTAGAGGAAGGGGCTTAGAGAAATGTCCAGAAGAAATCAAAGTATGTAAGCCATGATCTGTTGGAGTGGAACTCTGGATCTTCAAGGCCAGAGGTCCCCATTCAGCTCCCGAACAAAGAGAACCGGTTCGGTGACGTCATATCGTCACCGCTACCGGCTCGGCCGAACCAGGCCGAACCGGGAGGAACCCACCACTGATGTAAAGCCTTTTGAACCTGTATTTCTTTTAAAATATTTGAAGGAGAAACTAAATGAGGACATTAAAGAAAAAAAGAGAGAGAGACTAGGAAAAGGCCCCAGTAGCCGGAAAATAAAATAATAAGGAATAAGCAGAAAAATTACACAATTGTAGCAAAAAAAAAAAAAAAATGTGGAATTCGTTATTTCATTGATTACATTACTAATTGAATACATTAAGCTAAAATCACCTCGCCATCCTAGGAAATGATTGCAAATCATTGCAGCACTCTGTAATATTTATATTGATTCATCACTTCAATATTATCTAAAATAAAATGCACATAATATTATGAAAGGAAAGGCATCAATTTTTTTTAAAAAAAAAAAACTCCTCCAAAACTCCGCCATCTACATTCTACCCGAGTGATGATTGCATGAAATTATTTATAAACATTAAAATTGCTTCTATTCTCTTTACATCAAATGTTTTCCTCATTAAAAAAAAAAACCTCTCTATCTACGTTTGCCTTGTTGTGTGACATGAATTATATAGGGAAGTCATGTTTTACTTAAATTTAACAGAATAGAATAATAGAGTTGGAAGGGACCTTGGAGGTCTTCTAGTCCAACCCCTTGCCCAAACAGGAAACCCTATAACATTTCAGACAAATGGTTGTCCTTTTAGTTGGTTTTTTTTTTGTTCTGGATGTAGTGTGCGATACAATTTTTATTTATAAGGCCAATTATAGAAATTTGGAGGAGAGCATAACATGGCATTTGTAATCCTGCTACTGCTACCACATGTGGATGGATATGACCCAGATGACAACATCTGATGAAGTAGCATGTTTTTAATTTCTTACATTTGGTTTAAGGATTCAGGGGACAGCACGGCAATCCAAAACCTGAACCTTGCAAGAGTCCGTACAAACTGACCCTTTGAATGCATCGTTCAACTTTGGAATTTGCAACATGGCTATCATCTTAGTGGGCTTCCAAAAAGTATTGGACCAATTTCTTAGAAGTCCTGGAGATCAGTGGCTCTTGGTCTTGATGGTGTTGGGACATCCTCTGAAGGCCATCCACTGGAAGAGTTGAAGCTAATCTGCTAATCTGCTAATCTGGGGTTGTACTTTCAGGACTGTCATTTGATTTACCACCCATTCATGGTATGGAAAATAGATGCCCTTCACATTTTGTATTCCGCATTGTTGCTGGTCATAAATACCTTCCGTGCATGCACCCGGCCTCAAAAATGTGCCTAAATAGGACAGCATAGAGCTGGGATGGATGGGTGGGCAGGCCCACCACAATTTCTGCTACCGGTTTGCTCGAACCCCCTCAATACCACCTCTGAACTCTTATATACAAATCAGTCAAGCTAAGCCATGTCCAGGCTCTGAGCCATCTGGGTCACCAAATAGTCTCCATTGGTTAACCTCTTACCATGCCTATTCCAATTCATGAACTCTCATACACTGACATGTGTGGAAGTCAAGTCAACCGGAATGAACGGTGGGTTTCTCAAGCCAAGAGTCTTTTTTGCGATTTTATTCAGAACTTGGTTAATACCCTCCTTCATGAAACAACCTTCTGTTTCTTGCCAGAAACAGACATTTCTCGTTTCCTGTTCATTTGCGGTTTCCTTCTAACACATTGATTTCCTTAATGAGGATCTCACGTTCTGCGCTTGACCTTTTTAAAGCGTTCACAACTTCCCCTCTTCGACGGTCTCCGGTTACGACTTTTTGCAAATCGTGGCTGGGGACAGCTCGGCTGTCAGATGAGTTAGGAAATAGCCACTCTGCTCATTACATGCCAGGGTTACGTTGCCTCCAGTGTGAGGAACAGGGGGAAGTTTGTGACAAACTCTTGTGGGATTTAAGCTGATGGTCAGAAGGGGTGAAGGCCAAAGAGAACTGCGCTCCAATCTTCGTTCATCCATGAAGTCCTTTCAGATGTCACTCCTGATGGCTCCATATTATAGGCCAGTTGGGTTTTCATAAAAGATGGCATTGTATGGGTAGATTAGAGATAACATACTGAACTTCCTCGGAGCAAGAGCAGGACATAACCATAATCTCCATATACCCGTTGAGCAGAAAATAGTTCTACCGACGTCTTAAAAAGTTGGAGAGAATTGTGGGTGATTAAAAGAGGTTGAGCTAAGTGTGGCCAGCCTGTCACCGATGGAGGTCGTGCAACTTCCTGACAGAAAATTCATTCCAGTTCATCCATAAAGAGTTGATCGACCTTCATCTCTATGTTAATGAGGAGCTAGGAGACAAGACAAAATGAGGGGTTAAGCACCTCATTATTCATTGCTACCAGACTGGAAAGAAAGATGAAGAGCAGAGAGCTTTCACCCCGGGTCCTTTTACTTCTTGTCCACCCCCTTCACGAATGATGGTCCATGTCCTTCTTGAGATGAATCAAAAGGTGTTTGCAATTGCATACTGTTGGACCTGTTCCCAGTTGCAATGGATGGCTGTGAAAGTTGGACCATAAGGAAGGCTGAGCGCCAAAGAATTGAGGCCTTGGAACGATGCTGCTGGAGAAGACTCCTGTGAGTCCCTTGGACTGCAGGGCCATCCAACCAGTCAGTCCCAGAGGAGATCAACCCTGACTGCTCTTTAGAAGGCCAGATCCTGAAGAGGAAACTCAAATACTTTGGCCACCTAAGGAGAAGGAAGGACTCCCTGGAGAAGAGCCTAATGCTGGGAACGATGGAGGGCAAAAGAAGAACGGGACAGCAGAAAATAAGGGGGCTGGATGGAGTCACTGAAGCAGTCGGTGTGAGCTTAAATGGACTCCAGAGGATGGTAGAGGACAGGAAGGCCTGGAGGAACATTGTCCATGGGGTCACGATGGGTCGGACACGACTTTGCAACTAACAACAAAATCTTCTCTGTACACCCCATCCATGAAGCCGTATCCTCTGGAGTCCATTTAAGCTCACACTTACATATGAGCAGTGGTAGAATTCAAATGTTTTTACTACTGGTTCTGTGAGCGTGGCTTGGTGGGCGTGACAGGGGAAGGATACTGCAAAATCCCCATTCCCTCCTCACTCCTGGGGGAAGGATATTGCAAAATCCCCATTCCCATCCCACTCCAGGGGAAGGATACTGCAAAATCTCCATTCCCACCCCACTCCAGGGGAAGGATACTGCAAAATCTCCATTCCCACTCCAGGGGCAAGGATACTGCAAAATCTCCATTCCCAACCCACTCCAGGGGAAAGATACTGCAAAATCTCCATTCCCACCCCACTCCAGGGGAAAGGATACTGCAAAATCTCCATTCCCACCCCATTCCAGGGGGGAAGGATACTGCAAAATCTCCATTCCCACCCCACTCCAGGGGGGAAGGATACTGCAAAATCTCCATTCCCACCCCACTCGGGGGCCAGCCAGAGGTGGTATTTGTCGGTTATCTGAACTATTCAAAATTTCCACTACCGGTTCTCCAGAACCTGTCAGAACTTGCTGAATAGCACCCCTGCATACGAGACCCCTAGCACGCCCCATTCGCCTGTCAGACCTGGAAGCCATCTTTTGCATTGGATCTTTCTATCCAAGGGTCAACGGTTAAGCGTTGAGATCTTCAGAAGATTGTTCAATGATGATTGAGAAACAGACAGTTATTTGGATGGTTTCAAGGTGTGTGCTTGTTCGCTTTTCCTTGTACGGATTATTATTATTATTTTTCTAAAACGACATCTCTTTCCATCACAAAACCCGACCTCCGACGCTGAGCCATTTTGCCCTTCTCCTAAAAGTAACCTGGCAAATTTAGTTCACGGGGTTTCCGGAACGGAAAGAATAAATTAAAGAGAAGCATTTGGAAAGACCCAACTGAGTTAGCTCTTCGGTCAATTTGTTTAGTGCATTTGGGATTGATTGGCGACAGGCAACCCAGAGATCAGAAGCAGCGTCTCACCCCGCAATTGACCTGGACTTAAATTTGGAGCTAATTTGGGACACAACCTGTGAACCACTGCACCTCGCCGAAGGAGAAAATAATTTGAAGGGAAAAGACTTGCCAAGATGCACAAACCTCCATCGCAAAGGTCAAGTAGCAATTTTGTTACCTAGTTTTTTTCTGCTCTTCCCAACTCAGCAAGGATTCTGGGCCTTTAAGAGCTAACAACAAACCAACTTCTCCCCCCTCCTTTTTTTTTTTTTTTTGTGGAAATACCGTATTTTTCAGAGTATAAGATGCTCCGGACTATAAGATGCACCTACCTTTTTTGGTGAGGAAAACAAGAAAAAAAAAATCTGCCTCTGCCTCCTGGCAATTTTGCCTCATTGCAGCAAACAGCAAACAGCCTGCTTTACTTTCATTTTCGTTTTCAGCATAGTTTGATTAGCACAAGAAAAAAAAAATCTGCCTCCCAGCAATTTTCCTCCTTGCAGAAAGCAGCAGAGGCAAAACAGCTGATAGCAAAACAGCTGAGAGTCGGGAGGCCGATCCAATCAAGTTGTGCTACATTAAACTAGGCATACCCAGTTCCTGCAACCATTCTTCATAGAATAGAATAGAGTAGAGTAGAGTAGAGTAGAGTAGAGTAGAGTAGAGTAGAGTAGAGTAGAGTAGAATAGAATAGAATAGAATAGAATAGAATAGAATAGAATAGAATAGAATAGAATAGAATAGAAATTCTTTATTAGCCAAGTGTGATTGGACACGCAAGGAATTTGTGTTTGGTGCATATGCTCTCAGTGTATATAAAAAGACAAGATACATTCGTCGAGAATCATAAGGTACAACACTTAACGATAGACATAGGGTACAAATAAGCAATCAAGTTATACTAGGAAACAATATCAATATGAATCATAAGGATACAAGCAACAAAGTCTGGTGGCTCAGCAGACTGAGAGCATTGTGATTAACATCAGCTGTCTGCAATTACTGTAAGTTCGAATCTCGCCAAGGCTCAAGGTCGACTCAGCCTTCCATCCTTTCTAAGGTAGGTAAATTGAGGACCCAGTTGTGGGGGCAATAAGCTGACTTTGTATAAATATACAAACGTATGAAGGCTATTGCTTAACGCATTGTAAGCCGCCCTGAGTCTCCGGAGAAGGGCGGCATATAAATCAAATTTTAAAAAAAAAAGTTACAGTCATGCAGTCATAAGTGGGAGGAGATGGGTGATAGGAATGGTGAGAAGACTAATAGTAACAGTAATGCAGCCTTAGTGAATAGTTTGACAGTGTTGAGGGAATTATTTGCTTAGCAGAGTGATGGTGTTTGGGGAAAAACTGTCCTTGTGTCTAGTTGTTCTGGTGTGTAGTGCTCTATAGCGTCGTTTTGAGGGTAGGAGTTGAAACAATTTAGGTCCAGGATGCGAAGGGTCTGTAAATATTTTCACAGTTCCCAAGACATCTTTGATGCTCGTCTCTGCAATCTTTCTAGAGCAGGGGTCAGCAATCTTAAACACTCAAAGAGCCACAAAGGTCCTAACTGGAAGTCCCCATTCAATTCTGGAGCTGACCGGAAGTCCAGTTCCCCCATCATAGTCTCCTCCTAGCACAGCATCCTTTTTCCTCTACCTGTCCTAACCGAAAGCCCTATTAATTGTGCAGCCGACCAGAAACAGGGAGCTGCAGCAGAGGGATGAAAGAGCCACATGCGGCTCCAGAGCTGTGGGTTGCTGACTCCTGTTCTAGAGTCTCAGTTTGCGTATCGTGGTGAACCACAACCTCACACGATATTCCAAGTGCGGCCTCACCACTGCAGTATAAAGCCGCATTAAATCCCTTCTTGTGCTCCGGAAAAGGAACGACGGCTTCGGACATCGAGTGACACCCCAGATTTGCAGTGGGAAAAGGCAATATTTTACGAGCCAAGATTAATTGCATTTGTCCATAATAATTACTACTCCAGGCCAGCACAGGCTGGGCAGCCGGAGGGCTTCAGGAAACTCATTAAACCGAGTTGCAAAATAATGATTCAGCCAAAGTGGTTGTAAGAGGAAGTAAAAACACAGCTGGGAGAATTGGTTTTTTTTCGAGACTTGTAAGGTGTTTGGTTAGCAATGATGGCTCACAATGGTTATATTAAATAAGAAACAGATAAATACATTCTGCTTAGAGCCTGTGTCAGCTTTTCATTAAGCTTTTTTTAAATTGCAGCCGCATGGGTTTCTTATCCCTCTCTTCTACCTTTCTTGTCTTCAATGTCTAACCACTTCTATTTTTCATTTTATAAAAACCTTCTTATCTTTTGTTGTATTCGTTAAAATCTGTTCTTTGGAGAAGCACGCATTTGCTCCTAGAATAGAATAGAGTAGAATTTTTTATTGGCCAAGTGTGATTGGACGCACAAGGAATTTGTCTTTGGTGCATACGGTCTCAGTGTACATAAAAGAAAAGCTACATTCCTCAAGAATCCTATAGAATAGAATTAGAATTAGAATTAGAATTAGAATAGAATAGAATAGAATAGAATAGAATAGAATAGAATAGAATAGAATAGAATAGAATAGAATTCTTTATTGGCCAAGTGTGATTGGACGCACAAGGAATTTGTCTTTGGTGTATATGCTCTCAGTGTACATAAAAGAAAAGATACATTCATCAAGAATAATCAAGAATAGGATAGGGTAGGGTAGGGTAGAGTAGAATAGAATAGAATAGAATAGAATAGAATAGAATAGAATAGAATAGAATAGAATTCTTTATTGGCCAAGTGTGATTGGACACACAAGGAATTTGTCTTTGGTGTATATGCTCTCAGTGTACATAAAAGAAAAGATACATTCATCAAGAATAATCAAGAATAGGGTAGGGTAGGGTAGGGTAGGGTAGAATAGAATAGAATAGAATAGAATAGAATAGAATAGAATAGAATAGAATAGAATAGAATAGAATAGAATAGAATAGAATTCTTTATTGGCCAAGTGTGATTGGACACACAAGGAATTTGTCTTTGGTGCATACGCTCTCGGTGTACCTAAAAGAAAAGATACGTTCATCAAGAATCATAGGGTACAACACTTAACGATAGTCATAGGGTACAAATCAGGAAACAATATCAATATAAATCGTAAGGATACAAACAACAAAATTAAAATCATGCAGTCATAAGTGGAAGGAGATAGGTGGTGGGAACGATGAGAAGATGAATAGTAATGCAGACTTAGTGAATAGTTTGACAGTGTTGAGGGAATTATTTGTTTAGCAGAGGGATGGCGTTCGGGAAAAAACTGTCCTTGTGTCTAGTTGTTCTGGTGTGCAGTGCTCTATAGCGTCGTTTTGAGGGTAGGAGTTGAAACAATTTATGTACAGGATGTGAGGGGGTCTGTAAATATTTTCACAGCCCTCTTTTTGACTCGTGCAGTGTACAAGTCCTCCATGGAAGGCAGGTTGGTGGCAATTATTTTTTCTGCAGTTTGCTTCTATTCGCCTTTATTTTTTTTTATTTTTTTTTTATTTGATTTATATGGCGCCCTTCTCCGGAGACTCAGGGCGGCTTACAATGTGCTCAGCAATAGCCTTCATCCTTTTGTATATTTATACAAAGTCAGCTTATTGCCCCCACAACTGGGTCCTCAATTGACCTACCTTAAAAAGGATGGAAGGCTGAGTCAACCTTGAGCCTTG
Organism: Pantherophis guttatus; assembly: GCF_059756535.1. NCBI lineage: Eukaryota > Metazoa > Chordata > Lepidosauria > Squamata > Colubridae > Pantherophis > Pantherophis guttatus. Next base: position 6,950,957 of record NC_142078.1, read on the forward strand.
GCGAGATTCGAACCTGCAGTAATTGCAGGCAGCTGGTCTTAATAACCAGCTTAATAACAGGGTGCCTTTTCATTGAATATCAATACTCCAGCCTTAATGTCTATAGAGATTTCTCCGCCATGCAGGGGATGGTTGTCCCAAAGGTGCTTTTTTTCCAGAGGCAACTGGACTTTCTTGGTTTTTCTTCGTTTCTCTTCTCATCGAAGAAGCTTCTTCCGCTCCGACTGGATGGTGGGGAATGGAAGGATTGATACTTCTTGCAGACAGCTGGTCACGTGCATTCTTTTTACAGAGTCCGCTTGGAGTTGAGGCCACTTGGAGGTTTATCTGTGTCGTCAGGGTTCCCTTTCTTGACAGGTAGAACAATTAATCAATGGAACAACTTGCCTCCAGAAGTTGTGAATGCTCCAACACTGGACGTTTTTAAGAACAGATAGGACAACCATTCGTTGGAAATGTTATTGGGTTACCTGTTTGAGCAGGGGGTTGGTCTAGAAGACCTTCAAGATCCCTTCCAACTTTGTCATTCGGTTATTCTGTAGAAGTACAACTGAATTCTCTGTGCCAGAAATTCTTGCTTTGTCTTTGGAATGTCCTTGAACAAGACCAGCTATGGAGGCTCGCCGAGGTCTCTCTTGTCATCTTTGTCCTTAGCTGTCCTTAAGGCAAACAGGGCTGTTCAAATCAACCAGCTCCTAAGCCAATTTTTTTTCCCTCTCTCAATGCTTTGAGATCCTTCGAATGTCCTTTCCCCTTCCTTTGACCTTGGTAGAACTACCATCTGCAGTTAAGAGAGGAGAACCATCTGCGTGCGAGGTCTTCTCTGTCACGACTTCCCCGATCCCTGTGAAATATTGGAGTGAAGTTATGAAACCATAAAACTGAGCTCAAAGGAAGGTGGGAGGTGAAGAAAAACAAGACAGCTCAGCTTGGCAAGAGATCATCAAAATCCAGAACCGTAGATTTATTTCAGTGCTTTCCACTAGAGGTCAGTGTAGCACCGCATTTTCGGGAAACCGGCTGCCTTAAAACCACGTCCTCCTCCTTTTTAATCAAGCGCGGATCTAAATCCACTCTACACATCCTCCCCCAGACTTGATTTTGATGGCAATACATTTAGGCATTGCAACGGTAGGGTTTTGATTTGCAAGGACCTCAGTTAGGTGAGGTGAAAATTGAGCAAGGCTGAGATATTATTCCACTGATGCTACCGCGGTGTTCGGCCCACCTTGGCCAAGAGGAGGAAGGCAGAGGGATGAAAATGGCCTTGGGTTGTCTCTCCCCTTGCATTTCATCTTCTTTCGGTGTTTTCAGCTCAGAGAGGAAAAACTTGTGTGTCCGATAAATGGGTCAGGAGTGAATGAGTTGACACGATAGGATGAATGAGTAGAAGGTTGCAGTGAGCAATCATAATCTGCAACCAACTCTTCTTTGGGAGAATAACAGAGTTGGAAGGGATCTTGGTGGGTTTCTAGTCCAACCTCCTGCCTAGGCAGGAAACCCTACACCACTTCAGACAAATGGTTATCCAACCTCTTCTTAAAAACCTCCAGTGATGTTTTACAGATGGCATATGCCCCCTGAGAAACTGGCAAAAATGTTTAAAGACAAATCAGCTAAATGTTGGAAATGTCACCAGTTACCAGGAACTTATTATCATATGTGGTGGACATGTCCAGAAGCTAAAAACTATTGGAATAAAATCAAGACATGGTTGGAAGAAATGACACAACAATGTATTGATTTAAAACCAGAGCTGTTCCTACTGGGTATCCTCCCAGAGAAAATTTGTAAAGAAAATGTTTATTTGATTATACACGTAATAACAGCTGCAAGATTTGTCTTTGCACAAAATTGGAAAGCAGAGAAAATACCTTTGGAAGGAGAAGTAATTTTAAAAAAAATTGAGACGGTGCAGAAACGAATAGATTAACTTTGATGATTAAAGAAAGAGAGGATTCAGAATATTTTAAGATACGGGATCAATTTTATCATTGGTTAGAAAAGAGATATAGGCAAGTATATTAATAATCATGTAAAAAAATGGTATAATTAGGAGATATGTTGGAATAGATTGGGTGATAAATGAAGACAGAAGAAGCTACAAAAAGATGAAGTCATGGAGAAAACACCGAGATGTCACACGGAAGGAATGACTGATGTATTAAATGTTTGTGTATAAAATTAAAAAAAAAAAAATCGAAAAAAAAAAAAACCAGTGATGGAGCACCCACAACTTCTGGAGGCAAGTTGTTCCACTGGTTAATTGTTCTCACCGTCAGGAAATTTCTCCTTAGTTCTAGGTTGCTTCTCTCCTTGGTTAGTTTCCATCCGTTGCTTCTTGTCCTGCCTTCAGGTGCTTTGGAGAATAGGTTGACTCCCTCTTCTTTGGGGCAGTCCGTCAAGTACTGGAAAACAGTTATCATGTCACCCCTAGTCCTTCTCTTTGTTTTGCCTAGACCAGGGGTCTCCAAATTTAGCAGCTTTACGACTTGTGGACTTCAACTCCCAGAATTCCCCAGCCAGCATAGGAAGTGAATTCTGGGAGTTGAGGTCCATGAGTTTTAAAATTGCTGGACTAGACATTAAAAGGATGGTGTACAGAGCAAAAGTTTGTTTTTGGCTCCTTGTTCCTGCGTCTTTCCTTCATTTTTTTTCTCCTCCTGTAACCACTTTCTTTCTTATTTACTCAGCCATCTTACAAATGGCCCAAACTATATCAGGCGTTCGTCTTGCTTGGATGTCAACTTAATGGATTTCCAGAGAACTTCCCAGAATTTTATAAAGGAGCCTTTTCTTAGCTGACGTTACCATGGATTTAAAGCCAGATCAGGAGTGAAATCCAGCAGGTTCTGACAGGTTCTGGAGAACCGGTAGCGGAAATTTTGAGCAGTTTGGAGAACTGGCAAATACCACCTCTGGCTGGCCCCAGAATGGGGAGGGAATGGAGATTCTGCAATATCCTTCCCCCAGGAGTGGGGCGGGGATGGAGATTTTGCAGTATCCTTCCCCTGGAGCAGGGTGGGAATGGAGATTTTGCAATATCCTTCCTCCTGGAGTGGGATGGGAATGGAGATTTTGCAGTATCCTTCCCCTGCCACGCCCACCAAGCCACGCCCACCAAGCCATGCCCACCAAGCCACACCACGCCCACCAAGCCATGCCCACAGAACCGGTAGTAAAAAAAAATTGGATTTCACCACTGGGCCAGATGTTTTGATTGCAACTTTAAAGATATTTTTAAAAAAGCAAACCAAGAGGCTAGTCCTCAGTGTTCCAGAGTGGGGAAAAGGGCAGAGAAATTAAATTAGGATAGAAGAAGGTGCCCATAGTATATTGACCTTAAACTATCGTGTTTCCCCGAAAATAAGACCCTGTCTTATACTTTTTTGAACCCTGAAATAAGCGCTTGGCCTTATTGCCATGCAGTCAAAAGCCCGATTGGGCTTATTATCAGGGGATGTCTTATTTTGGGAGAAACAGGCTATCTATCTATCTATCTAATCTATCAGTTATCTATCTCTATCTATCTATCCTTCTATCTATATATCTATCTGCTATCTGTCTATCTATCTATCTATCTATCTATCTATCTATCTATCTATCTATCTGCTATCAGTTATCTATATCTATTTATTCTATCTATCAGCTATCTATCTACCGTGTTTTCCCAAAAATAAGACCCTGTCTTATACTTTTTTGAACCCTAAAATAAGTGCTTGGCCTTATTGCCATGCGCTCAAAAGCCCGATTGGGCTTATTATCAGGGGAGGTCATATTTTGGGAGAAACAGAATAGCAGGTCTGTACACTTGAATCTGCAAAGCTGAATATTCATGTCACATTTGTCATTTCAGTGAAATAAATAACCCAATGCCATTGCAGAGGCGGGAACCTCTCTCCTGCAATTATTTCTCCAAATGGTATAAAGATTCCTACACCAAAATAAATTAATAAACTAGTAAGTAAACACACACACACACACACACACACACACATACAGAGGGGTGGAGAATTTTATTCACAAGTATGTGGGTTTGTGTTTGCATATATATACACAATGATTTATGAATAAGATTTCCCCTCTCTGTGTGTCAACAAATGTAAATTGCTTTGCATCACCAATGATAATAAACGAGTAATAAACATACCATTTTTTTTTTATCCGCAACAGATATAGGATTTTAATTATGGGAGTTAATTTTCAGAGCAGAAAGTCTGCTTTTGCACAATTAGAAGGGGGATAACTTTTAATTAACTTTGAAGAACTTTCTTTTTTTCCAAAGAGGAAAAAAAAAAATCCAATTAAAACGCTTTGAGGGGCTATTAGCATGGAAATAAGAGTTAAGAAGGGAGAAAGGGAAATATATATAACGATATTTAGGAATGAGAGATTTCTGCGCGGAGAAGAATATGACTCTTTTTGAAAAATTGAACCCACAAAAGGGGGGAAAAAAAGTTCGTTTAACAGTTTCATTTAAGATATGTTGCGCTAACAGCAAGCTAAGGATTCTTTTCTGATTAAGAAACAATTCCACACCTCGCAAGTGGTGGGCTATCATTTTAATGTTATTTGTCATGCTCACATCGCAATTATTTTATTTTCTAGAGCTCGGTTCTCATCACAAACGTATACAACGTCTCCTACGCCTCTTTGTAACTCAGGAGCAGTTGGTCGATCCAACTCAAATGATTTATTTCTTGTTTGTTTCATTCAATTTGGACTCTGGCCACGTGTTTGGACTGAAAGGCAGGACAAAACGCAACAAATGGAAACTCATCGAAGAGAGAAGCAACCTAGAACGAAGGAGAAATTTCCTGACAGTTAGAACAAGTAATCGATGGATCAGTTTGACACCAGAAGTTGTGGCTGCTCCATCACTGGAGATTTTTAAGAAGAGATCGGACAACCATATGTCTGAAGTGGTAGAGGGTCTCTACTTTAAGCAGGAACTTGAAGACCTCCAAGTTCTCTTCCAACTCTGTTATTCCCTTGTTCCCATTTTGAGGGGCTGCCCCAAAGAAGAGGGAGTCAAGCTATTCTCCAAAGCATCTGTGAAGGCAGGACAAGAAGTGATGGATGGAAACCTATCAAGGAGAGAAGCAACTTAGAACTAAGGAGAAATTTCCTGATAGTGAGGACAATCACTCAGTGCAGAGGTGGGTTTCAAAATTTTTTAGTACCTGTGGATGTGGGTTGGTGGGCGCGGCAGGGGAAGGATACTGTAAAATCTCCATTTTCACCCCACTCCAGGGGAAGGATACTGTAAAATCTCCATTCCCTCCCCAATCCAGGGGAAGGATATTGTAAAACCTCCATTCCCTCCCCAATCCAGGGGAAGGATACTGTAAAATCTTCATTCCCTCCCCAATCCAGGGGAAGGATACTGTAAAATCTCCCATTCCCTCCCCACTCCAGGGGAAAGGATATTGCACAATCTCCATTCCCACCCTGCTCCAGGGGAAGGTTACTGCAAAATGCCCATTTCCTCCTGATCAGCTGGGACTCGGGAGGCAGAGAATAGATGGGGGCGGGGCCAGTCAGACTTTTTACTACCGGTTCTCCGAACTACTCAAAATTTCCGCTACCGGTTCTCCAGAACTGGTCAGAACCTGCTGAAAAACCCACCTCTGAATCAGTGGAACAACTTGCCTCCAGAAGTTGTGAATGCTCCAACACTGGAAGTTTTCAAGTAAGATCTCACCTGGAATATTGCATCCCAGTTTTGGTCATCACATTGCAAAAAAGCTGTAATTCTGGAAAGGGTGCAGAGAAGAGCAACTAAGATGATTAAAGGCCTTGAGGCTGAAACATACGAAGAACGGTTGTAGGAACTGGGTATGGCCAATCTAGAGAAAAGAAAGGCCAGAGAAGCAACCTGGAATTAAGGAGAAACTTCCTAACAGCGAGGACAATCAACCAGTGGAACGGCGTCCCTTCAGAAGTTGTGGGATGCTTCATCACTGGAGGTTTTTAAGGAGAGGCTGGACAGCCATTTGTCTGGAATTGTATGGAGTCTCCTGCTAGAATGGGGATTGGACTAGAAGATCTCCAGGGTCCCTTCCAACTCCGTTTTGGTGCGGTGATAGAAATGTCACAAATTGTGAGAAGGTTAAGGCTGGACATCAAACCGTGATGAGACATGAGACGTAACCCAATTCATTAAAAATTAGGTGTATTCTGCTGACACTGTACCACTAGGAGAAACTAGGAGTTATTCCACCATGGCTGAAGAATGAAAGGACTCCGCTGGGATGGCCAAAGGTTTTTCCAGATGTGCGTGAAAAACAACTGCTTGCAACTGAGTCTATTTTCTTTGAAATATTGGATTAGAACAACGACAACAATTTGATCTTCTTGAAGCACAGCAATGATATGTCTTTTATCTCCCACTTCGCCGATTCTCCCATTTCAATGGAAATGAAACCCTGCTCTTGAAAGTATTTGTACCGATAATTTCTCGGTGGGGGCGGAGAGATTCTCAGCGCACTGAATAAACATTTTAGCATTTAGTGCCTGGACACGAAGGCGACTTGGAGTAATTGCTTAGAGCTCGGAGAAACCTGCAGACTTGGCATTTATAACCACACAAGGAAAGAAGCTGATGGGGGTGAGAAGAGGGAGCCTCGCCACTGGCCCCAATTTCACCTTTCTCTGTCTCTCTGTCTCTGTCTCTCTCTCTCTCTGTCATCCCCTCTCTCTTTCTCTCTTTCTCCCCCTTTCCCTCCCCACTCCTGCTCTCTCTCTTTCTCTGCCTCTATCTCTCTCCTCCTCCTTCTCCTCTCTCTTTCTCTCCCTCTCTCTCCTCCTCCTCCTCCTCTATCTCTCCTCTCTCTTTCCCTTTCTCTCTCACTCTCTCTTTCCTCCTCCTCCCTCTCTCCTTTTCCTTCTCTCTCTCTCTCACACACTCTCTTTCCACCTCCCCCCTCCCTCTCTCCTTCTCCACCTCTCTCTTTCTCTCCCTCTCTCTCTCCTCCTCCATCTCTCCTTTGCTCTTTCTTTCTCTTTCTCTCACTCTCTCTCTTTCCTCCTCCTCCCTCTCCTCCTCCTCCCTCTCTCCTTTTCCTTCTCTGTCTTTCACTCTCTTTCCTCCCTCTCCCTCTCTCCTTCTCCTCTTCTCTCTCATTCTCTCCCCCTCTCCTCCTCCCTCTCTCTTTTTCTCTCTCTCTTTCCTCCTCCTTCTTCTCCCTCTCCCTCTCTCCTCCTCCTCCTCTCTCTTTCTCTCCCCCCTCTCCTCCTCCTCCATCTCTCCTTCTCTCTCTCTTTCACTCACTCTCACTCTCCTCCTCCTTCTCCTCTCTCCTTCTCCTCCTTTCTCTCTTTCTCTCCCCCTCTCTCCCCCTCCTCCATCTCTCCTTCTCTCTCTCTTTCCCTTTCTCTCTCACTCTCTCTTTCTTCCTCCTCGCTCTCCTCCTCCATCTCTCCTTTTCCTTCTCTCTCTCTCTCTCACACTCTCTTTCCTCCTCCCCCCTCTCCCTCTCCTTCTCCTCCTCTCTCTCTCTCTCTCTTTCCTCCTCCTCCCTCTCCCTCTCTCCTTCTCTCTCTCTTTCTCTCACTCTCTCTCCTTCTCTTCTCCTCCTCTTCCTCCCCCTCTCTCCCTCTCCCTCTCTATACACTTTCTGCATAAGGAAACGGTACACTTGAAAATCAGCTCTAATAACACAGTCCCATCCATGTTTGCAAAATTCTGCCAATGTAAGCTATTTGATATTCCGTCCCTGCTCACCACTCCATCAATTATTTTAGGCAACAGACACGGAATTCAATATTCCTACATTTCAGATGATATTCAAAGATGGGCGAAAGCAGCCGAGGACCAACAGATCAATCCCGCACGTTAAAAACGCCAAACCGGCCTGGCATTTCTCTTTGATTTAGGTTGATGTGGGGTGGATTCCTGTTCGAGGGCTTCGTCTGAAGGGCTTGTGCTTCTCAGAGGAAGGATGGACGAGTTCGAATCCCTAGTACAGGTCTCCTGTCTGCGTGAGCAGGGGGTTGGACTAGATGACCTCCAAGGTCCCTCTTCCAACTCTGTTACTGTTTCTTTTGAGGGCTGAGGTCTATGTTGGCTTCCAAACAGCTGCTGGGAGATACCTTCAAAAGCTAGGATGAACGAGTCTACAAGAAAAGCCTCAATGATACTGGAAAGAGTGCAGAGAAGAGCAACAAAGATGATTAGGAGGCTGGAGGCTAAAACATTTGAAGAACGGTTGCCGGAACTGGATATGTCCATCTAATGAAAAGAGAGACTAGGGGTCACATGACAGCAGTCTTCCAATATCTGAGGGGCAGCCACAAAAAAGAGAGGGGCCAACCTATTCTCCGAAGTGAAGAGTTAGTACCGCTTTATAAGGCCTTGGTAAATCCTGCATCCAGTTTTGGTCACCACGATGTAAAAAAGATGTTGAGACTCTAGAAAGAGTGCAGAGAAGAGCAACCAAGAGGATTAGGGGACTGGAGCAGTGGTAAAATCCAATTTTTTTTTACTACCGGTTCTGTGGGCGTGGCTTGGTGGGCGTGGTGTGGCTTCGTGAGTGTGGCTTGGTGAGCGTGGCAGGAGAAGGATACTGCAAATCTCCATTCCCACCCCATTCCAGGGGAAGGATACTGCAAAATCCCCATTCCCAACCCACTCTGGGACCAGCAAGAGGTGGTATTTGCCAGTTCTCTGAACTACTCAAAATTTCCACTACTGATTCTCTGAACTACTCAAATTTTCTGCTACCATTTCTCCGAACTACTCAAATTTTCTGCTACCAGTTCTCCGAACTACTCAAATTTTCTGCTACCAGTTCTCCGAACTACTCAAATTTTCCACTACCAGTTCTCTGAACTACTCAAATTTTCCACTACCGGTTCTCTGAACTACTCAAATTTTCTGCTACCGGTTCTCGGAACTACTCAAATTTTCTGCTACCGGTTCTCCGAACTACTCAAATTTTCCGCTACCGGTTCTCGGAACTACTCAAATTTTCTGCTACCGGTTCTCCGAACTACTCAAATTTTCTGCTACCGGTTCTCTGAACCACTCAAATTTTCTGCTACCGGTTATCCGAACTACTCAAATTTTCCGCTACCGGTTCTCCGAACTACTCAAATTTTCCGCTACCGGTTCTCCGAACTACTCAAATTTTCCACTACTGGTTCTCCGAACTACTCAAATTTTCCGCTACCGGTTCTCCGAACTACTCAAATTTTCCGCTACCGGTTCTCCGAACTACTCAAATTTTCCGCTACCGGTTCTCCAAACTACTCAAATTTTCCGCTACCGGTTCTCCGAACTACTCAAATTTTCTGCTACCGGTTCTCTGAACCACTCAAATTTTCTGCTACCGGTTATCCGAACTACTCAAATTTTCCGCTACCGGTTCTCCGAACTACTCAAATTTTCCGCTACCGGTTCTCCGAACTACTCAAATTTTCCACTACCGGTTCTCCGAACTACTCAAATTTTCCGCTACCGGTTCTCCGAACTACTCAAATTTTCCGCTACCGGTTCTCCAAACTACTCAAATTTTCCGCTACCGGTTCTCCGAACTACTCAAATTTTCCGCTACCGGTTCTCCAAACTACTCAAATTTTCCGCTACCGGTTCTCTGAACTACTCAAATTTTCCGCTGCTGGTTCTCCAGAACCTGTCGGAACCTGCTGGATTTCACCCCTGGACTGGAGGCTAAAATATATGAAGAAAGATTGCAGGAATTGGATATGACTAATTTTAATGAAGAGAAGGGCTAGGGGTGACATGATAGCAAAAAAAAAACCAAGCTGAACCCTGATTTAAATAATTCCGTATTCAGTCCATTTGCTAAGAGTGTTTGTTCAGCTCTGAAGAACCCGTTCCTTTCATTTCCATCAAACCCCAAGTCAGTTTCCGCTACATATCACGAGGTAAGCAGCTATATGGGTATATCTATATATGTATAAAGCACTAAAAATTACACAAATTAGCCGGGCTTAAATATTCAGCCATTAACAAAAGGGCCCGCGTTTTCATTTATGCAAATAATTGCTTTTCGCTGTCATCCAGAGTGCTTCGGCTCCTAATGGTGTTTATTAATTAGAGATGGCAATATATTTAAATGGAAAACTAATTTGGGCCATTTTCCTCGTTATTTACCAAAAATAAATAAATAAATAAACAAGCAAGCACCAACGGAAAGAAAGCCAGGTTTTTTTTTCTCCCCCTCTCTGATATTCCGAGCTTCGTGGCAATTGAGAAATTCTTTTATTGATTATATCCGCTCCCTCTTCATATAACAAATGATCCTTGCGACGCAATTAAAGCCGCATTAGTCTCTCTGTAAGATGCTGACAGTGACGTTAAAAAGAGAGAGAGAGAGAGAGAAACAAACAAGTTGCAAATTCCTGTCCTTCTTCCCCACCCCCCCACCCCCATCTGAGGATGAAAAATAAAATGAAAAGGCCGATCTTGCCGATGTTTTATTAATATCAATAAATGAGAGCCGGCAAAATTTAAGTCAGACCGTAAATGCATTTTCCTGGAGCGTTTGAGTGGGGGGAGTTTAAACAAGTTCCAGTTATTGAAAATGTGTTGTGCAAAAGGCAAAGACCTAACCCAGCTAAAATTAAATATCCCACTTTTTAAAGAAAAGAGGCTATAATAAAAAAAAAATGGGATAGATTAACATAGTTTGCCCTGAAAGCTTGACTAGAAGTGGGTGAACTCATAAGACCGGATCGAAGGCGCTAGAAATGGTGGGATTTATAATGAAAAAATTCAGATTTATTTCCTTACGACCTAGAATACTGCAGCTTCCCCTAAGGCTTGGTGACACATTTGATATTCTTCTCCTCTGTTCCTTCGTTTTCTTCCATCTTTTATGGCGTTTGCGTGAAGGAAAATTGTAGAGGAGGTTGTCTCATCAAAATCAAAAAAATTTTTAACAGATTAACAGTGTTGGAAGGGACCGTGTAGGATAGGATAGGATAGGATAGGATAGGATAGAATAGAATAGAATAGAATAGAATAGAATAAGAGAGGAGGAGAGGAGAGAGAAGAGAAGAGAAGAGAAGAGAAGAGAAGAGAAGAGAAGAGAAGAGAAGAAGAGAAAGATGGAATGGAATGGAACGGAATAGAACAGAATTAGAGTAGAGTAGGAATAGGAATAGGAATAGAAGATGGAATAGACTAGACTAGACAGAATTGGAAGGGACCTTATAGGTCATCTAGTCCAACCCCCACCCACTCAAGCAGGAGACTATCCCATTTCTCACAGATGGCTGTCCAGTCTCTTCTTGAAAGCCTCCAGTGATGAAGCTCCCACAACTTCTGAAGGCAACTTCTGTTCCATGGGTTGATTGTTCTCACGGTCGTGAAATTTCTCCTTATTTCTAGGTTGAATCTCTCCTTGATCGGTTTCCATGTATTATTCCTTGTCTGGCCTTCAGGTGCTTTGGAGAATAGCTTGACCTCCTTCCTCCTCTCTGTGGCAGCCCCTCAAATATTGGAAGACTGCTATCATGTCTCCCCTGGTCCTTCTCTTCACTAGACTAGCCAGGCCCAGTTCCTGCAACCATTCATCGTATGTTTGAGCCTCCAGTCCCCTAATCATTTGTGCTGCTCTTCTCTGCACTCTTTCTAGAGTCTCCACATCTTTTTTATAATGCGGTGACCAAAACTGGATGCAGTATTCCAAGGGTGGCCTTACTAAGGCTTTATAGAGGGGTTCTAGTACCTCACTTGATCTTGATTATATCCCTCTTGTTAATGCAATTTAGGATTGCATTGGCAGTGCTGGCTCATAGGTTGCAATCTCGGTTGTATAGTTTTGACTGAAAAGGGTTGCCTTGAAGTCCTAGGCTGCATTAACGGAGGGATAGAATCAAGGTCATGTGAAGTGTTAGTACCGCTGTATGCAATGGGTGGAAACTCATCAAGGAGAGAAGCAACTTAGAACTAAGGAGCAATTTCCTGACAGTGGGAACAATTAATCAGTGAAACAACTTGCCTCCAGAAGTTGTGAATGCTCCAACACTGGAAGTTTTTAAAAAAAGGTTGGATAACCATTGGTCTGAAGTGGTGGAGGGTTTCCTGCCTAAGCAGGGGGTTGGACTAGAAGACCTCCAAGGTCCCTTCCAAATGTTATTCTATTCTATTCTATTCTATTCTATTCTATTCTATTCTATTCCTATTCCTATTCCTATTCCTATTCCTATTCCTATTCCATTCTAATTCATTCCATTCTATTCTATTTTCCATTCCATTCCATTCCATTATTCTATTCTATTCTATTCTATTCTATTCTATTCTATTCTATTCTATTCTATTCTATTCTATTCTATTCTTCTCTAACTCTACTCTACTCTACTCTACTCTACTTATTCTATTCTGCTCTAACTCTATTCTATTCTACTCTACTCTACTCTACTCTACTCTACTCTACTCTACTCTACTCTACTTATTCTATTCTGCTCTAACTCTATTCTACTCCACTCCACTCCACTCCACTCCACTCCACTCCACTCCACTCCACTCCACTCCATTCCATTCCATTCCATTCCATTCCATTCCATTCTATTCTATTCTATTCTATTCTATTCTATTCTATTCTATTCTATTCTATTCTAATGCCCTGGAATACTGCATCCAGTTTTGGTCCCCACAATGTAAACAAAATGTGGAGACTCTAGAAAGAGTGCAGGGAAGAGCAACAAAGGATTGGGGACTGGAGGCTAAAATATATGAAGAACAGTTGCAGGAATTGGATATGACTAATTTAATGAAGAGAAGGGCTAGGGGTGACATGATAGCAGCCTTCCAATATCTGAGGGGCTCCTACAAAGATGAGGGGGTCAAACTATTTTTCAAAGCACCTGAAGACAATGGATGGAAACTAATTAAGAAGAGAACCAACCTGGAACTAAGGAGAAATTTCCTGACAGAACAATTAACCAGTGGAACAGCTTGCCTCCAGAAGTTGTGAATGCTCCAACACTGGAGATTTTCAAGCAGAGATGGACAATCATTTGTTTGGAATGGTATGGGGTTTTCTGCCTGAGAAGGGGGTTGAACTAGAAGACCTCCATGGTCCCTTCCACCTTGTTCTGTCATTCTGTCATTCTTCCAGAAAATAACCACCAGAAATGCTTACCTTGTGATCCATGATATAAATCAGAAAATTTGGATATTACAATTTTAGGAAGTCTGGTATCAATTCCACTTTTGATCCATTTCCCCCCCCCCCCCCGCCGTAAAGCTCAGGAAAACCTAGATGATGCAATAACAAGAAGATGCAAGTCAGTTAATTAATGGTGTAATTAAATGTGCATAAATATTTGTAAGTCAGCATATTCATCACAAACGTTGGTGAGTGGATGCGTTTATGCGAAAGCGCTATTTCAGATAATTGCTGGCTGGTATGGAAACAGCATAAAACAGAATTAGGAACGGATATTTGAAGCTAACCCAAACAAGGATGAGATCTATACATCGCAATTTACAATCGGAAAAATTTAGAGAAGTCAATAAGGCAATAACCGTACTTGTTCCAGGATGTACTAAGAATAACAAAATAGCAGAGTTGGAAGGGATCTTGGAGGTCTTCTAGTCCAAGCCCCTGCTCAGGCAGGAGACCTTATAGTCATGATGGCGAGCCTATGGCAAGCATGCCACAGGTGGCACGTATCAGTGGGCACGCGAGCTCAGTTAATTTTTGGGCCTTCTGGGCCCACCGAAAGTAGGGAAACCCTCCTGCCTCCGGAAGGCCAGTGGTGGTGGTGAGGAAGGCCCGTTTTTGGCTCTCCCCAGGCTCCAGAGCCTTTCTAGGAGCTTGGGAAGGGCAAAAACAGCTTTTGCAATCCCCTGGAGGCCCTTTTGTTCCCACCAGAAGTTGGCAAATGGGCCGTTTCCGGCCTCCAGAGGGTCTCCCGGGGGGGTTGGGGAAGGCCGTTTTTGCCTTCCTCAGGCTCCTAGAAAGGCTCTGGAGCCTGGGGAGGGCGAAAAATAGGCCTACCGGGCCCACAGTGCTATTGTGTGCAAAAAGCTGGGGAACGCAGGAGGCGGGGTGCATAGAAGTATGGGTGTGGGCACACATGCACACGACACCCCCTTTAGCCAACTTCTAAAATGTTAGCCATCACTGCCCTATAGGATTCCAGACAAATGGTTGTCCAATCTCTTCTTCAAAACCTCCAGTGTTGGAGCATTCACAACTTCTGGAGGCAAGTCGTTCCACTGTTTAATTGTTCTAACTGTCAGGAAATTAGTTCTAGGTTGTTTCTCTCCTTGAGTAGTTTCCATCCATTGTTTCTTGTCCTGCCCTCAGGGGCTTTGGAAAATAGTTTGGCGCCCCTCCTCTTTGTGTAAAGGTAAAGATAAAGGTTCCCCTTGCACATCTGTGCTAGTTGTTCCTGACTCTAGGGGGCAGTGCTCATCTGTGTTTCAAAGCCGAAGAGCCAGCGCTGTCCGAAGACGTCTCCGTGGTCATGTGGCCGGCATGACTCAATGCCAAAGGCGCACGGAACGCTGTTACCTCCCCACCAAAGGTGGTCCCTGTTTTTCTACTTGCATTTTTTACCTGCTTTCGAACTGCTAGGTTGGCAGAAGCTGGGACAAGTCACGGGAGCTCACCCCTATTACGCAGCACTAGGGATTCGAACTGTTGAACTGCTGACTTTTTAATCGACAAGCTTAGCCACTGAGCCACCGCGTCCCTCTTTGTGGCAGCCCCTCAAATATTGGCTGCAAATTTAAGCACGCTCAAGGCTTTCTTAAACCTTAGCTTGGCTTTATAAAATAATAAATATTAAATATATGTTCGTCTTCCTTGGACTCAGTGCTAATGTTTTTCTTTTTTTGTACCGTCCATCCACGGATGTTGAGGAAGTAATCCATTTGTTGGAGTTTTGTTTTGTTTTTTTCAGCCTGGAATGTTTATTTATCTTCCATGGGATTGATGGATGCAGGGCCATTATTTTGTTGGGTTGGCTTGAACCAACCATCTGCTCGCGGGCATTTTGCAAACAGCAGAACTGGGGAAGTTGGACGGGAAAGGAGGTTGGGTTGGTAGCAACTGTATCTGCCCATTTGTTAGCAATAATATTTTCATGGCCTTTCATTGTCAGACCTGTTTCTTTCTGGCAACGGTCGCTTTTTCTACGAAGGTTTGGCCCAAATCAAGTCAGCTCAGTAACAATCGCTGCTTGCACATATGGCTTCCTTAGAAACACACAATTATTTTTCATTTTGCCTACCTCTTGTTGTCGTGCACTATTATTTCCCCCTGGTTTGGGCTCTGAAAAAAGCCAAACAGAAAGGGCATTGGCTCTTTTGCACTTGGGTGTTGGAGAAGACTTCAGTACCGTGGACAGCGACAAAAAATGGGATTAGTAATCATGGCTCAGTGGCTAAGACGCTGAGCCTGTCGATCGAAAGGTCGGCAGTTCGGCAGTTCGAATCCCTAGTGCCGCGTAACGGGGTGAGCTCCCGTGACTTGTCCCAGCTTCTGCCAACCTAGCAGTTTGAAAGCACGTAAAAAATGCAAGTAGAAAAAATAGGGACCATCTTTGGTGGGAAGGGAACAGCGTTCTGTGCGCCTTTGGCATTGAGTCATGCCGGCCACATGACCACGGAGACGTCTTTGGACAGCGCTGGCTCTTCAGCTTTGAAACTAAGACAAGCACCACCCCCTAGAGTCAGGAACGACTAGTACATATGTGCGAGGGGGACCTTTCCCTTTCCCTTTAACCATTTGTCAAAACAAGTTGCGACAAGTTTTTGCTCAGTGCTGTTGAGTTTGGAAGTATCTGGAGAGCATCAGGCTGGCTTCTCCTTGATTTGTGGCATCCTGAGACATCTTGCAAGTAGGCAAAAGAAAGATGCAGAATAACAAGAGGTAAGCAAAATGAAATATTTAAGGAAGATGTGTTTTCGTTCAGGTTTACTAAGAGACCCGGGGCCTAGGAATAACTTACGTTCTCTTCTGTTGTTCTTTTGCATTTGGAAACAGGAACACAGCTAACAATGGATGGTAAAGGTTTTATTTGTATGTTTCTCTTGGTGTGTATCACACGTCACGTTTTGCAAGCTCTGTAGACTTGTCGATCTCGGTGCTTTGCTGACATCGACGTGATGCCTGAATTTTTCATGCATAAAATGTTCTGCAGCAGTTCTGAATTCAACTCTCTTTAGGAAGGATGGACGGAAGGAAGGAAGGAAGGAAGGAAGGAAGGAAGGAAGGAAGGAAGGACGGACGTGGGAAAGAGGAAGGTAGGGACGGAGGGGAGAAGAGAAAAGGGAGTAGAGATGAGAGAAAGAAGGAAATAATAAGGGAGGGAGGGAAGGAAGGAAGGAAAGAAGGAAGGAAGGAAGGAAGGAGATAAGAAAGAGGGAAGGGGGGAGGGAAGAAGATAGGAAAGAGGGAGGGAGGGAGGAAGGACGTGGGAAAGGGAAGAGAGGGAGGGAGGGGAGAAAAGGAAGTAGAGAGAAAGAAGGAAAGAAATAAGGGAGGGAGGGAGGGAGGGAGGAAAGGAGGGGAAGAAGGAGGGAGATAGGAAGGAAGAAAAGAAGGAGGGAGGGAAGGAAGGAAGGAGAGATGAGGGAAGGAAGGAAGAAGGAAAGAAAGAAAGAAAGAAAGAAAGAAAGAAAGAAAGAAAGAAAGAACCATAACTCTAAAACTTCCCACTGCTGGCAGCATAAATCTGAATTTCTATGATCTAGCTACGTGACTCAGCATTTATAAGATTTTTGATTCACAGCAATGTCTCAGGGCATATAAAATTTTTTTTTTTGGCAGTCTCACTTAAAAAGAGATTTGTAGGCCAGCCCTGTTTCGTGCAGAAAATCCAGAACTGGCTGCTCATCGTTTTTAGAAAAGTCTGGAATCGGTTCCACTGTTGAGTCTGCCAAGCCAACTTCCATCCCAGCAGTGAAAGCTCATAAGACTGGTTGTGTTTACCCATCACACAAGCCGTGGTTTGTTGAACAAACAAACCATCTCATGGCTGAGCACAACGCGGGAAATCACCCAGAGTCTGTAACTCGCTGACTATTATATTCCAGTTGTCGCATGCAGGGAGATAGAAGGATAAGGTAAAGGTAAAGGTTCCCCTTACACATACGTGCTAGTCGTTCCCGACTCTAGGGGGCGGTGCTCATCTCCGTTTCAAAGCCGAAGAGCCAGCGCTGTCCGAAGACGTCTCCGTGGTCATGTGGCCGGCATGACTCAATGCCAAAGGCACACGGAACACAATTCCCTTCCCACCAAAGGTGGTCCCTATTTTTCTACTTGCATTTTTTACCTGCTTTCAAACTGCTAGGTTGGCAGAAGCTGGGACAAGTCACGGGAGCTCACCCCGTTACGCGGCACTCGGGATTCGAACTGCTGAACTGCCAACCTTTTAGATCGACAAGCTCAGCGTCTTAGCCCCTGAGCCACTGCATCCCGTCGATAGAAGGATACAGCCATATATTTCCAAATTTCCAACGCTTTTTCCTTTCCTTCCTTCCTGCCTTCCTTCACTTCTTCAAATATTCCCGAGCATCACTTCTTTTCAAAGGCATCGGCAAGGAGAAGAAAATTGTCTAGGGTTGACAATGATACTCGAACACATATTCGGATATTTATTCATGAGATCAAAAGGAGAAAGCAGCTTTCCCGGGTGCTTTCGGATTTATTTCCATGTGCTTATAGGTAGCGTGGGCATTGCCATGCTATCACTGTCATGGACGGTGCTGGGATAAGACGAATAATTTCCCCAGGTTTCAGGTACAATGTAATCATTGCTCACTTTAGAAGCAAGTGATATATATTTTGGCTTTTGCCAAAGCTTTGATTCCTTTCGTTTTGCATTTGTGCCTCCCTGGTGCTCAACCATCGTATTTCTCCTGCATTGATATTGATGTCAATCAAGTAGAATTTACAGCTGTATGACAGCTGCGTGTACATCAAAGCAAATCTGGCTTTACCCATTGATGTAAGTCATAAGCAGGGATCGGATTCAGCCGGATGGGAGAACAGGATGTTAACTTGAATCTGGTTTGGCGAACCGGTAGTTGCAAGGACTGGCTGACCCCCCGCCCCTCGCGCCCCTCCCAGGAGTCTCCATGTGGCCTGTTTTGGAGGCCAGGTAAGTGCAGGGCCTCCGCGGAGGCTCTGGGAGGGCGAAAAATGGGCCTACTAGAAGCACCAGAAGTCCGAAAATGGGCCTGTTTCCGGCCTCCGGAGGGCCTCCAGAGCCTGGGGAAGACCGTTTTCACCCTCCCAGAGGCTCAAGGAAAGCCTCTGGAGCCTGGGGAGGGTGAAATGGGCCTACCAGAAGTACTGGAAGTCTGGAAATGGGCTTGTTTCCTGCCTCCAGAGGGCCTCTGGAGCCCAGGGGATGCCGTTTTCGCCCTCCCGAAGGCTCGAGGAAAGCCTCTGGAACTTGGGGAGGGCAAAAAATGGGCCTACCAGAAGTCTGGAAATGGGCCCGTTTCCAGCCACTGGAGGGCCTCTGGAGCCCGGGGAAGGCTGTTTTCGCCCTCCCGGAGGCTCAAGGAAAGCCTCTGGAACTGAAGTACTGGGAGCTCACCCCGTTTACGGGGCACGAGGGATTCGAACCGCCAAACTTCTGACCTTTCCATTGACAAGCTCAGCGTCTTAGCCACTGAGCCACTTCGTCCCTTTGAAGGTCAAAAGATACCGCCAATTTTGTGAAGATATAAATGGGCAGAATGGGAGTGTAGCCAAGGCAGGCCCTTCAAATCATGGTTCATGAGCAGAATCCCAGAACTAAAAAGTGATAAGTTTTGCACAACGACATGATGATTAGTACCAATAGAAAAAAAATCAAACCTTTTAAAGCTGCCCTTGGGTTGCTAACCAACCCACATCCCAAAGTCTAATTAACACTGCCCCCTGAATTACCCTCACTCTCATAGCTGTTCTGTCCCCGTCTCACACACGCACACAAACAGTCAGCCAGGGGTTAAATAAAACTTGCAGACAACTAATTCCTTCAATAAGAGGATTGGCAGCAACCCAGTAGCTGCTTGCCAAGAACTTTACTCATAGAGGGAGGGGTTGTTCCTCCGCCAGATAAACCAAAACAATATACACACAGTCAAAGAATTGTCAAGTCCAGTCCGTATTAAATCCAAGGCAGATAACATTGTTTCAAAGATACAATGTGACTCACTAGTAGTTTAGTTTTGTCCGTCACAGAGTCTGAATGGCCACCACATCCCCTTTTATCCCCTGTGGGGTGTGGTCCAGTGACTCAGCTTAATCTCTGGCACACCTCCTTTTCTGCTGCATGTGCTTGTCTCTCCGACGCTGGCGTGGATCCAGCCAAGACTTATCTCCGTCACTGCCCCACTGTGAGGAGATACCTGGCTCCAATCTCTTCTTCTTCGGGAGACACCTGAGGCATTGCCAGAGAGGAGGGTCCTGGAGAGGGAGGCCTGGCCAACTCCTCTCCTTCATGTTCGGAGCCTTCTCCCTCTGATAAGTCGGCCTCGGGGGTCGGAGTCACAACAATAGCTATAAGAATGAATTAACCTGTTTTGGCATATCTTCAGCAAAAGGAGAATTTTTGGGAGAAAGGGTCAAAATCTAGGTGTAGACAACGTTGAGCTAAGCGAGTAGCCGGCTCTTTAGAAAGCAATTATTTTTATTTCTGATTTCCGTTCAGATTTTGCATGGCTTGTCCAGGGTGCTGAATGCTTCACCCGTGAACAATGCACCTTCCACCGTTGGGTTGGCAGAAGTCAAATCTTCCGTCCGTGGGAAAAGGATTTTTATGAACAGAGCCACCTGGGTAAAGCTTCCCGCTGCATTAGGAGACCTTCCTCGCAGGATTCGCCCGGAGGCAGATCAAAATCCGGGAAAGATGCCATAAGAGGGATCGTAAAAAAAATAAAATAAAAATAAAATGCGATCCTTATCGCCCCCGTCATCGCTGATAAGGAGATGTTGCATTTCTTCCCCGTTTGGGGGATCAATCTGTTATTTTTGATATTTGCCACCAGCCTTGGTAAATCAATTTTCGAAAGAGAAAAGCTACGGAGGATGCCATGATGCAAATTACAATAGGAAGTACTAGTAATCCAATTTTACGGCCCAATTTTGGTGGCGCATTAGAATTGCCAGTGCACAATTGGTTGCTTTCCGTGTCTTTTCAGCATTGTTATATGTGAGTAAATGCTGCAGTTTTTTGTAGCTAACGAGGGTTTTATTAACTGGGTTTTTAAATATATATATATATCGTCTCTGTCTCCTTCTTCCTCCCTTTCTCCTCCCTCCTTTTCTTCCCTCCTTTCTCCCTTCTCCTCCTTCCTTCTATCCTCTTCTGCCCTTTTTCTTCCTACCTTCTTCCCTTCCTTCATTCCTTCCTTCCTTCCTTCCCTCCTTCCTCCCTCCCTCCCTGTCTCTCCCTTCCCTTCCTCCCTTCCCTCCCTTCTGCCCTTCTCCTTCCTTCCTTCCTTCCATCCATCCATCCATCCCCCCTCCCTCCCTCTCCTTCCTTCCTTTCTTCCTTCCTTCTATCCATCCTTCCTTCTGCCCTTCTTCCTTCCTTCCTTCCATCCTCCCTCCCTCCTACCCTTCCTTCATTCCCTCCCTCCCTCCCTTCCCTTCCTCTCTTCCATCCTTCCATCCATCCTCCCTTCTGCCCTTCTCCTTTTTTCCTCCCTCCCTCCCTCCCTCCCTCCCTCCTTCCCTTTTTACTGAAAGCTTCATGGTATTTATTACCTGTATGCAGGCAAATGATTCCAGCTTGAACTGTATAATATTTCTTATGCAGTGAAATGTTCCGCAGGTTGTTACATAGATGAAAGAATGGAAGAAAACTCTACTGGAATGGACAATGAAGAAAGACCATCAATTCCTGAGTTTTGGCTGTTCTGTGCCGAGCATCTCATCCTATCCAGAGAATGAAAATAGCATTAATTCTTCTTCAAGGAACCATCTCACACTTCAGGTTTTTCACTGCAGTTCCCACCAACCAATTAGATCTAGTCTGCCAACTTCATGAAGCCAACAGACGAGATCCTTCAGCTGCTGGCCCATGCCCTGCACTGTGGCCAGAAAGGTGGTTTAATTAGAACAAGTCTCCCTCACTTAGCGACAGACATTCTGGGCTTAGTTGTGGTCGTAAGTCAAGGACTACCTGCCTATTCTGTTATTACGACAAGGCCCATCTGAAGTTCTGAAGATCAGATCTTACAGCAAGAAGATACATTTGCACTGTATTGTGTGACTGGATATACAATGAATTTGCACCAGAGACAAATTCCTTGTGTGTCTAATCACACTTGGCCAACAAAGAATTCAAGTCAAGTCAAGTCAAGCCAAGCCAAGCCAAGCCAAGCCAAGCCAAACCAAGTCAAGTCAAGTCAAGTCAAGTCAAGTCAAGTCAGGTCCACCCTACCCTACCCTACCCTACCCTACCTTATTCTAATTCTATCCTACCCTACCCTACTCTACTCTACCCTACTTTATTCTAATTCTACCCTACCCTACCCTACCCTACCTTATTCTAATTCTACCCTACCCTATCCTACCCTACCCTACTCTACTCTACCCTACCTTATTCTAATTCTACCCTACCCTACCCTATTCTACTTTACTTTATTCTATTCTACTCTACTCTACTCTATTTTACTCTACCCTACCCTACCCTACCCTACCCTATTCTAATTCTACCCTACCCTACCCTACCTTACTCTACTCTCCTCTATTCTACTCTACACTCTCCTCTATTCTACTCTATTCTACTCTACTCTATACTCTACTCTACTCTACTCTACCTTACCCTACCTTACCCTACCTTATTCTAATTCTACCCTACCCTATTTTACTCTACTCTACTCTTGTAATCTATTTTATTCTGTAACTTGTTCTGTATTTTGTCCTGTCCTGATCTGTCCTGAGCACAGGGTTAAAAGTAAAACCCCAAACTCCTTTGGTGCGTGTGCAGAATCTGCTCTAAGAAACCAGTTGGCCGGCATTAATTAAGCAACAGCCAGAAGGCCGGGCCAGCCAGCCACAAGCCGGGAGCTCTGTAAATCTCGCTTTAGAAATATCAATTTGTGTTATCAGACTTTACCTATAGATTTATGGACCTTTCAGGGCCTGCTTTGCTGTGTGTAATCATTTTGGCATTTTCGGGTGAAATTCTCAGGTGAAGCCTCGCCGTTGCCAACGTGAAATAATGGGTTATATTGACAGAGCAGCCAGGACAGCAGTTTTGTTTAGAAAAATTGCCCATCCATGAAATGTCAAAGGTGGGTGGGTGGGTAGTGGTGGGAAAGGCAGAGGAAGTATATATTTCCCACCTAGAGGGCTTATTGCTGGTAATGGATGGGGAAGGAAAGATTGCCTGCCTAGGTGGCTCGGCGGCTAAGACGCTGAGCTTTGTCGATCAGAAAGGTCGGCAGTTCGGCGGTTCGAATCCCTAGTGTAAGTCTCCTGCGTGAGCAGGGGGTTGGACTAGATGACCTCCAAGGTCCCTTCCAACTCTGTTATTCTGTTAAACGATTCGTGAAGTGAGAGGACGGGAGGAAACCTTGAAACAATTGAGGCCAAAGGGAGCTGAGCCAGTTTTGACTCCATCTTTTTTTTTTATTTGATTTATATGCCGCCCTTCTCCGGAGACTCAGGGTGGCTTACAATGCGTTAAGCAATAGCCTTCATACTTTTGTATATTTTATACAAAGTCAGCTTATTGCCCCCACAAACTGGGTCATCAATTTACCTACCTTAGAAAGGATGGAAGGCTGAGTCAACCTTGAGCCTGGCGAGATTCGAACCTGCAGAAATTGCAGGCAGCTGTGTTAATTACAGGGTGCATTAAACCACTGTACTACCAAGGCTCCTTGGTTTCATCTTGGTTTCATGGCTGTTGAGTAGTGGGTGCAGACAGAGGACCCAGGACATATCCGGCAGTTCAAAAACTTTATTCAGCGCCAGTAACAGCAATGGGCAATGCAAGTCGTGGCAGCCCCTTTTTAAACCGGAGCTGTCCGCGGCTTCAGCCACTGACGCGCGCTTAATTTTCCCACTCTAGCTACTGGCTCCTGATTGGTCCCTGTGCCCATCTATTCAATACTTAAAAATGACTGGTGGGGGAAAAAAAAGAGCCAATGCAATCCTAAATTGCATTAACAGAGGGATACAATCAAGATCAAGGGAGGTACTAATACCACTCTATAAAGCCTTAGTAAGGCTACACTTGGAATACTACATCCAGTTTTGGTCACCACACTATAAAAAAGATGCGGAGACTCTAGAAAAAGTGCAGAGAAGAGCAACCAGGATGATGATGGGACTGGAGGCTAAAACATACGATGAACGGTGGCAGGAACTGGGCATGGCTGGTCTAGTGAAGAGAAGGACCAGGGGAGACAGGATAGCAGTCTTCCAATATTTGAGGGGCTGCCACAGAGAGGAGGAGGGGGGTCAAGCTATTTTCCAAAGCATCTGAAGTCCAGACAAGGAATAATGGATGGAAACTGAACAAGGAGAGATTCAACCTGGAAATAAGGAGAAATTTTCTGACAGTGAGAGCAATCAACCAATGGAAGAGAAGTTGCCTTCGGAAGGTGTGGGAGCTTCATCCCTGGAGGCTTTCAAGAAGAGATTGAACCTCCCATCTGTCTGAAATGGTGTAGGGTCTCCTGCTTGGGCAGGGGGTTGGACTAGATGACCTACAAGGTCCCTTCCAACTCTGTTAATCTGTTAATTCTGAATCAAGCCAGTTGCTACGGTTATGAAAAAAAAGAAAATTTACGTTAAAAAACAGGCCCCATGTGGATGCATAAACTGGAAACGAGGCCGAATATAATCCTTGATTTACGACCACAACTGAACCCCAAACATTTGCTAAGTGAATTTTGCCTCCATTTTACACCCTCTGTTGCCGCAGCTGTTCAGTCAATCCCTGCAGTGAAATGGTTGTTAAGTGAATCTGTCCACAAAAGATGGTCACGTGACACACACACCCCCTCCACCGGGACACTGCAACCGTCATAAATATGAGTCAGTTGCCAAGCGTCCGAAATTTTATTTCACGTGATCGTTGGGAATGCTGCCAAAATTGTAACTGAAAAATGGTCGTAAGTGCTGTTACAAGTTTGAAGCCAGTTCTATCCGGTTTGGGCGAACCTGTAGCGGCGGCTTTGGGAGGCTCCACTCACCCGCCCGGACATCATCATCATCCTGTTTTTGACACTCTGCGCACGCGCAGAAGCCTTGCCAATGCACGGAGGTGGCATGTGCACGCGCTCACATTTGCGAACCGGTAGCGAAGGTAAGTGAATACTACCCCCGGTCATTAAATGAACCGTTGCAAGTCGAGAATTACCTGTAGGCAGCCATCTCATTCTCTCCTTTGATCAACAACCGTCTGTGTCAATTCTTTCGTCAACTATCTGTCTGCCTTGTCTCATTTTTCTTGGGCGGGGGGGAGGAGACGGACCTTCAAATGATTTATACCTCTCTTAATGTGGCTTAGTCACTGATCTGCTTTTAAATCCGCTCTACTTTAGACATGCAATTACTGCCCAGGTCTGTCCATCACGGAGGGATTCGGAGCCATAAACACCGAAGGACGTTTGACACTGGCTCTCTTCTTTTTTTCTTGATCCTTTGCAAATTGGGGTCAGGCCACTGCTCTGAAGGGAGAAACAAGCTGTTTGATAGCCGAGCCTGCTTACTCAGTCATAATCAGCAATCTGGAGGAAGTACAATGACTAGCTGGGAATATTAGTCACAAAGTACGAAAGTTCTCCTTTGGCCTAATTTTCAGGTTGGTTCAGAGAGAGAGAGGGGGAGGGAGGGAGGGGGGAGAGAGAGGGGAGAGAGAAAGAGGGAGAGAGGGAGAGAGGGAGAGAGAGGAGGAAAGGGAGAGAGAGGGAGAGGAAGAAAGGGAGAGAGAGAGGAGGAAAGGAAGAGAGAAAGAGGGGGAAAGATAAAGGGTGACGGGGAGAGAGAGAGAAAGGAGGAGGAAAGGGAAAGAGACAAAGAGGGAGAGAAAGAGGGAGAAGGAGAAAGGAGAGAGAGAAAGAAGAAAAGGGAGAGAGATAAAGAGGGAGAGGAGAGAGTGAAAGAGGGAGGGGGAGAGAGGAGGAAAGGGAGAGATAAAGAGGAAGGGAGATGGGGAGAGAGAAGGAAAGGGGGAGAGAGGAGGAGGGAGAGGGGAGACAGAGAGAGGGAGAGGGGGAGAGAGAGAGGAGGAAAGGGTGAGAGAGAGGGAGGTAGATGGGGAGAGAGGAGGAAAGGGTGAGAGAGGGAGGTAGATGGGGAGAAAGGAGGAAAGGGGGAGAGAGAGAGAGGAGGAGGGAGAGGGGAGAGGGGAGAGAGAGAG
Organism: Pantherophis guttatus; assembly: GCF_059756535.1. Lineage (NCBI taxonomy): Eukaryota > Metazoa > Chordata > Lepidosauria > Squamata > Colubridae > Pantherophis > Pantherophis guttatus. The sequence goes on from NC_142078.1 coordinate 6,976,265, forward strand.
AGAGGCGTGCTCTTAAATTGCTCTTGATGGCTGTATGGGAAGTGGCCTTGCTAATGAATGGACTCAGTGCTCTATTTTTAAGAGCGTGGAGGAAAAAGGAAGCAGATACAGTAGACGTTGGACTGCTTGTGTCCCACTAATGGGAAGATAGAAGAGAACCTTTGTACCTCGGGGTTGAATGGTGGGGTCCTTGGTGCTCTCTGAGCTTGGTTGTTGTCTTGCAGATGTTCCATGACCCACACATCAGAGCTAGAAGGCAGCAGGATTTGTGGAGTAGAGGAGGAGGAGGAGGAGGAAGGGGAGGAGGGGGAAGAAGGAGGTGCTATCTTGATGCTATCTGAATTTGGTTGTTTTCCTGCAGATGTTTCATGATCCAACTAGTAACATCATCAGATAGATATATAAATATTAGATAGATAGATAGATAGATAGATAGATAGATAGATAGATAGATAGATATAATGGATGGATGGATGGATGGATGGATGGATGGACAGATCAGTCTTTATAATGCTTGCTATCTGTCTGTCTGTCTCTCTCTCTCTCTTTCTCTTTCTCACTTTATCTCTCTCTCTATCATCTATCTGCATGCCTCATCTATCTATCTATCTGTCTGTCTGCCTGTCTGTCTGTCTGTATCTATCTATCTATCTATCTATCTATCTATCTATCTATCTATCTATCTATCACCACTGGGAAATAGTTAGGAATAAATACATTGGAAATTTAATGTCTACTCAAGCTTTACATCGCCGGGATGGGTCAAAGAACCTTGGGTTGGGAGAAGATGCATGCTTTATGAGATGACCCTGCATGTGCAACATACGTTATATTTGATATTCTCCCAGGAGAAACAAACCCTGAACATCAGGACATGTGGCGATCTATCTCCATGGAGATGGGATTGGGAATTACCACTGTTGAATAATTTAACCAGTCTGCATCTACCCTATTTCCCCCAAAATAAGACAGCCCCTGATAATAAGCCCAATCGGGCTTTTGAGTGCATGGCGATAAGGCCAAGCGCTTATTTCAGGGTTCAAAAAAAAATATAAAACAGGGTCTTATTTTGGGGGAAACACGGTAGGTAGGTAGGTAGGTAGGTAGACAGACAGACAGACAGACAGACAGACAGACAGACAGATAGATAACTGATAGATAGCAGATGATAGATAGATAGATAGATAGATAGATAGATAGATAGATAGATACCCTGTTTCCCTCAAAATAAGACATCCCCTGATAATAAGCCCAATCGGGCTTTTGAGTGCATGGTAATAAGGCCAAGCGCTTATTTCAGGGTTCAAAAAAAATATAACACAGGGTCTTATTTTTGGGGAAACACGGTAGATAGATAGATAGATAGATAGATAGATAGATAGATAGATAGATAACTGATAGATTAGATAGATAGATAGATAGATAGATAGATAGATAGATAGATAGATAAACTGATAGATAGTGGAGAGATAGCGGAGAGATAGGAGAGAGAGAGAGAGATAACTGAAAACAGATAGATATATAGATAGATATATAGATAGAAAGATACATAGAGACAGATGATAGATAGATAGATAGATAGATAGATAGATAGATAGATAGCAGAGAGAGATAGCAGATAGATAAACTGATAGATAGCGGAGAGATAGGAGAGAGAGAGAGATAACTGAAAACAGATAGATATATAGATAGAAAGATACATAGATAGAGACAGATAAATGATAGATAGATAGATAGATTAGATAGATAGATAGACAGATAGATACCCTGTTTCCACCAAAATAAGACATTCCCTGATAATAAGCCCAATCGGACTTTTGAGCACATGGCAATAAGGCCAAGCACTTATTTCAGGGTTCAAAAAAATATAAGACACGGTCTTATTTTCAGGGAAACACGGTAGATAAATAGATAGATAACTGATAGATAGCAGATAGATAGATAGATAGATAGATAGATAGATAGATAGATAGATAGCAGATAGATAGATAGCAGATAGATAGATAGATAGATAGAGATAGATAACTGATAGATAGATAGATAGAGATAGATAACTGATAGATCGATAGATATATAGATAGAAAAATAGAGATAGATAACTGATAGATAGAGATAGATAACTGATAGATAGATAGATAGATAGATAGATAGCAGAGAGATAGCAGATAGATATATAGATAGAAAGATAGAGATACATAACTGATAGATAGATAGAGATAGATAACTGATAGATAGATAGATAGAGATAGATAACAGATAGATAGATAGATTAGATAGATAGATAGATACCCTGTTTTCCCCAAAATAAGACATCCCCTGATAATAAACCCAATTGGGCTTTTGAGCGCATGGCGATAAGGCCAAGTGCTTATTTCAGGGTTCAAAAAAATATAAGACGGGGTCTTATTTTCGGGCAAACACGGTAACTTGGCTCATTTTCAGTTGCTGCTGTAGGTATTAAGAAGTTGAGCAGTGACGATCTAGGCCTCCGGAGGGTGTCTCCACTTTCTTCAAAGGAGAAAAAGATCATTCTTGTTCCAAACGCCAGGCAAGAGAACATGGACTGTTTGTGCCTAGAAGCCATGTTAACAGCCCTCCCATAAAGCCCATCTCTTGATGCCATGGGAGGAAATGTTTTATCTCACCACTGTCAGCTCATAATTAAAACATCTGAACGGGGAGCTGAAAGAACGGAGCAGACCTTTCACCAGTCTCTTCGGGTCTGCCAGTCCTCACTTATGCTCTTGACGTGCTTAGATGAATCAAAAACAGGACATGCTAATGGAACGCCTTTGAAGGCATTTCAAGAGGAGAAGAAATTGGCCATCAGCGAACTCAAGCCTGATCTGGTGGTGACCCCGGTTTCAGTTGCAGAAGGGAGAGGAGGGATCAGAAGAGCTGAAAACACTGATTTCAGATATCTGTCAGAGAAGGAGTGGCAGTATCAGGGTTCCAACGGATGCCCTAACTAAATAATGAGCCTCTGAGTCAAAAGAAATCCAGTTATTTATTAGGAGCATCATGTCAGCACGTTCCAAGTGAAGCCAGCTCTGACCCCACATAATTTACGGCCCAGACTTGACCCTGTTTCCCCCCTCCCCCCAGGGTGTGTCATCAGTCACATTTGCCAACGGAGCAATTTCGCGGGTTGTAAAGATCACTCCCCTCTGGTCGTTGTGGGTAACCCTGGGAGACAGCCTTGAGCGAGATATGTCTGGAATGTGCTTCTGTTTTTGGCTGCCATGCTGCTTGGCCGTTTTCCCATCCCCCTTGCCTATGGCAACCCGAGAGCAGGCCAGGGATGCTTTGCGAGCTGACAGGCAGAACTGGAGATGGAGTCAAAAGGGGGATCAACCTAGAATCAGAGGTGAGTTTCAGCAGGTTCTGACCAGTTCTGGAGAACCGGTAGCAGAAATTTTGAGTAGTTCGGAGAATTGGTAAATGCCATCTCTGACTGGCCCCACTCCCATCTATTCTCTGCCTCCCGAGTCCCAGTTGATCGGGAGGAAATGGGGATTTTGCAGTAACCTTCCCCTGGAGTGGGGAGAGAATGGAGATTTCACAGTATCCTTCCCCTGCTACACCCACCATGCCACACCCACCAAACCATGCCACACCCACACAACCGGTAGTAAACATTTTTGAAACCTACCACTGCCTAGAATCCCTGCATGGCCATAAGCAGACACATAAGTCCAACTCCCCTTGAATTCTGTTGACCCTTATCCAACTCCAAGCAGATGCTAACCATTAGCTGAGATCCAGAATGGTATAGGGTCTCTTGCTTGAGAAGGCTGTTGGACTACAAGACTTCCAAGGTCCCTTCCGACCCTTTTATTGTACGTTCTAAGATGCCTATGTTTAGTTTTTTTTTGTACCAATTTAATTGGGCCTTCATGATGACCAGGTTTAACCTCACCTAGGAAGATCAGGATGTATGGTTGTAAAAGTTGGACCATAAGGAAGGCTGAGCGCCAAAGAATGGAGGCCTTTGAACGATGGTGCTGGAGAAGAAGACTCCTGCGAGTCCCTTGGACTGCAAGGCGATCCAACAGGTCAGTCCTAGAGGAGATCAACCCTGACTGCTCTTTAGAAGGCCAGATCCTGAACAGGAAACTCAAATGCTTTGGCCACCTAATGAGAAGGAAGGACTCCCTGGAGAAGAGCCTCATGCTGGGAACGATGGAGGGCAAAAGAAGAAGGGGACGGCAGAGAACGAGGTGGCTGGATGGAGTCACTGAAGCAGTCGGCGTGAGCTTAAATGGACTCCAGAGGATGGTAGAGGACAGGAAGACCTGGAGGAACATTGTCCATGGGGTCGTGATGGGTCGGACATGACTTCGCAACTAACGACAAGGAAGGTCAGTAGACGTTCTTCTCCACTGCAACTTTGGTGGACTTTGCTGGGCTGATGCTTCAAGGACCGAGCAGTGTGCTTTTTCCCCGCAGTAAAAGATGGAACTCATTTTTCTTTTTCAAGTCAAGTGTGATTCTTTTAACACAAGAAAGGGGCATCTGCAGGTTGCAAGCTTTATGAAGTAGCTGCTTGCTCTTTTTGGCAGTCAGAGCAACCTTTGTGGCCTTCCTATTTTTGTCTTGCCATCCATCTACTTCATCCTTGGAGTGCGCCTCCGATGCCTTTTTTTGGTCATGCTTTAGAGTTTGCTTGATTGTTACACTGTGCCGCGCGATCATCTTAGCCTTTTTTTTTTACTTTTTTAAAGCATTTTTTTACTACCTATTCACCCGAACCGGTAGTAAAAATGCTTAAAAAGTAAAACAAAAACAAAACAAAACAAAAAAAGTTCTGACAATCGCACGTCACTCAGCTGATCGTCCGAACTTTTTTTTACTACCGGTTCTGGCGAACCGGCCTGAACCGGTAGCATTTCATCCCTAGTTCTTCAGTTCTGGTTTCAAAGAAAGTCCAGTTTGAAAAGGGGGAAAAAAGTCCAGTTGCTTCTTGAAAAAGCAACTGGACTTTCTTGGTTTTTCTTTGAAGACATTTCACTTCTCATCCATGGAGCTTCTTCAGCTCTAGCATAGCTAAATGTCTATGGAGATTCTCAGTCATCCAGGTCATGGTTGTCCCAAAGGTGCTTCTTTAAGAGGCAATTGGACTTTCCTGGTGAGAAGACGTTTCGTGTTCTGTCCCCGTCCCACACACGTACCCCCATAGATGGCCCGGAGTTAATAAGCCACACGACAAAGTCTTTGAAGATAAAGCTGGCAACAACCCAGTGGCTAGCTGCCAATTCAGACTTTACTCACACAAAACAAAGATTAGACTGCAAGCATTCTGATAAAGCAGGCAAAGTTTCAGCAATACAAGGATTAGTCCAAATGCAGTCCGACAAGGCAGGCAGAAGTCCAGTAACGCAGAGATCATGGATTATTTCTATTTTTTGCTTGTCACAAACTGAACCGGCCACCACACCCACATTTATACCCTGTGGGGTGTGGTCCAGTGACTCAGCTAATCTCTGGCATGCCTTCCCCTCTGCTGTGCACGCTTCTCCCTGCGTCGCTGTCGAGAATCCAGCCAGCACTTATCTCCTTCATCTCTGTCCACCTGTGGCTGCGGGGACGTGCTTGGCTGTGGGCCTATCTCTTGGCCTTCGGTGTCCTCCGGAGGCATTGCCAGAGAGGAGGGTCCTGGAGAGGGAGGCCTTGCCAACTCCTCTCCCTCACTCTCAGAGTCTGCATCTGTCGATAGCCCAGGCTCAGGCACCGGAGCCACAACATTTCACTTCTCATCCAAGAAACTTCTTCAGTTGGGAAGAACTGAAGGAAAAATCAAGACAGTCCAGTTGCCTTTTTGAAAAAGCACCTGTGGGAACAAAGGGAGAATTTGGACTGGACGGAACAGATTAACAGAGTCGGAAGGGACCTTGAAGGTCATCTAGTCCACACACCCCTCCCTGCCCAAGCAGGAGACCCTACACCATTTCTGACAGATGGCTGTCCAGTCTCTTCTTGAAAGCCTCCAGGGATGAAGCTCCCACAACTTCCGAAGGCAACTTCTGTTCCATCGGTGGATTGTTCTCACTTAAGATACACGGTCACCCAGAAAAGAAGGAACTACATCTCCACAAATGATAATGATGAGAAAAAGGACATTTGTGGACTCAAACGTGGCCCACAGGTTAAGCTGATAGGATAATTGGCATTTAGGTCTGCTACCTTTTGAGGTTTGGATGTGGCGGTTTCGGCAACTGGCTCAACTCGCAGCAGAGATTGGGCAGTTATCGTTACTGAATTAGGGTGTCATCCAAAACATTGAAGGGCTTGTAGATGATCCAAACTTATCTGGCCTACGATGCGGCTTTATTTATTCATTTCAACTCCAATCTGTGCTAAACACTCACACAGGACCAGTGCTCGGCCATGGAGGCCTGATTACAGGAAAGGTTTTGATGTCAAAGCTGGCCAGAATATTTCTTTCCTTGTTGTTCCCTCACCCATCCTAATTTTTGCTAGGATGAGTTAAAAATTTGCTTTCGGAGAAGAGAGATGACCCCAAAATGGCCACGGATGGAGTCTGGTGGTACTTGCATTTTTTTAAAAAAATTTTGATTTATATGCCGCCCTTCTCCGGAGACTCAGGGCGGCTTACAATGCGTTAAGCAATAGTCTTCATCCTTTTGTATATTTTATACAAGTCAGCTTATTGTTCCCCACAAACTGGGTCCTCAATTTACCTACCTTAGAAAGGATGGAAGGCTGAGTCAACCTTGAGCCTGGCAAGATTCGAACTTACTAATTGCAGACAGCTGGAGTTAAATTACAATGCATTAGTCTACTGAGCTATCCAGGCTCCTACTGGATGTATCTCATGGATGGTATCTTCCGATATCTCAGGGGCTGCCACAAAGAAGAGGGATTCAAGCTATTCTCCAAAGCACCTGAGGGCAGGACAAGAAGCAATGGGTGGAAACTAACCAAGGAGAGAAGCAACTTAGAACTAAGGAGAAATTTCCTGACAGTGAAAACAATTAACCAGTGGAACAACTTGCCTCCAGAAGTTGTGGGTGCTCCATCACTGGAGGTTTTTAAGAAGAGTGATGGTTAACCTATGGCACGCATGCCACAGGTGGCGCGAGGAGCCATATTTGTGGGCACATGAGCGTTGCCCTAGCTCAGCTCCAACGCAGATGCACGCACCAACCAGCTGATTTTTGGGCCTTCTGGAAGTTGGGAAACAAGCCATACTGGCCTCTGGAGGACCTCCAGGGTGGGGTGGGGGAGGCCGTTTTCGCCCTTCCCAGGCTCCAAGAAAGCCTCTGGAGCCTGGAGAGAGCAAGAAACAGGCTTTCAGGCCCACCAGAAGTCGGGAAACAAGCTGTTTCCGGCCTCCGAAGAGGTAGGGAAGGCTGTTTTCACCCTCCCCAGGCTCCAAGAAAGCCTCTGGAGCCTGGGGAGAGTGAAAAACGGGCCTTCTGGGGCCACCAAAAGTCAGGAAATGGGCCATTTCTGGCCTCTAGAGGGCCTCCGGGGGGAGGAGGCCATTTCCTAGAAAGCTTCTGGAGCCTGGGGAGGGCAAAAAAACCGTCCTACTAGGCCCACCAGTAACCTTTTTGCCGTTGCATACCAAAAGCGTGGGGAGCGTGGGAGGTAGCGTGCTCATGCTGTGGGGGGGGGGCATTGAATTATGGGTGTGGGCATGTCCTCCCACGCTCCTCCCGCTTTTGGCACGCGATGGCAAAAAGGGTAGCCATTACTGGTCTAGAGAGTCTCTTATCTGAAAGAGTTTAGGTTCTCCTGCTTATGCAGGGGGCTGGACTAGAAGACCTCCAAGGTCCCTTCCAGCTCATTCATTATTTCCTATTCCACTGAGAATTATTTCCTAGGCCGCAGGCAGACCTAAGGGAAATCGGATCGATCCTAGCAGGGCAGAAATTCCGTACAATTTTCTCTCTGTCTCTCTGTCTCTCTGTCTCTCTCTCTCTCTCTCTCTCTCTCTCTCTCTCTCTCTCTCTCTCTCTCTCTCTCTCTCTCTCTCTCTCTCTCTCCCCCCCCCCCCCCGCCTCCCTTAGTCTTAGTTGCTTTGCATAACGCCGGTTGCTTTAAATGCAAGCTTTTTAATTGACTCCTATTAGACTAGCGGGAGATCAAGGAGGTGAGCAGTGAATCTAGAAGAGGGCTTCTGAATGACTCTTCTCGCTCAGCTCATTAAGAGAAGTGGGAGTTTGTCTCCGAGGGGACCAGAAGCGACTCCGAGAGACTTCAGGGGTTGAACGGGGCCTTGGCTGTCGTTTCATCTCCTGGTGGCTGGTCCTGCAAACCTAAGCAGATGTTGTTGTCCTTTTTTTTTTGCAAAGGGGAGGAATTTTAATCAAGGGCTGATTTCGCCGCATCGAAGAACAAGTCCTCGTTTGTCACCAGGAGACGTGCGAGCTCTCTCCAGACCTGTGGAAAGTTTTCTGGGGGAAAAAAAAGAAAGAAAGAAAGAAAAGAACCACTTTCCGTTTCTCGTGTCGAATTTTCAAGGGGAACTGGGGCTTCTCCACCATCTGGAAGTGGCGATGGATCGGACTTAGCCTGGGCTCAGCCTGAAGAAGTTGAAGAAAGGGTTAGGGCCCTCTGAATAGCATGCCTTGCCAGTTGTTGTTTTTGTGCCTTGTTTGATCCAGGCATCCTTGGGCCAAGAGGGGACAAGATAAGAATAGAATAGAATAACAGAGTTGGAAGGGACTTTGGAGGTCTTCTAGCCCAACCCCCTGGTTAGGCAGGAAACCCTACACCACTTCAGACAAGACACTTGGAGGTCTTCTTCTCCTCCTTCTCCTTCTCCTTCCTCTTCTTCTTCTTCCTCCTCCTCCTCCTCCTCCTCCTCCTCCTCCTCCTCCTCCTCCTCCTCCTCCTCCTCCTCCTCCTCCTCCTCCTCTTCTTCTTCTTCTTCTTCTTCTTCTTCTTCTTCTTCTTCTTCTTCTTCTTCTTCTTCTTCTTCTTCTTCAGAACAGAACAGAACAGAACAGAACAGAATAGAATAGAATAGAATAGAATAGAATAGAATAACAGAGTTGGAAGGGACTTTGGAGGTCTTCTAGCCCAACCCCCTGGTTAGGCAGGAAACCCTACACCACTTCAAACAAGACACTTGGAGGTCTTCTTCTCCTTCCTCCTCCTCCTCCTCCTCCTCCTCCTCCTCCTCCTCCTCCTCCTCCTCCTCCTCCTCCTCCTCCTCCTCCTCCTCCTCCTCCTCCTCCTCCTCTTCTTCTTCTTCTTCTTCTTCTTCTTCTTCTTCTTCTTCTTCTTCTTCTTCTTCTTCTTCAGAATAGAATAGAATAGAATAGAATAGAATAGAATAGAATAGAATAGAATAGAATAGAATAGAATAACAGAGTTGGAAGGGACCTTGGAGGTCTTCTACTCCAACCCCCTGCTTAGGCAGGAAACCCTACACCACTTCAGGCAAATGATTATCCAACATCTTCTTAAAATCTTCCAGTGTTGGAGCATTCACAGCTTCTGGAGGCCAGTTGTTCCACTGATGAATTGTTCTCACTGTCAGGAAATTCCTCCTTAGTTCTAAGTTGCTTCTCTCCTTGATGAGTTTCCACCCATTGCTTTTTGTCCTGCCCTCAGGTGCTTTGGAGAATAGCTTGACTCCCTCTTCTTTGTGGAAGCCCCTGAGATATTGGAAGGCTGCTATCATGTCTCCCCTGGTCCTTCTTTTCATTAAACTAGACATACCCAGTTCCTGCAACCGTTCTTCATCTGTTTTAGCCTCCAGTCCCCTCATCATCCTGGTTGCTCTTCTCTGCTCTCTTTCCAGAGTCTCCACATCCTTTTTACATCGTGGCGACCCAAAACTGGGAGCAGTATTCCAAGTATGGCCTTATCAAGGAGCAATGGAAGGAATCCATAATGGGGAAAAAGGGGAAAAGAGCAGAAGATCTGAGGGCACCTTGGTGCTCTCTAAACTTCGCTGTTTTCTTGCAGACGTTTCATGACCCAACTAGGTAACCTCATCAGCTCTAGAAGAACGTGGGGTGTATGGAGTAGAGGAGGAGGAGGAGGACTGTGGGGTCCTTGGCACTTTCTCAGCTTGGTTGTTTTCTTGCAGACATTTCATTCCCCAAATGAGGTAACATAATCAGTGCACTGATGATCATCCTTGCTCATTACCCAACACTGATGATGTTCCCTAGTTGGGTCATGAAACGTCTGTAAGAAAACTACCAAGCTCAGAGAGCACCAAGGACCCCAAGCTGCAAATATTCTCCTTGATCCACAACACAGAAGATCTGGAATGTTTTTGAAGTCTTAAAATTGTTTCTTGTTACTTTTCTTTTTTCCTCCACGGTTCCGGTGAGGAATTAATTTGGGCTTTTATGAAGACTCGCCGATCGGCTGGTTGGATTGATAGGCAAAATGCACTTAGCTATTCGACTTTGGGAGTTTTTTTTTTTTTTTAAGGAGTCCAGAATCATTCCCAGCGCTCTGCAAATTCTGCAACCTATATTTCGCGAGCTTTTTTCTATTTCTAAAATGGAGAGCTCAAGTATATTTTTGGCAATCATGGGAGGCTTAAATCCCCTTTCTTGCTTCCCACCAGATATTGTGTGACATCATTTCAGAATCATCCTCCGCTGAACCGAACAGCTGGCATCGCATTTCGTTTGCTCCAAATAAATCTTTTTCTTTCTTTTTTTTTTGGAGAGGAAAACTTTCGTTTATTTCTTTCCTGGATAAAATTAACAATGATAATTTTTAGAATCCGCCTGAGTATTTTCAGGAATGGTGTGGGGTGTAGGTGGCACTCTCTCCCTCCCTCTCTCTCTCTCTCTCTCTCCCTCTCTCTCTCTCTCCCTCTCTCTCTCTCTCTCTCTCTCTCTCCCCTCTCTCTCTCCCTCTCTCTCTCTCCCTCCCACTCTCTCTCTCTCTCCCTCCATCTCTCTCTTTTTCTCTCCCCCTCTCTCTCTCCCTCTCTCTCTCTCCCTCCCACTCTCTCTCTCTCTCCCTCCATCTCTCTCTTTTTCTCTCCCTCCCTCCCTCCCCCCCCCTCTCTCTCTCTCTCTCTCTCTCTCTCTCTCTCTCTCTCTCTCTCTCTCTATATATATATATATATATATATATATATATATATATATATGAGATTAAATGAAGATTATGTAAAACACGACAGGGCAGAGGAGAGGCTGGGAGAGTGTGGTAGCAATGTGCAAATATAGAAACCTTAATTTGACATGATAGCAGTTTTCCAATATTTGACGGGTTGCCACAAAAAAGATGGGGATCAACCTATTTTCCAAAGCAGGACAAGAAGCAACGGATGGAAACTAATCAAGGAGAGAAGCAACTTAGAACTAAGGAGAAATTTCCTGAAAGTGAGAACAATTAACCAGTGGAACAACTTGCCTCCAGAAGTTGTGAATGCTCCAACACTGGAAGTTTTTAAGAAGAGACTGGACAGTCATTTGTCTGAAATGGGATAGGGTTTCCTGTCTGAGCAGGGGGGTTGATTTAGAAGACCTCCAAGGTCCTTGTAGAAGACCTTACCAAAGTCTTTATAATTGCTTAACGCACTGTAAGCCGCCCTGAGTCTCCGGAGAAGGGCGGCATATAAATCAAATAAAAAAAATAAAATAAAATAAATAATACCTTGGTAAGACCACAATTGGAATCCTGCATCCAGTTTTGGTGGCCACAATGTAAAAAAGATGTGGAGACTCTAGAAAGAGTGCAGAGAAGAGCAACAAAGAGGATTAGGGGACTGGAGGCTAAAACACTTTCAGGAAATTTCTCCTTAGTTCTAGGTTGCTTCTCTCCTTGATTAGGTTCCATCCGTTGCTTCTTGTCCTGCCTTCAGGTGCTTTGGAGAATAGCTTGACCCCTTCTTCTTTGGGGCAGCCCCACGAAGCCCCATGAAATTCCGGATTAAAGCATCCCAGATGGAGTTTGCTTGAATGACTCAAGAAGAGCCCATCGCCTCTCTAAATCACGAGTTTCACTGTCACGTTGCTATTTTCCGGGGAGGACATTTTTCATCGCATTCAGCCAGAATGCTCCAACGTCCATTGATTGACCTGCTGACTGCGTGTAAATCATCGAGATGGCTTTGCCGTATTCAGAAAGGGTTTGGAGGAAATAAGATTAAAATTATTCTTATCAGAGGCTGGATGCTCCATGCACTTGATGTAATTCTCCTACCTCATCTATCTTCCAGATGAGATTAAAAAGAATATATTTGTTTGTTTTCCTTGAAGCATGGTGTGGCGCATCGGCGTCTTTAAAAAAAAAAATATCCACATTTTATTTATTTTGTTCTGAATGGGAAGAATGCAGCAGTGAGAAATATATGTATTTTTTTAAAAAAAAAAACGGTAATAAAAGTGGTAATCTATCAAAAAGGGGAAAAAAAGAGATAAACCGAACACAAAACTTATTCAGTAGAAAAGAAGTTCATCTCAAACATTAAAGACAAATCCACTAGCACATTTTTTAAAACATCCTATCCCAGCAATATAAAACTCAGGCATCCAAGAAAACTTTATATTTAGGAAGCTCACTAGGTATATCTTTCCTAATTACCCTACAGTTTTCTGCCTTTATTATACAGATGGAAACAGCTCAAGTTTTAAATATAATTACAGGTTTGCTGCTTTAAGATCCTGCTTCTCTTTAAACATGATCCATGGCTTGCTAGCTACAGTATTAGAAGGTTATTTCATACTGTGATTCTGATCTTGACTTGCCTTGCCACACCTCGCCTCCCTTCTCCTCTCCTCTTTTCCTTCCTTTCCTTCCTTTTTTCCTCTCCTCTCCTCGCCTCTCCTCTCCTCGCCTCTCCTCACCTCCCTTCTCCTCCCTTCCTTTCCTTCCTTTTTTCCTCTCCTCTCCTCTCCTCTCTTCTCCTCTCCTCCTTTCCTTCCTTTCCTTCCTTTTTTCCTCTCCTCTCCTCACCTCCCTTCCTTCCTTTTTCCTCTCCTCTCCTCCTCTCCTCCCTTCTCCTCTCCTCCTTTCCTTCCTTTTTTCCTCTCCTCTCCTCGCCTCTCGTCTCCTCTCCTCTCCTCTCCTCACCTCACCTCCCTTCTCCTTTCTTCCTTTCCTTCCTTTTTTCCTCTCCTCTCCTCCCTTCTCCTCTCCTCCTTTCCTTCCTTTTTTCCTCTCCTCTTGTCTCGTCTCCTCGCCTCGTCTCGTCTCGTCTCACCTCCTCTCTTCCTTTCCTTCCTTTTTTCCTCTCCTCTCCTCCCTTCTCCTCTCCTTCTCGCCTTCCTTCTCTCCTCTCCTCTCCTCTCCACGCCTCGCCTCGCCTCGCCTTGTCTCTCCCTTCTCCTCTCCTTTCTCTCTTCTTTTCCTTTTTTCCTCTCCTCTCCTCTCCTCTCCTCACCTTGCCTCTCCCTTCTGCTCTCTTCTTTTCCTTTTCTCCTCTCCTCTCCTCTCCTCTTCCTTCTCCTCTCTTCCTTTCCTTCCTTTTTTCCTCTCCTCTCCCCTCCCTCGCCTTCCTATTTTCCTTCCTTTTTTCCTCTCTGCTCCTCCCCCTCCCCTTTCCTTTCCCTTGCCTCGAAATTAAGATTTCCCTGTTAAAGCTAAAAGGCCAAAGGAATTGTTTCTGTCTTATTTCCAAGAATGACCTACCACAGAAAAATAGGGATAGACAGATGATTAATTATGAATTCTAAATCTAGATCTCCTTCATAGATTTTTCAAATTAGCCACTTAAGTGCCATTTTACCTGGAAAATAAAAAGTTCACAAAGAAAAGATATAGGTTGAGGGGCAGGTCACACCCCTTCATAGATCGCCATTGCAATTCCAGGCTAGCTTTGAGATTTGAGTTTGGAGCAACAATTAAACCCAAGTGTACCATCCTTTCTGATTCATTCTGCCCCCCCCCCTCCAGATTCTTTGAGCTCTCAAAATGTTGGAGGGCTCTACAAAATCCAAGAACGACTGGCTCCTTCCTGAGGCTAATCAGAACTGAAGTACGATGCATCTTCAGAAGTTCCTGCTTTAATCAAAACCCTACAAAGTCCAACTGAATACTGGTAGAAACAGAGGCACATGCCATGTGGTAGGCATATCACAGTTATTTTCTTTGGAGGAGGAGGAGGAGGAGGAGGAAAAGGAATTGTGAAAAGGGAGAAGGAGGAGGAGGAAAAGAAGGAGGAAGAGGGGAAAGAGAAGAGGAGGAGAAGGGGAAGGGAAAAAGGAAGGGGAGGAGGAGGGGAAAGGAGAAAAGGAGGAGGAGAAGCAGAAGGAGGAAGAGGAGAAGGAGAAGAAAAAGAGGGGGGGAAGGAGAAGAGGAGGAGGGGAAGGGAAAAAGAAAGAGGAAGGGGACGGGAAGGGAGAAGAGGAAGGAGGAGGAGGAGAAGGGGAAGAGGGAGGAGGAGGAGAAGGAAAACAGAAGGAGGAGGAAAAGGAGAAGGAGGAGAAGAAGCAGAAGCAGCAGAAGGAGAAGGAGAGGAAGGAGAAAAAGGAGGACAAGAAAAAGAAGGGGAAGGAGAAGAGGAGAAGGAGGGATAGGAAAAAGGAGGAAGGGGAGGGGGAGGGAGAATAGGAAGGAGGAGGAGAAGAAGGGGAAGAGGTAGAGGAAGAGGAAGAGGGAGGATGAGGAGAAGGAGAAGGAAAACAGGAGGAGGAGGAAAAGGAGGGGAAGGGGAGGAAGAGGAGGAGGTGGCAACAACCGGAAGCTCTCTTTGACTTAGATCTTTTGAATCACTGCTTGTTCTTCTCCCAAAGTAACACCACCAATCTCTCAGGAACGGCATGAGACCCCAAGCTCTGGGGTGAGAAATCCTCGGTGAGAAATGACACATGCATAATCCTGCCGTTCTCTCTCTGTGTCTCGTAGAGACAAGGAAGCTTGAATTACTAGAGATCATTAAGCCCAAATCATCATATCTCCCGAACACCCTCTGTACAGGTGGCATTCGGATCGCCTGGCTTCAACTTTTGCCTCGCTAATCAACTTCTTCAGACCTAATCTTCTGATATCTATCTATCTATCTATCTATCTATCTATCTATCTATCTATCATCTATTTGCCTATCCTGGTAAATCTAGCTGGCATTATTAAAAGTGCCAACTGCCTCCCCTAATGGCTTCATAGTTTAATCTGTGAAGAAAGTACACGTTTAGGCCAGTATTCAGTATTCAGTCAGTTCCATCCGGTTCGGGAAAACCGGTGAGGGCGACCGTCGGATGCCCCGCCCACCCACGTGGATGTCATGACATCTCATTTTCCCATGTTTTTGAAGCTCAGCGCATGCGCATGTGAGCGGAGCAAGTCCCCCCGTGCGCGCACATTTGCAAACAGTTAGGGAAAGTAAGTCGATACTACCCCTGGTTTAGGCATAAGAAGAGGAGGCCATCTACAAGCCATCCTTGTTCCGATGGATAGAGGAGAATGAAGGGCAGAAGAAAGTTGAAAGACCTTTTAGATATGCTATCCTAGTTTTAGGATGTTAACCGTTTCTTTCATCATGGTTTGTTGCTTCTAGACAAGATGTTGTTGTTGTTGTTAGTTGCGAAGTCGTGTCTGACCCATCGCAACCTCATGGGCAATGTTCCTCCAGGCCTTCCTGTCCTCTACCATCCTCTGGAGTCCATTTAAGATCATGCCGACTGCTTCAGTGACTCCATCCAGCCGCCTCGTTCTCTGCCGTCCCCTTCTTCTTTTGCCCTCCATCGTTCCCAGCATTAGGCTCTTCTCCAGGGAGTCCTTCCTTCTCCTTAGGTGGCCAAAGTATTTGAGTTTCCGCTTTAGGATCTGGCCTTCTAAAGAGCAGTCAGGGTGGATCTCCTCTAGGACTGACCGGTTGGATGGCCTTGCAGTCCAAGGGACTCGCAGGAGTCTTCTCCAGCACCAGACTTCAAAGGCCTCCATTCTTTGGCACTCAGCCTTCCTTACGGTCCAACTTTCATAGCCATACATTGCAACTGGGAAACCCATCACCTTGACTATATAATATATATATATAATAATAACTTTATTGTCATTGTACATGTATACACAGTATAACCATACAATGAAATTCACTTAACACCCAAAGACTAGGTCCAACACACATAACAATCCCCAAACACACTCCCACCCACCACAAATTCCCCACCCCTAAACCACCCAATCATCCACACAACAGACCAAGTAATGCTGTCCAACAGCTCACTGACGGTGGCCCTTTAGTTCATGGTTGAGTGCAATTATAGTTCTGGGATAAAAAACATAATAATAAAACATATAATATATATAATATACTATACTATAGACAAGATGGGCGGTTTCTTAGAGTCCAACTTTCACAGCCATCCATTGCAACTGGGAAAACTATAGCCTTGACTAAACACACTTTTGTTGGCAGGGTGATGTCTCTGCTTTTTAGTAAGCTGTCTAGATTATACATACATGTATACATACATACACACACACACACACACACACACACACACACACACACACATGAATTCCTTAGCCAGCCAGGAGTTCTGGGAGTTGAGGTCCACAAGTCTTAAAAGTTGCCAAGGTTGAAGAACCCTGATAGAAGGTGTACATGAAAAGAAGAGAAAGCCAAAGAGAGCGAGGCAGACCTAGAAGAAGATGGAGAGGCCAGATCAAAAAAATGGTACAGCTGCATCAAATAACAAGCGTTGGGGTCACGAGAAACGGAAGAACCAAAACTTTGCATCTCCCTCAACTACCTAAAGTGGTAAAAGAGGAAGTACAGAAGGAAGAAGCTTGGCTGAATCTCTCCAACATCTCCAACTCTTCAAGTAGCTTGTCTAAACATCTCGTATCTCCAGAAAGTCACCTTTCCCCACCCTCTAAAGTAAGGTCATTTGATAAGCCAGCGTTGATCCTGGTTTGGAAGCCACAATGTACATGTTTTGCAGTCCTGAAATGGACTGGCTGGACAAAGAAGAAGACAAACCAACGGAATTGAAGAGTTGAATAACTTGGTCTATTGTGGATGACTTCAACGCTGTTTGGAAGGCAGTTTGTATGATTGTGACCTCACAATGAAATCCACCAGTTTCTGAAAACAAGAATTCATTCGATCTCTACAGTCCTTTCCTTGTCACCATCAAGTTCTTGGTTTCCACAATTGTTCTGTTGTTGTTGTTGTTAGTTGCGAAGTCGTGTCTGACCCATCATGACAACATTCCTCCAGGCCTTTCTGTCCTCTACCCTCCTCTGGAGTCCATTGAAGCTCACGCCAACTGCTTCCGTGACTCCATCCAGCCACCTCGTTGTTCTAGCAATTGTTCTAGCAATCCAAAATCCACGGCAGCTCCATTTATCCAGATTATGGGGGAAAAGTTTGCAATCCAGGTTGCCAGGGATGGACAAGACACTTCTCCAACTCAGCTCTTCCGTATTTGGGGGACCCATCTGTTCTTCCATGCATTAATTTTTTTTTTGCAAGCAAAAAGGAACATATTTCACAGCAACGTCACCGAAAAGTAAGATAAATGCTATTTTAATGCATGGGTGACATATGTTCTTCTTTTTTTCTTCCAACGCATTGGGTGGTTTCTCTCTCTCTCTCTCTCTCTCTCTCTCCCTCTTTCTTTCTCTTTCTCTCTCCCTCTCCCTCACTCTCTCCCTCTCTCTCTTTCTCTCTCTCTCCCTCTCCCCCCTCTCTCTTTCTCTTTCTCTCTCTCTCTTTCTCTCTGTCTCTCTCCCTCTCTCTCTCTTTCTCTCTCTCTCTTCCCCTTTCTCTCCCTCTCTCTCTTTCTCTCTCCCTCTCTCTCCCTCCCTCTCTTTCTCTCTCTCTCTCCCCTCCACCTTCCAAAAAGCAAATGAAGAGGACTCCCAACCTCCAAATAGACTTGTTAAGAGCGGCTCTAAAAGGAGACGGATTACTAGAAGAGGGAGAAGGGTATATATCATTTTAGAGAGATCAATACATAAATAAAAAACTCTGCCTACCTGCTGGTTTCCAAGGAAATAGAAAAAAAAAAAAGCATTCTCAAAAGGGGAAACAACTGTATTTGCAAAGCCTGAAGATTCAAGCTAAAAATAAGGTCGATCAAAAATGTATTCTGCGAAAGCAGGTGAGACTATCAAAACTAAGTATTTAGTTTCTCAAGGGGTGGATTTTGTGACAGGTATCCCTGCTAGATATCTGGAGGTTGAGAATACCCTTTTGGGCAGCCATTGACGGCCTCCAAATCATGAAGGCCTGTGTCAGAGTTCCAAGTATCCTGTTTCCCCCCCAAATAAGACCTCCCCTGATAATAAGCCCAATTGGGCTTTTCAGCGCATGGCAATAAGGCCAAGCGCTTATTTCAGGGTTCAAAAAAATATAAGGCAGGGTCTTATTTTCAGGGAAACACGGTAGATAGATAGATAGATAGATAGATAGATAGATAGATAGATAGATAGATAAACTGATAGATAGCTGAAAGATAGATAGAATAAATAGATACAGATAGCAGATGATAGATGATAGATAGATAGATAGATAGATAGATAGATAGATAGATAGATAGATAGAAGGATAGAAGGGAGGGATAGATGATAGATAGATAGATAAGATAGATAGATAGATAAACTGATAGATAGCTGATAGAATAAATAGATACAGATAATAGATAGATAGATAGATAGATAGATAGATAGATAGATAGATAGATAGATAGATAGATAGATAGATATATGATAGATAGAAGGATAGAAGGGAGAGATAGATAGATAGATAGATAGATAGATAGATAGATAGATAGATAAACTGATATAGCTGATAGATAGAATAAATACAGATAACTGATAGATGATAGATAGATAGATAGATAGATAGATAGATAAACTGATAGATAGCTGATAGATAGATAGAATAAATTGATATAGATAACTGATAGCTGATAGATAGATAGCTGATGGATAGATAGATAGATAGATAGATAGATAGATAGATAGACTGATAGATAGCTGATAGATAGAATAAATACAGATAACAGATAGATAGATAGATAGATAGATAGATAGATAGATAGATAGATAGATAGATAGCAGAGAGGGAGAGATAGCAGATAGATAGCAGATAGAAAGATAGATAGAAAGATAGATAGATATAGATAACTGATAGATAGATATATACCCTGTTTTCCCCAAAATAAGACATCCCCTGATAATAAGCCCAATTGGGCTTTTGAGCGCATGGCAATAAGGCCAATCACTTATTTCAGGGTTCGAAAAAATATAAGACAGGATCTCATTTTGGGGGAAACACAGGTAACACCCCCCAACCAAGTAAGACTCCGAGTCAAGCAATTCCTCAAAGATCCATTTTATTAGAGATGTCATATTGGCACACCTGGGAAAACCCGAATCTGAAAGCTCCCAGGTTTTCTACCACCCAAAAGAAAGTCCATGTCCCTTCCCCCTGCACCCACATGTCCATCACGTGGTCCAATCAATCCACCGTCCCAACTGGAGATGCCTCCCAGTCACGCCCCTCCAGGTGCAGGCTGAACGTCCTTGACTCTCAGAGAAAAGAATGTTGTTATGGCTAAATAACTCTACCAACTCCATGCAACCCCCCTCCCACTTTCCCACAGCACTAAGTGGGGAAGCCCTAAAGATCCCCAAAAAAAAAAGATGGGCTCCATAGGCTGACAGCCTATGCTCCATTGGTTGATCTTGGCAAAGCAAAGCACAGTTATCCATGGTTACTAAGTCCAGAGCTTTGGGAAGCTATTTTTTTGGAAAAAGCCGAGGCAAAGTCCTTCTTGAAAACGGGTCTAGATGAGGTCATCAGAACTCCAGATCTTCTTCAAGCTGGCTTTAAACAATATTTAGCCAGAAATATGAAGGTTGCCCAAATAGCAAGTCCTTGGCAGAATGGGAGAACTCGCTGCAGCCAAATAGTCATGGCCAACTTGGCATGGCCAACTCATCATGGCCAACTCACTGCTGGACAACTCCCCATGGCCAACTCCCCGTGGGACAATTTAACAATTCAGTTTAATTATTTAAATTGTCTCTGAAATATCCATCCAAACCTTCATCCGTAGGACCTCTCTCTTATCAACAACTTTTATCCAACTCCTGAAAACTCTACAAGGAAGGGATTTTAAGAGTCATCTCAGGGTTTTTTTTTCCCCTCCTCAATCTCAGTTTTTAGAGCCAGGTCCCTTAAAAGAAAATGGGAAAAAAGAACTTCACTCTTCGACAAAGGGCCATATAATTATTTGCTTTTAGTTGCACTTCCCATCTGTTCCTTTCGCAAAATGTCTTTCCAAGCACTCAACTTTTCTCTGCCAAAGCCAGCTGCTTCATCAGATATAGTTGACCCAATTCCAGGCTGATGCAAAAAAAAAAAACCTCATAGAAAGTTTTGGGAAAGCTCTCCTATCTCAAATGGCTCCAGGAGATGGGAGACACCCAGGGATGGGATTCAGCCAGTTTGGGTGAACCTGATGTTAATTTTAATCTGGTTCGCTGAACCGGTTGTTCCAAGGACTGCCTGACCCTAACCACCCCACCCCTCCCAGGAGTCCCATTTTCGATGCCAGGTAAGTGCAGGTCATGCGCGGAGGCTCTGGGGGTGGGGCGAAAAACAGGCCTACTGGAAGTCCGGAAACAGGCCTGTTTCCAGCCTCCAGAGGGCCTCCGGTGCCCGGGGGAGGCTGTTTTCATCCTCCTGGAGGCTCCAGGAAAGCTTCTGGAGCCTGGGGAGGGTGAAAAATGGGCCTACCGGAAGTACCGGAAGTCTGAAAACGGGCCTGTTTCTGGCCTCTGGAAGGCCTCCGACACCTGGGGAGGTTGTTTTCACCCTCCTGGAGGCTCCAGGAAAGGCTCTGGAGCCTGGGGAGGGTGAAAATGCCCCCCTGCCATGTTGCAGGATTTAAAAGTTCTTTTTTTCATCTGGATATCAGTTACTATTACCTCTTGCAAATCTTAGAAAAAGGATAGGAGAGAGATGGAAGGTAATCAACAGATGTCCTTGAAAGTTCTCCCTAAATTTAACCTGTCATTTATCTTCATCTTGCTTATTGAAGGAGCTCGATGGCATCTTGCTTAAACTGTCCAATGAAAGCTAAATCAAGGAAGGACAAATTTCTCGCTTAAATCCTAATTTTCCCAAACTCAGGTTCGTTCTGTCGTATTTCGGCATCAATTTGCTTCCGCATCCTTTTCCCCCAAACCACTGTGATATTTTCTGCGAGTGGTGCGGTGGCTTAGAGGTGGAGCTCTCACCTCACCATCAGGAGGCTGTGAGTTCGATCCTAGGTAGAGGCAGATATTTCTCTCTCTGGGAACGATGAGAATTTATCTGCCGAATGTAACTCCTCATTGGTGACAGGAAGGGCATCTGGCCAGTAAAACACTCTGCTAGCTGCTGGCTTGATCCCACAGTTTTGCTTAAATTTAATTGATTTTAATTGGGTTTGTTTTAAATTGCGGCCAAAAATATTTAATTATTTTAAACTGTTTTTAAATTTTGTATGTTCTGTTTTATTCTGGCTGTTCACCGCCCTGAGTCCTGCTGGAGAAGGGCGGTATACAAATTAAAACAAATAAATAAAATAAATAAATAAATTCAGTTGCCCAGACTTCACCCCGCAAGGGATTATGGGGTCGTCAAAAGAAGATGATTATTGTGACATTTTCTGCCTTTCCACAAACTTTTACTATCCAACATCTCTTAATAAATGAACCTTCCTGTGCATTTTTCCCAAATAGATTGATTCGGGGCGAGCAGTTTCTTTTATAGACAGAGATATTTTTATATTTTGCAAGCATTTCCCCTCATTTATATATGGATTTTTAAAATACTTTGCATTTCCCAGAGATGGGAAAACAAACTGCCTTCTCTTCATATATGAGTCCATGAAGTGAAGACTGGGCAGATTTTCTATTAAAATGCAAACTCAACTAACTTCCCACTCCCTCGTTCTTGCAATACAATCAAATTTTCGCAACTTCTGAAAACACTACTGGGAAATTCCGAGAAATCTTTGAGATAATAGTAATTTTTTCCCCACTCCATCCAGGTGCCAAACTCCGGACCGAAACAGACTCCCATTTTCCCTCCCAGCCCTCTTTTTTTTTTTTTTTGGGCAGTTTTTGGAAACATTCCCCTTAATCATATCTTGAATTAATGTGGGGCTTGTTCATTCTGAGCTCTCATTACCCTCTTAATTAACCGTGCACAGATGGAAAAAGTCGAAACTGCTTCACTTGCGTTGTTCTGCTAGTTTTAAAATGAGATGGCAGATGGAAAGCACGGCAAAAAAAGGACCAGCTCACAGGCAGGATACAAGTTTTCAAGCTGTCACCGAAACGTCAGCAAACGTTCCCATCTGTTTAGGAGAAAAAACGGGCACAGAAAGGGTTGGGATGCCAACCAGCGAACATAAGTTCAAAGGATTTCAAACAACGTAGGCAGAGCTAGCAAGTCCCTCCTCGCTCTCTTTCTCTTTTAAAGAACCTTCTTCTTTGGAAGATGTAATCATGAATTGTGGCTTGTTAAGAAAAACGCTACTTCCTCAAACCCCGGGATTCCGTTGAGAAACTGCCAGCTAGGCTGGAAGGAGGAGTCAAGGGAGGATCTAGCTTGGAGTCATGGTGTAGCTGAAAGCGGCCTAAGCTTGATCTCCCCTGTCAGAGGTGGTTATTCAGCAGGTTCTGACCAGTTCTGGAGAACTGGTAGCGGAAATTTTGAGTAGTTCGGAGAACCGGTAAATGCCACCTCTGACTGGCCCCATCCCCATCTATTCTCTGCTTCCTTTTTTTTTTTTATCGAAAAGTTTTATAAGAAATTCAAACAATTTTCTCCCCCCCACCCTTTCCCCTTCCCCACATAAATTGTACAATTGTAAATCCTACATATACATGTTTCCCTTAAAGAAAGCATTAAAATAAGACATTTTAATTCCATTCGGAGTTGCTCTTCTTCTCTTTCTTCCCTCATTCCACAACAAACCTTCTTTTATTTATTTTATTAAATTTCTATACCGCCCTACTCCCGAAGGACTCAGGGCGGTGCACAGCCATGAAATAAAACACATAGATATACAAAATTTAAAATCGAATAAAATGAATTAAATAAATTTGGCTGAATTAATACCCATAATTTAAAATACCCATAATTTTAAAATACATTAAAAATTTAAAATTTACACTTAAAAGGGAGAAGATTTAGGCGAGGCCAGCTTGATGAAATAAAAGCGTCTTCAACTCGCGGCGGAAGGTGCGCAGTAGTACCAATCCTCCGTATCTCTGGGGGGAGCTCATTCCAGATCGTCGGTGCCCCCACAGAGAAGGCTCTCCCCCTAGGGGCCGACAGCCGACATTGTTTGGCCGACATTGTTTGGCCGACGGCACCTGGAGGAGCCCCTCTCTGTGGGAGCATACTGGTCGGTGGGAGGCTGTTGATGGTAGTAGGCGGTCCCGTAAGTAACCAGGTTCTTCTTCTCCTCCTTTCTTTCCCTTCCCTCCCTCCTCTTCTCTCCTACTTTCTGCTACCTCTTCTCCCACCTCATCCTACTTCCTTTCCCTTTCCCCCACTTCTCTTTTCTTTTCCCCCTTCTTGCCTTCACTCCTACCCCTATCCCCTTCCCTTCCTCCTCTCCTTTCTTCCATTCCTCACCCTCCCTCTGCTTCCTGAGTTCCAGCTGATAGGGAGGAAATGTGGATTTTGCAGTAACCTTCCCCTGGAATGGAGAGGGAATGGAGATTTTACAGTATCCTTCCCCTGGAGTGGGGAGGGAATGGAGATTTTATAGTATCCTTCCCCTGTTACCCCAGAAGAAATTATAAAGATCCATTTGGCTCTACTTCTTCTTCAACCCCGGCTTAGATCATCCATTTATATAAACTTTCATTAATCCAAGAGACATTTGGTCTAATTTCAGGTTCCTAGGGGTTGCTAAATCCCAATTAAATACGATAAAGGAGCAATGGCCATAGAACACCAATCAACTATCTTAATTCGGACTTTTCCACTCTAGTTTTTGTTTAATGGCTGGATCGTAAAAGCCTTAGTTATTTGCGTGAGAGAGAGAGACCAGTTCTTGGTGTAAGATCTCAGAGCTGGCTTTGTTCCTGACGAAATCCTCATACTTGGAGCTTGGATTTTGGGTTAGTTGGCTGAAAGTTGGGATGCTTTATCAATACCTGGTCAACACGCAGTGTAAAAATGGCGTTGAGACTCATCCGGGCCTTCCCCAGCCTCCAGGACTGGCCCATGTTCTTCCCCAGCCTCATCGCTGTCCAACTCCACTGCCAGCTCCGCAGGCTGCTGGCGGACCACAACACCAGGAACCCGGAATAAGAACAGGTGATACCGCACTTGCCAGGCGACATGGCTCCACATGCCACTTCTGGCACATGTGACATAGGTTCGCCATCACAGGCCTAGACCAAACAAGAAGACCAAATTTGTCCAAACAAGAGGACCAAACTTTACAAGAAGCCCTTTTCAGCCGCCTGGTAGATATATCTCATTCCTCTTTTTACGATTAATCATTCCGCATGGTGCTTTTTTTTTTCTTTTTCAATTTTTTTTTAATTTGATTTATATGCCGCCCTTCTCCGGAGACTCAGGGTGGTTTACAATGCGTTAAGCAATAGCCTTCATCCTTTTGTATATTTATACAAAGTCAGCTTTTCTTTCTTTCTTTCTTTCTTTCTTTCTTTCTTTCTTTCTTTCTTTCCTTCCTTCCTTCCTTCCTTCCTTCCTTCCTTCCTTCCTTCTTTCTCTTTCTTTTCTTTTTTTTAAAATTTGATTTATATGCCGCCCTTCTCCAGAGACTCAGGGCGGCTTACAATGCGTTAAGCAACAGCCTTCATACTTTTGTATATTTATACAAAGTCAGCTTATTGCCCCCACAAACTGGGTCCTCATTTTACCTACCTTAGAAAGGATGGAAGGCTGAGTCAACCTTGAGCCTTGGAGAGATTCGAACCAGCAGTAATTGCAGGCAGCTGGTCTTAATAACAGGGTGCTTAGACCACTGTGCTATCAAGGCTCCTGACGTATTTATTATATTATATATATATTATACGTACGTATTATATTATTATTCCCCACCTCCTTTTTCAACGGCTCCCTTTTCTCCTTTCCCATCCTCCCGAAATCCTCGCCCTCAAATCACTGCCTGGAACTATTAAAGATTGTTTGCACAAGCCGGTTTAAAGCCAATTCCATTTAAGTCCTCCCCGTATCATTCTCAAACATATTTCTCTCTCTCTCCCCCCTCCCCATCCTCTTTTAATCTATGGTCTGGCTGGGCTAGCTCAGTCTTTTAAATAGAAATTGCTGCCTCGGCTAAACGCCGCCTTTCAGTGATTACAATAAATATCTGACAGCGAAGAAAATAAGGAAAGAGACAGGCGAAGAGTGATCTTCCTTGTCGTACGACTGAGACACCAGTAAGAAGGTCTCTCTCTCTCTCTCTCTCTCTCTCTGCCTCTCCCCCCTCTCTCTCACTCTCTCTCTTTCTCTCTCACTCTCCCCTTCTCTCACTCTCACTCTCTCTCTTTCTCTCTCCCTCTTTTTCTCTCTCTCTTTCTCTCCCCCTTTCTCTCCTTCTCCCTCCCTCTCTTTCTTTCTCTCTCGCCCTCTCTCTCTCTTTTTCTCTCTCTCCCCCTTTCTCTTCCTCTCTCTCTTCCTCTCTCCCTCTCTCTCCCTCCCTCTTTCTCTCTCCCTCCCTCTCTTTCTCTCTCTCTTTCTCTCTCTCTCTTTCTCTCTCTCTCTCTCTCCCTCTCCCCCCTCTCTCTCACTCTCTCTCTCACTCTCTTTCTCTCTCACTCTCCCCCTCTTTCACTCTCACTCTCTCTCTTTCTCTTTCTCTCTCTCTCTCTCTTTCTCTCTCCGTCTCTCTCCCTCTCTTTTTCTCTTTCTCTCTTTCTCTCCCCCTTTCTCTCCCTCTCCCTCCCTCTCTTTCTTTCTCTCTCTCTCTCCCTCTCTCTCTCTTTTTCTCTCTCTCCCCCTTTCTCTTCCTCTCTCTCTTCCTCTCTCCCTCTCTCTCCCTCCCTCTTTCTCTCTCTCTCTTTCTCTCTCTTTCTCTCTCTCTCTCTTTCTCTCTCTCTTTTTCTCTCTCCCTCTCTCTCCCTCCCTCTCTCTCTCTCTCTCTCTCCCTCCCTCTGTATTTTCCTCTGGTTTTTTGTTTACTCTCCAGTCCATTAACCACTCTTAATTGCTGCGTTCTTTGCGGTCAAAGGTGGCTCATTTGACAAGGGTACTGGAAAACAGATGGGGCGTTTCACAATCCTTCTTGTAAACACACACACAGAGAGACAGACAGATACAATGCAGTGCCCTTGCCGCTGTTTTCTCAGGGGGGGAAAGAAATGGGTGACCCCAAAATCTGAATTGAAAACGCTGAGCTATTCATCTCGAAAGTTAAAAGGGATGTCATCCATCAGAGACAGGATTTTATATATATATATATATATATTTTCTCCCTGGTGTCCCTCAAAACCATTCATGAAATTCCTCCTGGCTTTTTTAGTCTCGGCTGATTTCCTCCCAGATAAAAGTAAAAATATGGAACGGCAGGTCACATCCCTACCATTAATGGCATCAGAGACGGAGACATCAAAATAATAGACTGGAGAGAGACGTGGCAAAATGCACAGGAAGGCAAAATTTAAAAGCAGAGGAAAGCGAGGGGACCAGTTTAGCATCTCCGCAGCCTCGTATTAAAGGGGTTTGGAATAAAGAGATTCAAAGCCGGCTCTTTAAACCCGGGCAAGAGTCCCGGATGGGGCAAAACTGCCAGAAAGAAAGTTTACGAAGGACAGCAAAATGTTGCTGGATTGAAACCCGCTTCAGTTCGGTGGTCAGGATAATGGTCTCAGGTTCATTTAGCCTGAAGGTTATTAAAAAAAAAAAAAAAAAACTAGCGCAGAAAAAAAGCATCTCAGGGTAGATGGCTTGGACCACTTCGTCCTTCCAGCAGATGGTGAGCAGCCCAGAAAAACAGAGTTGGAAGGGACCTTGGAGGTCTTCTAGTCCAGCCCCCTGCTTAGGCAGGAAACCATATACTATTTCAGACCAATGGTTATCCAACATCTTCTTAAAAACGTCCAGTGTTGGAGCATTCACAACTTCTTGAGGTAAGTTGTTCCACTGACTAATTGTTCCATTAGGAAATTCCTCTTTAGTTCTAGGTTGCTTCTCTCCTTGATCGGTTTCCATCCATTGATTCTTCTCTTGCTTTCTGGTGCTTTGGAGAATACGTCGATTCTCTCTTCTTTGTGGCAGCCCCTTAAATATTGGAAGACTGCTATCATGTCACCCCTAGTCCTTCCTTTCGGTAGACTAGACATACCCAATTCCTTCATAGGTTTTAGCCTCCAGGCCCCTAGTCATCTTTTTTTTAACAGAGTAACAGAGTTGGAAGGGATCTTATAGGTCATCTAGTCCAATCCCCCGCTCAAGCAGGAAACCCTACACCATTTCTGGCAGATGGCAGTCCAGTCTCTTCTTGAAAGCCTCCAGTGATGAAGCTCCCACAATTTCCGAAGGCAACTTCTGTTCCATGGGTTGATTGTTCTCACTGTCAGAAAATTTCTCCTTATTTCCAGGTTAAATCTCTGCTTGATCAGTTTCCATCCATTATTCCTTGTCTAGCCTTCAGGTGTTTTGGAAAATAGCTTGACCCCCTCCTCTTCTCTGTGGCAGCCCCTCAAATATTGGAAGACGGTTATCCTGTCTCCCCTGGTCCTTCTCTTCACTAGACTAGCCATGCCCAGTTCCTGCAACCTGACATCGTATGTTTTAGCCTCCAGTCCCCTAATCATCCTGGTTGCTCTTCTCTGCACTCTTTCTAGAGTCTCAACGTCATTTTTATAGTGTGGTGTCCGAAACTGGATACACTATTCTAAGTGTGGTCTTACTAGGGCTTTATAGAGTGGTATTAGTACCTCACTTGATCTTGATTGTATCCCTCTGTTAATGCAATTTAGGATCGCATTGGCTTTTTTATCTGCCGCTGCACACTGCTGGCTCATATTTAACTGGTTGTCCACTAAGACTCCAAGATCCCTCTCACAGTCGCTGCTATTAAGCCTGGTTTCCCCCCCAGTTTATATGTGCAATTTTGGTTTTTCTTACCTAAGTGTAGGACTTTACTTTTCTCTACATTGAATTTCATTTTGTTACCGTGTTTTCCCCCTAAATAAGAAATCCCCTGATAATAAGCCCAATCGGGCTTTTGAGTGCATTGCAATAAGGCCAAGCGCTTATTTCAGAGTTCCAAAAAAATATAAGACAGGGTCTTATTTTCGGGAAAACATAGTAGAAACAAGGAAACGGTAGATAGCTAGATAGATAGCTAGATAATAGATAGATAGATAGATAGATAGATAGATAGATAGATAGATAGATGGTAGATAGATAGAAAAAATAGAAATAGATAGCTGATAGCTGATAGATAGATAGATAGATAGATAGATAGATAGATAGATAGATAGATAGATGGTAGATAGATAGAAAAAATAGAAATAGATAGCTGATAGCTGATAGATAGATAGATAGATAGATAGATAGATAGATGACAGATAGATAGATAGATAGATAGATAGATAGATAGATAGATAGATAGATGGTAGATAGAAAAAATAGAAATAGATAGCTGATAGCTGATAGATAGATAGATAGATAGATAGATAGATAGATAGATAGATAGATAGATCGATAGATAGATGGTAGATAGATAGAAAAAATAGAAATAGATAGCTGATAGCTGATAGATAGATAGATAGATAGATAGATAGATGACAGATAGATAGATAGATAGATAGATAGATAGACAGCAGAGAGAGAGAGAGATAGCAGATAGATAGATAGATAGATAGCAGATAGATATATAGATAGATAGACAGAGATAACTGATAGATAGATAGATTAGATAGATAGATACCCTGTTTTCCCCAAAATAAGACATCCCATGGCAATAAGGCCAAGCGTTTATTTCAGGGTTCCAAAAATATATATATAAGACAGGGTCTTATTTTTGGGAAAACACGGTAGATCGTGCCCAGTGTTCAAGTCTGTCAAGATCCATCTGGATCTTGAGCCTATCTTGTAGGGTGTTAGCTATTCTTCCCCTTTTCTAGAGTCTCAACGTTCTTGGCCTCCAGCATCTTCAAGCTGACCTGGAACGCCTCTTGCTTGCAAAGGGTTAAGGAGGCAGCTTTGATGGCATTAGAGTTTCTTCCTAAATAATTATATGCCTTCCTGCTCTCTTTCTCCCTGAGGCTGTTTCATTCTCCTACATGGCATAAACTAATTTAATTAGTACCTGGAAATGTGAAAAAAATCAGGTCACCTCTTCCCATGTGCAGCTCCCTGCCAAGATGGGTTGATGGTTTTCCCCATCACCCACGCCTGCGTTTCCTCCCCTTCGTAATTTTTTTTTTCCTCTAATTGGGTGAATATTAATTAGCTGGAATTTCATGCCAAGGATGAAGACATTAAACTGTCATTAACAAACAGGTTGCACCGTTCCTTTCCCCCCCAAGTGTCTCACGTTGACGGCATGGAGTTAAGCATGACATTGCAAACAAACAAACAACAACAAATGGAAGACATTTCTGTGATCGACCATCGGCTTCTAGCGCAGGAGAAGGAGCCACGTGTCTTTGTTTTATCAGCTAATTATTTTCCTGAATGACACACGGAATTATCAGCAGGTTGAGGAGGCTAAGGAAGTTCCCTGGAGCGGATGGGTTCAGATCAGCAGGTTGGGGGTTAAGGAAGCCCCACCCCTACCCCAGAGCAGATGAGTTCAAGTTTACACTGAGATGGTTTTCTAGTTCTGGGAACAGGATTTGGAGTAGGAGATCTAGTGGGATCCTTAACTGAAGAAGCATGAGCTATGCAAAGGTCAACCCTATTAGTGACGTACTAATACCACTCTATGAAGCCTTAGTAAGACCAAACTTGGAATACTGCATCCAACTTTGGTCATCACGCTATGAAAAAGATGTTGAGACTCTAGAAAGAGTGCAGAGAAGAGCCACAAAGATGATTAAGGGGCTGGGGGCTAAAACATACGATGAACGGTTGCAGGAACTGGGCATGGCTAGTCTAGTGAAGAGAAGAGAAGGACCAGAAGAGACATGATAGCATCTTCCAATATTCGAGGGGCTGCCACAGAGAGGAGGGGGTCAAGCCATTTTCCAAAGCACCTCAAGGCCAGACAAGGAATAACGGATGGAAACTGATCAAGGAGAGATTCAACCTAGAAATAAGGAGAATTTTTCTGGCAGTGAGAACAATCAACCCATGAAACAGAAGTTGCCTTCGGAAGTTGTGGGAGCTTCATCACTGGAAACCTTCAAGAAGAGACTGGACTGCCATCTGCCAGAAATGGGGTAGGGTTTCCTGCTTGAGCGGGGGGTTGGACTAGATGACCTATAAGGTCCCTTCCAACTCTGTTAAAAAAAGAGGATTAGGGGGCTGGAGGCTAAAACCTATGAAGGAATTGGGTATGTCTAGTCTACCGAAAGGAAGGACTAGGGGTGACGTGATAGCAGTCTTCCAATATTTAAGGGGCTGCCACCAAGAAGAGGGAATCGACATATTCTCCAAAGCACCAGAAAGCAAGAGAAGAAGCAACAGATGGAAACCAATCAAGGAGAGAAGCAACCTAGAACTAAAGAGGAATTTCCTAACGGAACAATTAATCAGTGGAACAACCGGTAGTAAAAAAAATGCCTAAAAAGTAAAAAAAAAAAAAAAAAAAAAAGTTCCGACGATCAGCTGAGCGATGTTGGAACTTTTTAAAAAAAAAAAAAAAACTTTTGAAAGCATTTTTAACTACTGGTTCTGGCATGTACCCCTGCATATGCAGAGCAGTGGTGAATTGCCCCGGTTCACACCGGTTCTATAGAACAGGTAGTAAAACCGGCGGGAGGCTCCGCCCACTGATCCTGATGTCATCAAAACGCTCCTGCACATGTGCAGAAGAGCGCGCGTTCTCGCTGCGAACCGGTAGTAAAGGTAAGCAGAATCCACCCCGGTGCAGAGGGTACAAAACATTACTTCTTGGTTAAAACCAGGAGGTAACGATAACCGGGCAGGTGGGTGGAGTCTTGCGCCAGGATCGCTACCGGTTCTACGAACCACCCGCCAGGATTGCTACCGAATTGGGCGATCTGGTCCGAACCGGGAGCATTTCACCCCTGTCTAGTCCATCTTTTCACTAGACTAGGGATACCCAATTCCTGCAGCCATTCTTCGCATGTTTTAGCCTCATCCTTGTTGCTCTTCTCTGCACTCTTTCCAGAGTCTCAACATCCTTTTTTTTTTTTTTTTTTGGGTATCGTGGAAATCAAAACTACCAATATTCCAAGTATGGTCTTAGCAAGGCGTTATTCGTTTATTTTTTATTATTATTATTTGAAAAGAACCTACTAAGTCCCACTGGGAGATGCAGAAGGGAACAGAAACTTGCATGCAGACTTCCAATCCCAAGGAAATTTAGACTTAAAAAATAAAATGGAGAGAATCTAAAACAGAGCCGAGGTGGCGCAGTGGTTAGGGTGCAGTACTGCAGCTACTTCAGCTGACTGCTAGTTCAGCAGATCAGCGGATCAAGGTTGACTCAGCCTTCCATCCTTCCAAGGTGGGTAAAATGAGGACCCAGATTGTTGGGGGGGGGGAATATGCTATTTAGTATACTGTCTTTGGTGTAAGCCGCCCAGAGTCCTCGGAGAGTGGGCGGCATAGAAATACGAATAATAAATAAATAAATAAATCTCCCAAACTTGGCAGCCAAACTTGTGTTGTTGAATTACCACTTCTCCAGACAGTCGTGTTTTGCCAAGCTGGTTCTCCTCACCCCACTTTCCCATCAATCAATGTTCCTCATCTTTCCTTCTTTGTTTTCTGCTCTCACTCCTCTAAAAGATGGCACGGCCCTTTGTACCGTTTGCCAAAAAACAAACAAACAAAAAATTTGAAAAAAACTGGACTCACCGCTGGAACCGAAAGAAATATAGAATGTTAGCAGTTCACTGAACTAGGATATGAACAAGTTGGGTGTTGAGGAAAAGAAAGCTGAGCTTAAAGAGTACATCTCCAGGGTTAATAAAGCTTTCTCCTTTTGTTGTATATTTCTAAAGACTTGTGTCTTAGTTTAGTTTATTAGTTTAGTTTATTAGATTTGTATACCGCCCTACTCCCGAAGGACTCAGGGCGGTCTAAGATAGGTATCATCTGTTTTCTTCTAGAATCACACCCGGAGACAAATGTCAACTTCTGAAGTCTCATCTGTCCTTGTTAAAGGGGAGAGCTAGTAAATAAAGGGAATTATTTTAAAAAGAGAGAAAGATAGAAAGAGAGAGCGAGATCATGCAGAGATCAGAATTACAGGATTCTGAAATTTTGATATCTCTTCTCTTCTCTCTCTCCCTCTCTTTCTCTCTCTTTCTCTCTCTTTCTCTCTCTCTCTCCTCTTCTCCCTCTCCCTCTCTCTTTCTCTCTCTCCTCTCTTCTCTTTCTTTCTCTCTTTCTCTCTCTCTCTCCTCTTCTCCCTCTCCCTCTCTCTTTCTCTTTCTCCTCTCTTCTCTCTCTCCTCTCTTCTCTCTCTCCCTTTCCCCTCTTCTCTCTCTTCCCCTTTCTTACTCTCCACTTCTCTCTCTCCCTCTCTTGCTTTCTCTCTCTCTCTCTTTCTTTCTCTCTCCTCTCTTCTTTCTCTTTCTCTCTTTCTTTCTCTCTCCTCTTCTCTCTCTCTCTCTTTCTCTCTCTCTCCTCTCTTCTGTCTTTCTCTCTCTCTCTCTTTCTCTCTCTTTCTCTCTGTCCCTCTCTGTCCCTTTCCTCCTCCCCCCTCTCTCTCTTAAAACAATTCCCTTTATTTATTCCTTATTTTATAATTCTGTGACTACTAGCCAATAATTGTGCTTCATGTACGAGCCAAAATCCAGTTCCCTTCCAGTCAACGGCATGGCTAGTCTAGTGAAGAGAAGGACCAGGGGAGACATGATAGCAGAGTTCCAATATTTGAGGGGCTGCCATAAAGTAGGGTTGCCAGGTGTCCACTATTTGAGTGGACAGTCCACTTTTTCACATTATGTTCACTATTTTTTTTTCACAAAATAGTGGACATTTTTTTATTCAAAAGCTTTATGATGAAATGGTACGTAATCTAATGCTGTACAGTCTAAGAGAATAAGGATAGGAGAATCGCGTTTTGTCTTTTTTTTCATAACTTAGATTGAGACACAGATCGAATGCTCATTGCAATAATCACATTTTACACAACAGCACAAAAAATGCATTAAAGCAGTTATCTTTAGATATCGAAAATGTAGTGGTGAAGGTTTTTGCCGAATTTTCGAATTCTGTGAAGAAACGAGAAGAGTTGAAATCATTTTTTGAGTTTTGCGAGTCAGAATTCCATGAAGTTTTGCGCCATGTTCCAACACGTTGGTTAAATTTGTTTAAAGCAGTAAAAGACTTCTTTTAAACTGGATACCTCTAAAATCGTATTTTATTTCTCTTGGATCTGATGAGTGCCATAAGGTTATCTGGAACCTTATTTCGGATCAGGAAAATGAACTCGCAAAGGACGATGAACCAACAATTTCAGAATTGTATTTATATTTCACGCACTTCTTCATGTCAATAATGCAAGACACCCTACTGAAGCTGGAAAGCAAGAAAATTCTTGCATGTGATCTTCACATTATCATGTGTAAGCTGCGTGATTCTTTGCAAAAAAAATACGATGAGCAGTTTTTTGGAATGAAAGTTTTATTTGCCTTACATAAAAAACATTTGCCTGAGAATGCCGTGCAAAAGTTCAAGAAAGAAGCCATCAACGTGTATCAAAGAGCCATTGCATACCTAGAAAAGTGGTATAATTTCACCGATTCAGTATATGAGACGCTAAATTGTTTCAATCTAATTGATCGCAATAATCCTCCAACTTTAGAAGAAATGACCAACATCTGGTTATTATCACCATGGCGAGAAGAACTTCCACCCAACACTCTCTTCAATGAAATTTCTGCCTTAGAAGAAGTTTATATTCATCTGCAGGGCGATTCATCCCTTGATAAGTGGACGTACTTTTTCAAGAAAGAGCCAGCTCCGAGTTTCCTGAAACTGTTCCAGTATTGTTCGTCAATTCCGGTATCAAATGCAAACGTTGAACGAATTTTCAGCGTCATGGGAAATTTGTGGACTTACGAACGTAACCGACTGCTTGTATCAGTTTGAAGTGAACTTTGTATATTTTTTAATATTTCGCAATGTTGTACTGAAATTAAAGAATTATTCCTTAAACACAAAGAATTGATCAAAGCTGCGCAGTCAAATACACACGACAGCAAAGTAAAATGTAATTTAATATTTTACATATTATTATAATATATTTGATGTTTTGAATTTTAAGTAAAGTTTTGAAGTGATTATTTTAATACGTGTTAAAATGTTTGTAAGAAAATATATAATTTAATTGTATTTTTTTTTTTACTACTTAACTCCCCCCCCGCTTGTCTGCTATTTTTCGGAAGCAGACCTGGCAACCCTATTAAAAAGTGGAAGCAACGCCATTTTTAGACATGGAATTTCATCCCGAAACTCATCCTGGTGTCCCTTTTTGCATTTGGTTTCAAAAAAAAAAAATTTCGCTTCAAAAAACATTTTGGTTCCTGGGCAGCATTTTTCCTGACCATTAAGTCACACGTTTTCTTCCCCAGGCACCAAAATGGCTCGATTTTTAAAAAGTGGAAGCAACACCATTTTTAGACATGGAATTCCACACACAATCTTATACTGGTGTCCTTTTTTGCCTTTGGTTTCAAAAAAAAAAATTGGCTTATAAAACTATTTTGGTTCCTGGACAGCATTTTCTTCCACAGGCACCAAAATGGCTCGATTTTTAAAAAGTGGAAGCAACACCATTTTTAGACATGGAATTTCGTCCCGAAACTCATCCTGGTGTCCGTTTTTGCATTTGGTTTAAAAAAAAAATTTGCTTCAAAAAACATTTTCGTTCCTGGGCAGCATTTTAACTGACCATGAAGTCATGCATTTTCTTCCCCAGGAACCAAAAAGGCTCGATTTTTAAAAAGTGGAAGCAACACCGTTTTTAGAAATGGAATTTCGTCCCGAAACTCATCCTGGTGTCCGTTTCTGCATTTGGTTTCAAAAAAAAAAAATTGCTTCAAAAAACATTTTGGTTCCTGGGCAGCATTTTTCCTGACCATTAAGTCATGCGTTTTCTTCCCCAGGCCCCAAAAAGGCTCGATTTTTAAAAAGTGTAAACAACACCATTTTCAGACATGGAATTTCTTCCCGAAACTCATCCTGGTGTCTGTTTTTG
This sequence comes from Pantherophis guttatus, assembly GCF_059756535.1. Lineage (NCBI taxonomy): Eukaryota > Metazoa > Chordata > Lepidosauria > Squamata > Colubridae > Pantherophis > Pantherophis guttatus. Next base: position 7,011,505 of record NC_142078.1, read on the forward strand.
CATTTGGTTTCAAAAAAAAAATTGGCTACAAAAAACATTTTGGTTCCTGGGCAGTATTTTTCCTGACCATTAAGTCATGCGTTTTCTTCCCCAGGCACCAAAAAGGCTCGATTTTTAAAAAGTGTAAACAACACCATTTTAAGACATGGAATTTCTTCCCGAAACTCATCCTGGTGTCTGTTTTTGCATTTGGTTTCAAAAAAAAAATTGGCTTCAAAAAACATTTTGGTTCCTGGGCAGCATTTTTCATGAACATTAAGTCATGCGTTTTCTTCCCCAGGCACCAAAAAGGCTCAATTTTTAAAAAGTGGAAGTAACACCATTTTTAGACATGGAATTTCATCCCGAAACTCATCCTGGTGTCCGTTTGTGCATTTGGTTTCAAAAAAAAAAAACTGGCTTCAATAAACATTTTGGTTCCTGGACAGCATTTTTCCTGACCATTAAGTCATGCGTTTTCTTCCCCAGGCCCCAAAAAGGCTCGATTTTTAAAAAGTGTAAACAACACCATTTTAAGACATGGAATTTCTTCCCGAAACTCATCCTGGTGTCTGTTTTTGCATTTGGTTTCAAAAAAAAAATTGGCTTCAAAAAACATTTTGGTTCCTGGGCAGCATTTTTCATGAACATTAAGTCATGCGTTTTCTTCCCCAGGCACCAAAAAGGCTCAATTTTTAAAAAGTGGAAGTAACACCATTTTTAGACATGGAATTTCATCCCGAAACTCATCCTGGTGTCCGTTTGTGCATTTGGTTTCAAAAAAAAAAACTGGCTTCAATAAACATTTTGGTTCCTGGACAGCATTTTTCCTGACCATTAAGTCATGCGTTTTCTTCCCCAGGCCCCAAAAAGGCTCGATTTTTAAAAAGTGTAAACAACACCATTTTAAGACATGGAATTTCTTCCCGAAACTCATCCTGGTGTCTGTTTTTGCATTTGGTTTCAAAAAAAAAATTGGCTTCAAAAAACATTTTGGTTCCTGGGCAGCATTTTTCATGAACATTAAGTCATGCGTTTTCTTCCCCAGGCACCAAAATGGCTCGATTTTTAAAAAGTGGAAGTAACACCATTTTTAGACATGGAATTTCGTCCCGAAACTCATCCTGGTGTCCATTTTTGCATTTGGTTTCAAAAAAAAAAATTGGCTTCAAAAAACATTTTGGTTCCTGGGCAGCATTTTTCATGAACATTAAGTCATGCGTTTTCTTCCCCAGGCACCAAAAAAGCTCGATTTTTAAAAAGTGGAAGTAACACCATTTTTAGACATGGAATTTCGTCCCAAAACTCATCCTGGTGTCCGTTTTTGCATTTCCTTTCAAAAAAAAAAATTGCTTCAAAAAACATTTTGGTTCCTGGGCAGCATTTTTCATGAACATTAAGTCATGCATTTTCTTCCCCAGGCACCAAAAAGGCTCGATTTTTAAAAAGTGGAAGTAACACCATTTTTAGACATGGAATTTCGTCCCGAAACTCATCCTGGTGTCCATTTTTGCATTTGGTTTCAAAAAAAAAATTTGGCTTCAAAAAACATTTTGGTTCCTGGGCAGTATTTTCTTCCGTAGTCACCAAAAAGGCTTGATTTTTAAAAAGTATGTTTGCCAGTGTCCACTATTTGAGCGGACAATCCACTTTTTTCACATTATGTTCACTATTTTTTTTCAGAAAATAGTGGACTTTTTTTTATTCAAAAGCTTTATGATGAAATGGTACGTAATCTAAAGCTGTACAGTCTAAGAGAATAAGGATAGGAGAATCACGTTTTGTCTTTTTTTTCATAAGTTAGAGTGAGACAAAGATCGAATGCTCATTGCAATAATCACATTTTACACAACAGCGCAAAAAATGCTTTAAACAGTTATCTTTTGATTTCGAAAATGTAGTGCTAAAGGTCTTTGCCGAATTTTCGAATTCTGCGAAGAAACGAGAAGAGTTTTGCGAGTCAGAATTCCATGAAGTTTTGCGCCATGTTCCAACACGTTGGTTAAATTTGTTTAAAGCAGTAAAAGACTTCTTTTAAACTGGATACCTCTAAAATCGTATTTTATTTCTCTTGGATCTGATGAGTGCCATAAGGTTATCTGGAACCTTATATCGGATCAGGAAAATGAACTCGCAAAGGACAATGAACCAACAATTTCAGAATTGTATTTATATTTCACGCACTTCTTCATGTCAATAATGCAAGACACCCTACTGAAGCTGGAAAGCAAGAAAATTCTTGCATGTGATCTTCACATTATCATGTGTAAGCTGCGTGATTCTTTGCAAAAAAAATACGATGAGCAGTTTTTTGGAATGAAAGTTTTATTTGCCTTACATAAAAAACATTTGCCTGAGAATGCCGTGCAAAAGTTCAAGAAAGAAGCCATCAACGTGTATCAAAGAGCCATTGCATACCTAGAAAAGTGGTATAATTTCACCGATTCAGTATATGAGACGCTAAATTGTTTCAATCTAATTGATCGCAATAATCCTCCAACTTTAGAAGAAATGACGAACATCTGGTTATTATCATCATGGCGAGAAGAACTTCCACCCAACACTCTCTTCAATGAAATTTCTGCCTTAGAAGAAGTTTATATTCATCTGCAGGGCGATTCATCCCTTGATAAGTGGATGTACTTTTTCAAGAAAGAGCCAGCTCCGAGTTTCCTGAAACTGTTCCAGTATTGTTCGTCAATTCCGGTATCAAATGCAAACGTTGAACGAATTTTCAGCGTCATGGGAAATTTGTGGACTTACGAACGTAACCGACTGCTTGTATCAGTTTGAAGTGAACTTTGTATATTTTTTAATATTTCGCAATGTTGTACTGAAATTAAAGAATTATTCCTTAAACACAAAGAATTGATCAAAGCTGCGCAGTCAAATACACACGACAGCAAAGTAAAATGTAATTTAATATTTTACATATTATTATAATATATTTGATGTTTTGAATTTTAAGTAAAGTTTTGAAGTGATTATTTTAATACGTGTTAAAATGTTTGTAAGAAAATATATAATTTAATTGTATTTTTTTTTTTACTACTTAACTCCCCCCCCGCTTGTCTGCTATTTTTCGGAAGCAGACCTGGCAACCCTATTAAAAAGTGGAAGCAACGCCATTTTTAGACATGGAATTTCATCCCGAAACTCATCCTGGTGTCCCTTTTTGCATTTGGTTTCAAAAAAAAAAAATTTCGCTTCAAAAAACATTTTGGTTCCTGGGCAGCATTTTTCCTGACCATTAAGTCACACGTTTTCTTCCCCAGGCACCAAAATGGCTCGATTTTTAAAAAGTGGAAGCAACACCATTTTTAGACATGGAATTCCACACACAATCTTATACTGGTGTCCTTTTTTGCCTTTGGTTTCAAAAAAAAAAATTGGCTTATAAAACTATTTTGGTTCCTGGACAGCATTTTCTTCCACAGGCACCAAAATGGCTCGATTTTTAAAAAGTGGAAGTAACACCATTTTTAGACATGGAATTTCGTCCCGAAACTCATCCTGGTGTCCGTTTTTGCATTTGCTTTCAAAAAAAAAAATTGCTTCAAAAAACATTTTGGTTCCTGGGCAGCATTTTTCATGAACATTAAGTCATGCGTTTTCTTCCCCAGGCACCAAAAAGGGTCGATTTTTAAAAAGTGGAAGTAACACCATTTTTAGACATGGAATTTCGTCCCGAAACTCATCCTGGTGTCCGTTTGTGCATTTGGTTTCAAAAAAAAAAAACTGGCTTCAATAAACATTTTGGTTCCTGGACAGCATTTTTCCTGACCATTAAGTCATGCGTTTTCTTCCCCAGGCCCCAAAAAGGCTCGATTTTTAAAAAGTGTAAACAACACCATTTTAAGACATGGAATTTCTTCCCGAAACTCATCCTGGTGTCTGTTTTTGCATTTGGTTTCAAAAAAAAAATTGGCTTCAAAAAACATTTTGGTTCCTGGGCAGCATTTTTCATGAACATTAAGTCATGCGTTTTCTTCCCCAGGCACCAAAAAGGCTCAATTTTTAAAAAGTGGAAGTAACACCATTTTTAGACATGGAATTTCTTCCCGAAACTCATCCTGGTGTCTGTTTTTGCATTTGGTTTCAAAAAAAAAATTGGCTTCAAAAAACATTTTGGTTCCTGGGCAGCATTTTTCATGAACATTAAGTCATGCGTTTTCTTCCCCAGGCACCAAAATGGCTCGATTTTTAAAAAGTGGAAGTAACACCATTTTTAGACATGGAATTTCGTCCCGAAACTCATCCTGGTGTCCATTTTTGCATTTGGTTTCAAAAAAAAAAATTGGCTTCAAAAAACATTTTGGTTCCTGGGCAGCATTTTTCATGAACATTAAGTCATGCGTTTTCTTCCCCAGGCACCAAAAAAGCTCGATTTTTAAAAAGTGGAAGTAACACCATTTTTAGACATGGAATTTCGTCCCAAAACTCATCCTGGTGTCCGTTTTTGCATTTCCTTTCAAAAAAAAAAATTGCTTCAAAAAACATTTTGGTTCCTGGGCAGCATTTTTCATGAACATTAAGTCATGCGTTTTCTTCCCCAGGCACCAAAAAGGCTCGATTTTTAAAAAGTGGAAGTAACACCATTTTTAGACATGGAATTTCGTCCCGAAACTCATCCTGGTGTCCGTTTTTGCATTTGCTTTCAAAAAAAAAAATTGCTTCAAAAAACATTTTGGTTCCTGGGCAGCATTTTTCATGAACATTAAGTCATGCGTTTTCTTCCCCAGGCACCATAAAGGCTCGATTTTTAAAAAGTGGAAGTAACACCATTTTTAGACATGGAATTTCGTCCCGAAACTCATCCTGGTGTCCGTTTTTGCATTTGCTTTCAAAAAAAAAAATTGCTTCAAAAAACATTTTGGTTCCTGGGCAGCATTTTTCATGAACATTAAGTCATGCGTTTTCTTCCCCAGGCACCAAAAAGGGTCGATTTTTAAAAAGTGGAAGTAACACCATTTTTAGACATGGAATTTCGTCCCGAAACTCATCCTGGTGTCCGTTTTTGCATTTGGTTTCAAAAAAAAAAATTGGCTTCAAAAAACATTTTGGTTCCTGGGCAGCATTTTTCATGAACATTAAGTCATGCGTTTTCTTCCCCAGGCACCATAAAGGCTTGATTTTTAAAAAGTGGAAGTAACACCATTTTTAGACATGGAATTTCGTCCCGAAACTCATCCTGGTGTCCGTTTTTGCATTTGTTTTCAAAAAAAAAAATTGCTTCAAAAAACATTTTGGTTCCTGGGCAGCATTTTTCATGAACATTAAGTCATGCGTTTTCTTCCCCAGGCACCAAAAAGGCTCGATTTTTAAAAAGTGGAAGTAACACCATTTTTAGACATGGAATTTCGTCCCGAAACTCATCCTGGTGTCCGTTTTTGCATTTGGTTTCAAAAAAAAAAAATTGGCTTCAAAAAACATTTTGGTTCCTGGGCAGCATTTTTCATGAACATTAAGTCATGCGTTTTCTTCCCCAGGCACCAAAAAGGCTCGATTTTTAAAAAGTGGAAGCAACACCATTTTTAGACATGGAATTTCATCCTGAAAGTCATCCTGGTGTCCGTTTTTGCATTTGGTTTCAAAAAAAAAAAATTTCCTTGAAAAAACATTTTGGTTCCTGGGCAGCATTTTTCATGAACATTAAGTCATGCGTTTTCTTCCCCAGGCACCAAAAAGTCCCGATTTTTAAAAAGTGGAAGCAACACCATTTTTAGACATGGAATTTCATCCTGAAAGTCATCCTGGTGTCCGTTTTTGCATTTGGTTTCAAAAAAAAAAATGGCTTCAAAAAACATTTTGGTTCCTGGGCAGCATTTTTCATGAACATTAAGTCATGCGTTTTCTTCCCCAGGCACCAAAAAGTCCCGATTTTTAAAAAGTGGAAGTAACACCATTTTTAGACATGGAATTTCGTCCCGAAACTCATCCTGGTGTCCGTTTTTGCATTTGGTTTCAAAAAAAAAATTTGCTTCAAAAAACATTTTGGTTCCTGGGCAGCATTTTTCATGAACATTAAGTCAAGCGTTTTCTTCCCCAGGCACCAAAAAGTCCCAATTTTTAAAAAGTGGAAGTAACACCATTTTTAGACATGGATTTTCGTCCCGAAACTCATCCTGGTGTCCGTTTTTGCATTTGGTTTCAAAAAAAAAATTGGCTTCAAAAAACATTTTGGTTCCTGGGCAGCATTTTTCATGAACATTAAGTCATGCGTTTTCTTCCCCAGGCACCAAAAAGGGTCGATTTTTAAAAAGTGGAAGTAACACCATTTTTAGACATGGAATTTCGTCCCGAAACTCATCCTGGTGTCCGTTTTTGCATTTGGTTTCAAAAAAAAAAAATTGGCTTCAAAAAACATTTTGGTTCCTGGGCAGCATTTTTCATGAACATTAAGTCATGCGTTTTCTTCCCCAGGCACCATAAAGGCTCGATTTTTAAAAAGTGGAAGTAACACCATTTTTAGACATGGAATTTCGTCCCGAAACTCATCCTGGTGTCCGTTTTTGCATTTGTTTTCAAAAAAAAAAATTGCTTCAAAAAACATTTTGGTTCCTGGGCAGCATTTTTCATGAACATTAAGTCATGCGTTTTCTTCCCCAGGCACCAAAAAGGCTCGATTTTTAAAAAGTGGAAGCAACACCATTTTTAGACATGGAATTTCATCCTGAAAGTCATCCTGGTGTCCGTTTTTGCATTTGGTTTCAAAAAAAAAAAATTTCCTTGAAAAAACATTTTGGTTCCTGGGCAGCATTTTTCATGAACATTAAGTCATGCGTTTTCTTCCCCAGGCACCAAAAAGTCCCGATTTTTAAAAAGTGGAAGCAACACCATTTTTAGACATGGAATTTCATCCTGAAAGTCATCCTGGTGTCCGTTTTTGCATTTGGTTTCAAAAAAAAAAATGGCTTCAAAAAACATTTTGGTTCCTGGGCAGCATTTTTCATGAACATTAAGTCATGCGTTTTCTTCCCCAGGCACCAAAAAGTCCCGATTTTTAAAAAGTGGAAGTAACACCATTTTTAGACATGGAATTTCGTCCCGAAACTCATCCTGGTGTCCGTTTTTGCATTTGGTTTCAAAAAAAAAATTTGCTTCAAAAAACATTTTGGTTCCTGGGCAGCATTTTTCATGAACATTAAGTCAAGCGTTTTCTTCCCCAGGCACCAAAAAGTCCCAATTTTTAAAAAGTGGAAGTAACACCATTTTTAGACATGGATTTTCGTCCCGAAACTCATCCTGGTGTCCGTTTTTGCATTTGGTTTCAAAAAAAAAATTGGCTTCAAAAAACATTTTGGTTCCTGGGCAGCATTTTTCATGAACATTAAGTCATGCGTTTTCTTCCCCAGGCACCAAAATGGCTCGATTTTTAAAAAGTGGAAGCAACACCTTTTTTAGACATGGAATTTCATCCCAAAAGTCATCCTGTTGTCCGTTTTTGCATTTGGTTTCAAAAAAAGAAAATTGGCTTCAAAAAACATTTTGGTTCCTGGGCAGCATTTTTCATGAACATTAAGTCATGCGTTTTCTTCCCCAGGCACCAAAAAGTCCCGATTTTTAAAAAGTGGAAGTAACACCATTTTTAGACATGGAATTTCATCCCAAAACTCATCCTGGTGTCCGTTTTTGCATTTGGTTTCAAAAAAAAAAATTGGCTTCAAAAAACATTTTGGTTCCTGGGCAGCATTTTTCATGAACATTAAGTCATGCGTTTTCTTCCCCAGGCACCAAAATGGCTCGATTTTTAAAAAGTTGAAGCAACACCTTTTTTAGACATGGAATTTCATCCCAAAAGTCATCCTGGTGTCCGTTTTTGCATTTGGTTTAAAAAAAAGAAAATTGGCTTCAAAAAACATTTTGGTTCCTGGGCAGCATTTTTCATGAACACTAAGTCATGCGTTTTCTTCCCCAGGCACCAAAAAATCCCGATTTTTAAAAAGTGGAAGTAACACCATTTTCCGACATGGAATTTCGTCCCGAAACTCATATTGGTGTCCATTTTTGCATTTGGTTTCAAAAGAAAAAAATTGGCTTCAAAAAACATTTTGGGTCCTGGGCAGCATTTTTCATGAACATTAAGTCATGCGTTTTCTTCCCCAGGCACCAAAAAATCCCGATTTTTAAAAAGTGGAAGTAACACCATTTTCCGACATGGAATTTCGTCCCGAAACTCATCCAGGTGTCCGTTTTTGCATTTGGTTTCAAAAGAAAAAAATTGGCTTCAAAAAACATTTTGGGTCCTGGGCAGCATTTTTCATGAACATTAAGTCATGCGTTTTCTTCCCCAGGCACCAAAAAGGCTCGATTTTTAAAAAGTGGAAGTAACACCATTTTTAGACATGGAATTTCGTCCCGAAACTCATATTGGTGTCCATTTTTGCATTTGGTTTCAAAAAAAAAATTTGCTTCAAAAAACATTTTGGTTCCTGGGCAGCATTTTTCATGAACATTAAGTCATGCGTTTTCTTCCCCAGGCACCAAAAAGGCTCAATTTTTAAAAAGTGGAAGCAACACCATTTTTAGACATGGAATTTCATCCTGAAAGTCATCCTGGTGTCCGTTTTTGCATTTGGTTTCAAAAAAAAAAAATTTCCTTGAAAAAACATTTTGGTTCCTGGGCAGCATTTTTCATGAACATTAAGTCATGCGTTTTCTTCCCCAGGCACCAAAAAGTCCCGATTTTTAAAAAGTGGAAGCAACACCATTTTTAGACATGGAATTTCATCCTGAAAGTCATCCTGGTGTCCGTTTTTGCATTTGGTTTCAAAAAAAAAAATGGCTTCAAAAAACATTTTGGTTCCTGGGCAGCATTTTTCATGAACATTAAGTCATGCGTTTTCTTCCCCAGGCACCAAAAAGTCCCGATTTTTAAAAAGTGGAAGTAACACCATTTTTAGACATGGAATTTCGTCCCGAAACTCATCCTGGTGTCCGTTTTTGCATTTGGTTTCAAAAAAAAAATTTGCTTCAAAAAACATTTTGGTTCCTGGGCAGCATTTTTCATGAACATTAAGTCAAGCATTTTCTTCCCCAGGCACCAAAAAGTCCCAATTTTTAAAAAGTGGAAGTAACACCATTTTTAGACATGGATTTTCGTCCCGAAACTCATCCTGGTGTCCGTTTTTGCATTTGGTTTCAAAAAAAAAATTGGCTTCAAAAAACATTTTGGTTCCTGGGCAGCATTTTTCATGAACATTAAGTCATGCGTTTTCTTCCCCAGGCACCAAAATGGCTCGATTTTTAAAAAGTGGAAGCAACACCTTTTTTAGACATGGAATTTCATCCCAAAAGTCATCCTGTTGTCCGTTTTTGCATTTGGTTTCAAAAAAAGAAAATTGGCTTCAAAAAACATTTTGGTTCCTGGGCAGCATTTTTCATGAACATTAAGTCATGCGTTTTCTTCCCCAGGCACCAAAAAGTCCCGATTTTTAAAAAGTGGAAGTAACACCATTTTTAGACATGGAATTTCATCCTGAAAGTCATCCTGGTGTCCGTTTTTGCATTTGGTTTCAAAAAAAAAAATTGGCTTCAAAAAACATTTTGGTTCCTGGGCAGCATTTTTCATGAACATTAAGTCATGCGTTTTCTTCCCCAGGCACCAAAAAGTCCCGATTTTTAAAAAGTGGAAGTAACACCATTTTTAGACATGGAATTTCGTCCCGAAACTCATCCTGGTGTCCGTTTTTGCATTTGGTTTCAAAAAAAAAATTTGCTTCAAAAAACATTTTGGTTCCTGGGCAGCATTTTTCATGAACATTAAGTCAAGCGTTTTCTTCCCCAGGCACCAAAAACTCCCAATTTTTAAAAAGTGGAAGTAACACCATTTTTAGACATGGATTTTCATCCCGAAACTCATCCTGGTGTCCGTTTTTGCATTTGGTTTCAAAAAAAAAATTGGCTTCAAAAAACATTTTGGTTCCTGGGCAGCATTTTTCATGAACATTAAGTCATGCGTTTTCTTCCCCAGGCACCAAAATGGCTCGATTTTTAAAAAGTGGAAGCAACACCTTTTTTAGACATGGAATTTCATCCCAAAAGTCATCCTGTTGTCCGTTTTTGCATTTGGTTTCAAAAAAAGAAAATTGGCTTCAAAAAACATTTTGGTTCCTGGGCAGCATTTTTCATGAACATTAAGTCATGCGTTTTCTTCCCCAGGCACCAAAAAGTCCCGATTTTTAAAAAGTGGAAGTAACACCATTTTTAGACATGGAATTTCATCCCAAAACTCATCCTGGTGTCCGTTTTTGCATTTGGTTTCAAAAAAAAAAATTGGCTTCAAAAAACATTTTGGTTCCTGGGCAGCATTTTTCATGAACATTAAGTCATGCGTTTTCTTCCCCAGGCACCAAAATGGCTCGATTTTTAAAAAGTTGAAGCAACACCTTTTTTAGACATGGAATTTCATCCCAAAAGTCATCCTGGTGTCCGTTTTTGCATTTGGTTTAAAAAAAAGAAAATTGGCTTCAAAAAACATTTTGGTTCCTGGGCAGCATTTTTCATGAACACTAAGTCATGCGTTTTCTTCCCCAGGCACCAAAATGGCTCGATTTTTAAAAAGTGGAAGCAACACCTTTTTTAGACATGGAATTTCATCCCAAAACTCATCCTGGTGTCCGTTTTTGCATTTGGTTTCAAAAAAAAAAATTGGCTTCAAAAAACATTTTGGTTCCTGGGCAGCATTTTTCATGAACATTAAGTCATGCGTTTTCTTCCCCAGGCACCAAAATGGCTCGATTTTTAAAAAGTTGAAGCAACACCTTTTTTAGACATGGAATTTCATCCCAAAAGTCATCCTGGTGTCCGTTTTTGCATTTGGTTTAAAAAAAAGAAAATTGGCTTCAAAAAACATTTTGGTTCCTGGGCAGCATTTTTCATGAACACTAAGTCATGCGTTTTCTTCCCCAGGCACCAAAAAGTCCCAATTTTTAAAAAGTGGAAGTAACACCATTTTTAGACATGGATTTTCATCCCGAAACTCATCCTGGTGTCCGTTTTTGCATTTGGTTTCAAAAAAAAAATTGGCTTCAAAAAACATTTTGGTTCCTGGGCAGCATTTTTCATGAACATTAAGTCATGCGTTTTCTTCCCCAGGCACCAAAATGGCTCGATTTTTAAAAAGTGGAAGCAACACCTTTTTTAGACATGGAATTTCATCCCAAAAGTCATCCTGTTGTCCGTTTTTGCATTTGGTTTCAAAAAAAGAAAATTGGCTTCAAAAAACATTTTGGTTCCTGGGCAGCATTTTTCATGAACATTAAGTCATGCGTTTTCTTCCCCAGGCACCAAAAAGTCCCGATTTTTAAAAAGTGGAAGTAACACCATTTTTAGACATGGAATTTCATCCCAAAACTCATCCTGGTGTCCGTTTTTGCATTTGGTTTCAAAAAAAAAAATTGGCTTCAAAAAACATTTTGGTTCCTGGGCAGCATTTTTCATGAACATTAAGTCATGCGTTTTCTTCCCCAGGCACCAAAATGGCTCGATTTTTAAAAAGTTGAAGCAACACCTTTTTTAGACATGGAATTTCATCCCAAAAGTCATCCTGGTGTCCGTTTTTGCATTTGGTTTAAAAAAAAGAAAATTGGCTTCAAAAAACATTTTGGTTCCTGGGCAGCATTTTTCATGAACACTAAGTCATGCGTTTTCTTCCCCAGGCACCAAAATGGCTCGATTTTTAAAAAGTGGAAGCAACACCTTTTTTAGACATGGAATTTCATCCCAAAACTCATCCTGGTGTCCGTTTTTGCATTTGGTTTCAAAAAAAAAAATTGGCTTCAAAAAACATTTTGGTTCCTGGGCAGCATTTTTCATGAACATTAAGTCATGCGTTTTCTTCCCCAGGCACCAAAATGGCTCGATTTTTAAAAAGTTGAAGCAACACCTTTTTTAGACATGGAATTTCATCCCAAAAGTCATCCTGGTGTCCGTTTTTGCATTTGGTTTAAAAAAAAGAAAATTGGCTTCAAAAAACATTTTGGTTCCTGGGCAGCATTTTTCATGAACACTAAGTCATGCGTTTTCTTCCCCAGGCACCAAAAAGGCTCGATTTTTAAAAAGTGGAAGTAACACCATTTTTAGACATGGAATTTCGTCCCGAAACTCATATTGGTGTCCATTTTTGCATTTGGTTTCAAAAAAAAAATTTGCTTCAAAAAACATTTTGGTTCCTGGGCAGCATTTTTCATGAACATTAAGTCATGCGTTTTCTTCCCCAGGCACCAAAAAGGCTCAATTTTTAAAAAGTGGAAGCAACACCATTTTTAGACATGGAATTTCATCCTGAAAGTCATCCTGGTGTCCGTTTTTGCATTTGGTTTCAAAAAAAAAAAATTTCCTTGAAAAAACATTTTGGTTCCTGGGCAGCATTTTTCATGAACATTAAGTCATGCGTTTTCTTCCCCAGGCACCAAAAAATCCCGATTTTTAAAAAGTGGAAGTAACACCATTTTCCGACATGGAATTTCGTCCCGAAACTCATCCTGGTGTCCGTTTTTGCATTTGGTTTCAAAAGAAAAAAATTGGCTTCAAAAAACATTTTGGTTCCTGGGCAGCATTTTTCATGAACATTAAGTCATGCGTTTTCTTCCCCAGGCACCAAAAAGGCTCGATTTTTAAAAAGTGGAAGTAACACCATTTTTAGACATGGAATTTCGTCCCGAAACTCATATTGGTGTCCATTTTTGCATTTGGTTTCAAAAAAAAAATTTGCTTCAAAAAACATTTTGGTTCCTGGGCAGCATTTTTCATGAACATTAAGTCATGCGTTTTCTTCCCCAGGCACCAAAAAGGCTCAATTTTTAAAAAGTGGGAGCAACACCATTTTTAGACATGGAATTTCATCCTGAAAGTCATCCTGGTGTCCGTTTTTGCATTTGGTTTCAAAAAAAAAAAATTTCCTTGAAAAAACATTTTGGTTCCTGGGCAGCATTTTTCATGAACATTAAGTCATGCGTTTTCTTCCCCAGGCACCAAAAAGTCCCGATTTTTAAAAAGTGGAAGCAACACCATTTTTAGACATGGAATTTCATCCTGAAAGTCATCCTGGTGTCCGTTTTTGCATTTGGTTTCAAAAAAAAAAATGGCTTCAAAAAACATTTTGGTTCCTGGGCAGCATTTTTCATGAACATTAAGTCATGCGTTTTCTTCCCCAGGCACCAAAAAGTCCCGATTTTTAAAAAGTGGAAGCAACACCATTTTTAGACATGGAATTTCATCCTGAAAGTCATCCTGGTGTCCGTTTTTGCATTTGGTTTCAAAAAAAAAAATGGCTTCAAAAAACATTTTGGTTCCTGGGCAGCATTTTTCATGAACATTAAGTCATGCGTTTTCTTCCCCAGGCACCAAAAAGTCCCGATTTTTAAAAAGTGGAAGTAACACCATTTTTAGACATGGAATTTCGTCCCGAAACTCATCCTGGTGTCCGTTTTTGCATTTGGTTTCAAAAAAAAAATTTGCTTCAAAAAACATTTTGGTTCCTGGGCAGCATTTTTCATGAACATTAAGTCAAGCGTTTTCTTCCCCAGGCACCAAAAAGTCCCAATTTTTAAAAAGTGGAAGTAACACCATTTTTAGACATGGATTTTCGTCCCGAAACTCATCCTGGTGTCCGTTTTTGCATTTGGTTTCAAAAAAAAAATTGGCTTCAAAAAACATTTTGGTTCCTGGGCAGCATTTTTCATGAACATTAAGTCATGCGTTTTCTTCCCCAGGCACCAAAATGGCTCGATTTTTAAAAAGTGGAAGCAACACCTTTTTTAGACATGGAATTTCATCCCAAAAGTCATCCTGTTGTCCGTTTTTGCATTTGGTTTCAAAAAAAGAAAATTGGCTTCAAAAAACATTTTGGTTCCTGGGCAGCATTTTTCATGAACATTAAGTCATGCGTTTTCTTCCCCAGGCACCAAAAAGTCCCGATTTTTAAAAAGTGGAAGTAACACCATTTTTAGACATGGAATTTCATCCCAAAAATCATCCTGGTGTCCGTTTTTGCATTTGGTTTAAAAAAAAGAAAATTGGCTTCAAAAAACATTTTGGTTCCTGGGCAGCATTTTTCATGAACACTAAGTCATGCGTTTTCTTCCCCAGGCACCAAAAAATCCCGATTTTTAAAAAGTGGAAGTAACACCATTTTTCGACATGGAATTTCGTCCCGAAACTCATCCTGGTGTCCGTTTTTGCATTTGGTTTCAAAAGAAAAAAATTGGCTTCAAAAAACATTTTGGTTCCTGGGCAGCATTTTTCATGAACATTAAGTCATGCGTTTTCTTCTCTAGGCACCAAAAAATCCCGATTTTTAAAAAGTGGAAGTAACACCATTTTTCGACATGGAATTTCGTCCCGAAACTCATCCTGGTGTCCGTTTTTGCATTTGGTTTCAAAAAAAAAATTGGCTTCAAAAAACATTTTGGTTCCTGGGCAGCATTTTTCATGAACATTAAGTCATGCGTTTTCTTCCCCAGGCACCAAAATGGCTCGATTTTTAAAAAGTGGAAGCAACACCTTTTTTAGACATGGAATTTCATCCCAAAAGTCATCCTGTTGTCCGTTTTTGCATTTGGTTTCAAAAAAAGAAAATTGGCTTCAAAAAACATTTTGGTTCCTGGGCAGCATTTTTCATGAACATTAAGTCATGCGTTTTCTTCCCCAGGCACCAAAAAGTCCCGATTTTTAAAAAGTGGAAGTAACACCATTTTTAGACATGGAATTTCATCCCAAAAATCATCCTGGTGTCCGTTTTTGCATTTGGTTTAAAAAAAAGAAAATTGGCTTCAAAAAACATTTTGGTTCCTGGGCAGCATTTTTCATGAACACTAAGTCATGCGTTTTCTTCCCCAGGCACCAAAAAATCCCGATTTTTAAAAAGTGGAAGTAACACCATTTTTCGACATGGAATTTCGTCCCGAAACTCATCCTGGTGTCCGTTTTTGCATTTGGTTTCAAAAGAAAAAAATTGGCTTCAAAAAACATTTTGGTTCCTGGGCAGCATTTTTCATGAACATTAAGTCATGCGTTTTCTTCCCCAGGCACCAAAAAATCCCGATTTTTAAAAAGTGGAAGTAACACCATTTTTAGACATGGAATTTCGTCCCGAAACTCATCCTGGTGTCCATTTTTGCATTTGGTTTCATAAAAAAAAAAATGCTTCAAAAAACATTTTGGTTCCTGGGCAGCATTTTTCATGAACAGTAAGTCATGCGT
Source organism: Pantherophis guttatus (assembly GCF_059756535.1). NCBI lineage: Eukaryota > Metazoa > Chordata > Lepidosauria > Squamata > Colubridae > Pantherophis > Pantherophis guttatus. Next base: position 7,026,688 of record NC_142078.1, read on the forward strand.
TTTCTTCTCTAGGCACCAAAAAGGCTCTATTTTTAAAAAGTGGAAGCAACACCATTTTTAGACATGGAATTTCGTCCAGAAACTCATCCTGGTCTCCATTTTTGCATTTGGTTTCAAAAAAAAAAATTTGCTTCAAAAAACATTTTGGTTCCTGGGCAGCATTTTTCATGAACATTAAGTCATGCGTTTTCTTCCCCAGGCACCAGAAAGGCTCGATTTTTAAAAAGTGGAAGTAACACCATTTTTAGACATGGAATTTCGTCCCGAAACTCATCCTGGTGTCCATTTTTGCATTTGGTTTCAAAAAGAAAAAAATTGCTTCAAAAAACATTTTGGTTCCTGGGCAGCATTTTTCATGAACATTAAGTCATGCGTTTTCTTCCCCAGGCACCAAAAAGTCCCGATTTTTAAAAAGTGGAAGCAACACCATTTTTAGACATGGAATTTCATCCTGAAAGTCATCCTGGTGTCCGTTTTTGCATTTGCTTTCAAAAAAAAAAATGGCTTCAAAAAACATTTTGGTTCCTGGGCAGCATTTTTCATGAACATTAAGTCATGCGTTTTCTTCCCAGGCACCAAAAAGTCCCGATTTTTAAAAAGTGGAAGTAACACCATTTTTAGACATGGAATTTCGTCCCGAAACTCATCCTGGTGTCTGTTTTTGCATTTGGTTTCAAAAAAAAAAATTGGCTTCAAAAAACATTTTGGTTCCTGGGCAGCATTTTTCATGAACATTAAGTCATGCGTTTTCTTCCCCAGGCACCAAAAAGTCCCGATTTTTAAAAAGTGGAAGTAACACCATTTTTAGACATGGAATTTCGTCCCGAAACTCATCCTGGTGTCCGTTTTTGCATTTGGTTTCAAAAAAAAAATTGGCTTCAAAAAACATTTTGGTTTCTGGGCAGCATTTTTCATGAACATTAAGTCATGCGTTTTCTTCCCCAGGCACCAAAAAGTCCCGATTTTTAAAAAGTGGAAGTAACACCATTTTTAGACATGGAATTTCGTCCCGAAACTCATCCTGGTGTCTGTTTTTGCATTTGGTTTCAAAAAAAAAAAATTGGCTTCAAAAAACATTTTGGTTCCTGGGCAGCATTTTTCATGAACATTAAGTCATGCGTTTTCTTCCCCAGGCACCAAAAAGTCCCGATTTTTAAAAAGTGGAAGTAACACCATTTTTAGACATGGAATTTCGTCCCGAAACTCATCCTGGTGTCCGTTTTTGCATTTGGTTTCAAAAAAAAAATTGGCTTCAAAAAACATTTTGGTTTCTGGGCAGCATTTTTCATGAACATTAAGTCATGCGTTTTCTTCCGCAGGCACCAAAAAGTCCTGATTTTTAAAAAGTGGAAGTAACACCATTTTTAGACATGGATTTTCATCCCGAAACTCATCCTGGTGTCCGTTTTTGCATTTGGTTTCAAAAAAAAAATTGGCTTCAAAAAACATTTTGGTTCCTGGGCAGCATTTTTCATGAACATTAAGTCATGTGTTTTCTTCCCCAGGCACCAAAAAGTCCCGATTTTTAAAAAGTGGAAGTAACACCATTTTTAGACATGGATTTTCGTCCTGAAACTCATCCTGGTGTCCATTTTTCCATTTGGTTTCAAAAAAAAAAATTGGCTTCAAAAAACATTTTGGTTCCTGGGAAGCATTTTTCATGAACATTAAGTCATGCGTTTTCTTCCCCAGGCACCAAAAAGGCTCGATTTTTAAAAAGTGGAAGTAACACCATTTTTAGACATGGCATTTCGTCCCAAAACTCATCCTGGTGTCCGTTTTTGCATTTGGTTTCAAAAAGAAAAAAATTGGCTTCAAAAAACATTTTGGTTCCTGGGCAGCATTTTTCATGAACATTAAGTCATGCGTTTTCTTCCCCAGGCACCAAAAAGTCCCGATTTTTAAAAAGTGGAAGCAACACCATTTTTAGACATGGAATTTCATCCTGAAAGTCATCCTGGTGTCCGTTTTTGCATTTGCTTTCAAAAAAAAAAAATGACTTCAAAAAACATTTTGGTTCCTGGGCAGCATTTTTCATGAACATTAAGTCATGCGTTTTCTTCCCCAGGCACCAAAAAGTCCCGATTTTTAAAAAGTGGAAGTAACACCATTTTTAGACATGGATTTTCGTCCCGAAACTCATCCTGGTGTCCGTTTTTGCATTTGGTTTCAAAAAAAAAAATTGGCTTCAAAAAACATTTTGGTTCCTGGGCAGCATTTTTCATGAACATTAAGTCATGCGTTTTCTTCCCCAGGCACCAAAAAGGCTCGATTTTTAAAAAGTGGAAGTAACACCATTTTTAGACATGGCATTTCGTCCCAAAACTCATCCTGGTGTCCGTTTTTGCATTTGGTTTAGAAAAAAACAATTGGCTTCAAAAAACATTTTGGTTCCTAGGCAGCATTTTTCATGAAGATTAAGTCATGCGTTTTCTTCCCCAGACACCAAAAAGTCCCGATTTTTAAAAAGTGGAAGTAACACCATTTTTAGACATGGAATTTCGTCCAGAAACTCATCCTGGTGTCCGTTTTTGCATTTGGTTTCAAAAAAAAAATTTGCTTCAAAAAACATTTTGGTTCCTGGGCAGCATTTTTCATGAACATTAAGTCATGCGTTTTCTTCCCTAGGCACCAAAAAGTCCCGATTTTTAAAAAGTGGAAGCAACACCATTTTTAGACATGGAATTTCATCCCAAAACTCATCCTGGTGTCTGTTTTTGCATTTGGTTTCAAAAAAAAAAATTGGCTTCAAAAAACATTTTGGTTCCTGGGCAGCATTTTTCATGAACATTAAGTCATGCGTTTTGTTCCCCAGGCACCAAAAAGTCCCGATTTTTAAAAAGTGGAAGTAACACCATTTTTAGACATGGAATTTCGTCCCGAAACTCATCCTGGTGTCCGTTTTTGCATTTGGTTCCAAAAAAAAAAATTTGCTTCAAAAAACATTTTGGGTCCTGGGCAGCATTTTTCATGAACATTAAGTCATGCGTTTTCTTCCCCAGACACCAAAAAGTCCCGATTTTTAAAAAGTGGAAGTAACACCATTTTTAGACATGGATTTTCATCCCGAAACTCATCCTGGTGTCCGTTTTTGCATTTGGTTTCAAAAAAAAAAATTGGCTTCAAAAAACATTTTGGTTCCTGGGCAGCATTTTTCATGAACATTAAGTCATGCGTTTTCTTCCCCAGGCACCAAAAAGTCCCGATTTTTAAAAAGTGGAAGTAACACCATTTTTAGACATGGATTTTTGTCCCGAAACTCATCCTGGTGTCCGTTTTTGCATTTGGTTTCAAAAAAAAAAATGGCTTCAAAAAACAGTTTGGTTCCTGGGCAGCATTTTTCATGAACATTAAGTCATGCGTTTTCTTCCCCAGGCACCAAAAAGGCTCAATTTTTAAAAAGTGGAAGTAACACCATTTTTAGACATGGAATTTCATCCCGAAAGTCATCCTAGTGTCCGTTTTTGCATTTGGTTTCAAAAAAAAAAAATTGGCTTCAAAAAACATTTTGGTTCCTGGGCAGCATTTTTCATGAACATTAAGTCATGCGTTTTCTTCCCCAGGCACTAAAAAGTCCCGATTTTTAAAAAGTGGAAGTAACACCATTTGTAGACATGGATTTTCGTCCCGAAACTCATCCTGGTGTCCGTTTTTGCATTTGGTTTCAAAAAAAAAATTGGCTTCAAAAAACATTTTGGTTCCTGGGCAGCATTTTTCATGAACATTAAGTCATGCGTTTTCTTCCCCAGGCACCAAGAAGTCGCGATTTTTAAAAAGTGGAAGTAACACCATTTTTAGACATGGATTTTCGTCCAGAAACTCATCCTGGTGTCCGTTTTTGCATTTGGTTTAAAAAAAAAAAATTTGCTTCAAAAAACATTTTGGTTCCTGGGCAGCATTTTTCATGAACATTAAGTCATGCGTTTTCTTCCCCAGGCACCAAAAAGGCTCGATTTTTAAAAAGTGGAAGTAACACCATTTTTAGACATGGAATTTCGTCCCGAAACTCATCCTGGTTTCCGTTTTTGCATTTGGTTTCAAAAAAAAAAATTGGCTTCAAAAAACGTTTTAGTTCCTGGGCAGCATTTTTCATGAACATTAAGTCATGCGTTTTGTTCCCCAGGCACCAAAAAGTCCCGATTTTTAAAAAGTGGAAGTAACACCATTTTTAGACATGGAATTTCGTCCCGAAACTCATCCTGGTGTCCGTTTTTGCATTTGGTTCCAAAAAAAAAAATTTGCTTCAAAAAACATTTTGGGTCCTGGGCAGCATTTTTCATGAACATTAAGTCATGCGTTTTCTTCCCCAGACACCAAAAAGTCCCGATTTTTAAAAAGTGGAAGTAACACCATTTTTAGACATGGATTTTCATCCCGAAACTCATCCTGGTGTCCGTTTTTGCATTTGGTTTCAAAAAAAAAAATTGGCTTCAAAAAACATTTTGGTTCCTGGGCAGCATTTTTCATGAACATTAAGTCATGCGTTTTCTTCCCCAGGCACCAAAAAGTCCCGATTTTTAAAAAGTGGAAGTAACACCATTTTTAGACATGGATTTTTGTCCCGAAACTCATCCTGGTGTCCGTTTTTGCATTTGGTTTCAAAAAAAAAATGGCTTCAAAAAACAGTTTGGTTCCTGGGCAGCATTTTTCATGAACATTAAGTCATGCGTTTTCTTCCCCAGGCACCAAAAAGGCTCAATTTTTAAAAAGTGGAAGTAACACCATTTTTAGACATGGAATTTCATCCCGAAAGTCATCCTAGTGTCCGTTTTTGCATTTGGTTTCAAAAAAAAAAAATTGGCTTCAAAAAACATTTTGGTTCCTGGGCAGCATTTTTCATGAACATTAAGTCATGCGTTTTCTTCCCCAGGCACTAAAAAGTCCCGATTTTTAAAAAGTGGAAGTAACACCATTTGTAGACATGGATTTTCGTCCCGAAACTCATCCTGGTGTCCTTTTTTGCATTTGGTTTCAAAAAAAAAATTGGCTTCAAAAAACATTTTGGTTCCTGGGCAGCATTTTTCATGAACATTAAGTCATGCGTTTTCTTCCCCAGGCACCAAGAAGTTGCGATTTTTAAAAAGTGGAAGTAACACCATTTTTAGACATGGATTTTCGTCCAGAAACTCATCCTGGTGTCCGTTTTTGCATTTGGTTTAAAAAAAAAAAATTTGCTTCAAAAAACATTTTGGTTCCTGGGCAGCATTTTTCATGAACATTAAGTCATGCGTTTTCTTCCCCAGGCACCAAAAAGGCTCGATTTTTAAAAAGTGGAAGTAACACCATTTTTAGACATGGAATTTCGTCCCGAAACTCATCCTGGTTTCCGTTTTTGCATTTGGTTTCAAAAAAAAAAATTGGCTTCAAAAAACGTTTTAGTTCCTGGGCAGCATTTTTCATGAACATTAAGTCATGCGTTTTCTTCCCCAGGCACCAAAAAGGCTCGATTTTTGAAAAGTGGAAGCAACACCACTTTTAGACATGGAATTTCGTCCCGAAACTCATCCTGGTGTCCGTTTTTGCATTTGGTTTCCAAAACAAAAAAATTGGCTTCAAAAAACATTTTGGTTCCTGGGCAGCATTTTTCATGAACATTAAGTCATGCGTTTTCTTCCCCAGACACCAAAAAGTCCCGATTTTTAAAAAGTGGAAGTAACACCATTTTTAGACATGGAATTTCGTCCCGAAACTCATCCTGGTGTCCGTTTTTGCATTTGGTTTCAAAAAAAAAAATTGGCTTCAAAAAACATTTTGGTTCCTGGGCAGCATTTTTCATGAACATTAAGTCATGTGTTTTCTTCCCCAGGCACCAAAAAGGCTCGATTTTTAAAAAGTGGAAGTAACACCATTTTTAGACATGGAATTTCGTCCCGAAACTCATCCTGGTGTCCGTTTTTGCATTTGGTTTCAAAAAAAAAAAATTGGCTTCAAAAAACAGTTTAGTTCCTGGGCAGCATTTTTCATGAACATTAAGTCATGCGTTTTCTTACCCAGGCACCATAAAGGCTCGATTTTTAAAAAGTGGAAGTAACACCATTTTTAGACATGGAATTTCGTCCCGAAACTCATCCTGGTGTCCGTTTTTACATCTGGTTTCAAAATAAAAAAATTGGCTTCAAAAAACATTTTGGTTCCTGGGCAGCATTTTTCATGAACATTAAGTCATGCGTTTTCTTCCCCAGGCACCAAAAAGGCTCAATTTTTAAAAAGTGGAAGTAACACCATTTTTAGACATGGAATTTCGTCCTGAAACTCATCCTGGTGTCTGTTTTTGCATTTGGTTTCAAAATAAAAAAATTGGCTTCAAAAAACATTTTGGTTCCTGGGCAGCATTTTTCATGAACATTAAGTCATGCGTTTTCTTCCCCAGGCACCAAAAAGGCTCTATTTTTAAAAAGTGGAAGTAACACCATTTTTAGACATGGAATTTCGTCCCGAAACTCATCCTGGTGTCCGTTTTTGCATTTGGTTTCAAAATAAAAAAAATTGGCTTCAAAAAACATTTTGGTTCCTGGGCAGCATTTTTAATGAACATTAAGTCATGCGTTTTCTTCCCCAGGCACCATAAAGTCTTGATTTTTAAAGAGTGGAAGTAACACCATTTTTAGACATGGAATTTCGTCCCGAAACTCATCCTGGTGTCCGTTTTTGCATTTCGTTTCAAAAAAAAAATGGCTTCAAAAAACATTTTGGTTCCTGGGCAGCATTTTTCATGAACATTAAGTCATGCGTTTTCTTCCCCAGGCACCAAAAAGGCTCAATTTTTAAAAAGTGGAAGTAACACCATTTTTAGACATGGAATTTCGTCCCGAAACTCATCCTGGTGTCCGTTTTTGCATTTGGTTTCAAAAAAAAAAAAATTGGCTTCAAAAAACATTTTGGTTCCTGGGCAGCATTTTTCATGAACATTAAGTCATGCGTTTTCTTCCCCAGGCACCAAAAAGGCTCAATTTTTAAAAAGTGGAAGTAACCCCATTTTTAGACATGGAATTTCGTCCCGAAACTCATCCTGGTGTCCGTTTTTGCATTTGGTTTCAAAATAAAAAAATTGGCTTCAAAAAACATTTTGGTTCCTGGGCAGCATTTTTCATGAACATTAAGTCATGCGTTTTCTATCCCAGGGACCAAAAAGGCTCGATTTTTAAAAAGTAGAAGTAACACCATTTTTAGACATGGAATTTCGTCCCGAAACTCATCCTGGTGTCCGTTTTTGCATTTGGTTTCAAAATAAAAAAAATTGGCTTCAAAAAACATTTTGGTTCCTGGGCAGCATTTTTCATGAACATTAAGTCATGCGTTTTCTTCCCCAGGCACCAAAAAGGCTCAATTTTTAAAAAGTGGAAGTAACACCATTTTTAGACATGGAATTTCGTCCCGAAACTCATCCTGGTGTCCGTTTTTGCATTTGGTTTCAAAAAAAATAATTGGCTTCAAAAAACATTTTGGTTCCTGGGCAGCATTTTTCATGAACATTAAGTCATGCGTTTTCTTCCCCAGGCACCAAAAAGGCTCAATTTTTAAAAAGTGGAAGTAACACCATTTTTAGACATGGAATTTCGTCCCGAAACTCATCCTGGTGTCCGGTTTTGCATTTGGTTTCCACAAAAAAAAATTGGCTTCAAAAAACATTTTGGTTCCTGGGCAGCATTTTTCATGAACATTAAGTCATGCGTTTTCTTCCCCAGGCACCATAAAGGCTCGATTTTTAAAAAGTGGAAGTAACACCATTTTTAGACATGGAATTTCGTCCCGAAACTCATCCTGGTGTCCGTTTTTGCATTTGGTTTCAAAAAAAATAATTGGCTTCAAAAAACATTTTGGTTCCTGGGCAGCATTTTTCATGAACATTAAGTCATGCGTTTTCTTCCCCAGGCACCATAAAGGCTCAATTTTTAAAAAGTGGAAGTAACACCATTTTTAGACATGGAATTTCGTCCCGAAACTCATCCTGGTGTCTGTTTTTGCATTTGGTTTCAAAATTAAAAAATTGGCTTCAAAAAACATTTTGGTTCCTGGGCAGCATTTTTCATGAACATTAAGTCATGCGTTTTCTTCCCCAGGCACCAAAAAGGCTCAATTTTTAAAAAGTGGAAGTAACACCATTTTTAGACATGGAATTTCGTCCCGAAATTCATCCTGCTGTCCGTTTTTGCATTTGGTTTCAAAATAAAAAAAATTGGCTTCAAAAAACATTTTGGTTCCTGGGCAGCATTTTTCATGAACATTAAGTCATGCGTTTTCTTCCCCAGGCACCAAAAAGGCTCAATTTTTAAAAAGTGGAAGCAACACCATTTTTAGACATGGAATTTCGTCCCGAAATTCATCCTGCTGTCCGTTTTTGCATTTGGTTTCAAAATAAAAAAAATTGGCTTCAAAAAACATTTTGGTTCCTGGGCAGCATTTTTTATGAACATTAAGTCATGCGTTTTCTTCCCCAGGCACCAAAAAGGCTCACTTTTTAAAAAGTTGAAGTAACACCATTTTTAGACATGGAATTTCGTCCCGAAACTCATCCTGGTGTCCGTTTTTGCATTTGGTTTCAAAAAAAAAAATTGGCTTCAAAAAACATTTTGGTTCCTGGGCAGCATTTTTCATGAACATTAAGTCATGCGTTTTCTTCCGCAGGCACCAAAAAGGCTCGATTTTTAAAAAGTGGAAGCAACACCATTTTTAGACATGGAATTTCGTCCCGAAATTCATCCTGCTGTCCGTTTTTGCATTTGGTTTCAAAATAAAAAAAATTGGCTTCAAAAAACATTTTGGTTCCTGGGCAGCATTTTTCATGAACATTAAGTCATGCGTTTTCTTCCCCAGGCACCAAAAAGGCTCACTTTTTAAAAAGTGGAAGTAACACCATTTTTAGACATGGAATTTCGTCCCGAAACTCATCCTGGTGTCCGGTTTTGCATTTGGTTTCCACAAAAAAAAATTGGCTTCAAAAAACGTTTTAGTTCCTGGGCAGCATTTTTCATGAACATTAAGTCATGCGTTTTCTTCCCCAGGCACCAAAAAGGCTCGATTTTTAAAAAGTGGAAGCAACACCATTTTTAGACATGGAATTTCCTCCCGAAACTCATCTAAAAATGGTGTTACTTCCACTTTTTAAAAATCGAGCCTTTATGGTGCCTGGGTAAGAATACACATGACTTAATGTTCATGAAAAATGCTGCCCAGGAACCAAAATGTTTTTTGAAGCCAATTTTTTTATTTTGAAACCAAATGCAAAAACAGACACCAGGATGAGTTTCGGGACGAAATTCCATGTCTAAAAATGGTGTTACTTCCACTTTTTAAAAATCGAGCCTTTTTGGTGACTGGGGAAGAAAACGCATGACTTAATGTTCATGAAAAATGCTGCCCAGGAACCAAAATGTTTTTTGAAGCCAATTTTTTTGTTTTGAAACCAAATGCAAAAACAGACACCAGGATGAGTTTCGGGACGAAATTCCATGTGTAAAAATGGTGTTACTTCCACTTTTTAAAAATCGAGCCTTTATGGTGCCTGGGGAAGAAAACGCATGACTTAATGTTCATGAAAAATGCTGCCCAGGAACCAAAATGTTTTTTGAAGCCAATTTTTTTATTTTGAAACCAAATGCAAAAACGGACACCAGGATGAGTTTCGGGACGAAATTCCATGTCTAAAAATGGTGTTACTTCCACTTTTTAAAAATCGAGCCTTTTTGGTGCCTGGGGAAGAAAACACATGACTTAATGTTCATGAAAAATGCTGCCCAGGAACTAAAACGTTTTTTGAAGCCAATTCTTTTTTTTTTTGAAACCAAATGCAAAAACCGACACCAGGATGAGTTTCGGGACGAAATTCCATGTCTAAAAATGGTGTTATTTCCACTTTTTAAAAATCGAGCCTTTTTGGTGTCTGGGGAAGAAAACGCATGACTTAATGTTCATGAAAAATGCTGCCCAGGAACCAAAATGTTTTTTGAAGCCAATTTTTTTTTTTTGAAACCAAATGCAAAAAGGGACACCAGGATGAGTTTCTGGACGAAATTCCATGTCTAAAAATGGTGTTACTTCCACTTTTTAAAAATCGAGCCTTTTTGGTGCCTGGGGAAGAAAACGCATGACTTAATGTTCATGAAAAATGCTGCCCAGGAACCAAAATGTTTTTTGAAGCCAATTTTTTTTTTTTGAAACCAAATGCAAAAACGGACACCAGGATGAGTTTCGGGACGAAAATCCATGTCTAAAAATGGTGTTACTTCCACTTTTTAAAAATCGGGACTTTTTGGTGCCTGGGGAAGAAAACGCATGACTTAATGTTCATGAAAAATCCTGCCCAGGAACCAAAATGTTTTTTGTAGCCAATTTTTTTTTTGAAACCAAATGCAAAAACGGACACCAGGATGACTTTCGGGATGAAATTCCATGTCTAAAAATTGTGTTGCTTCCACTTTTTAAAAATCGAGCCATTTTGGTGCCTGGGTAAGAAAACGCATGACTTAATGTTCATGAAAAATGCTGCCCAGGAACCAAAATGTTTTTTGAAGCCAATTTTTTTTTTTTGAAACCAAATGGAAAAACGGACACCAGGATGACTTTCGGGATGAAATTCCATGTCTAAAAATGGTGTTGCTTCCACTTTTTAAAAATCGAGCCATTTTGGTGCCTGGGGAAGAAAACGCATGACTTAATGTTCATGAAAAATGCTGCCCAGGAACCAAAATGTTTTTGGAAGCCAATTTTTTTTTTGAAACCAAATGCAAAAACGGACACCAGGATGAGTTTCTGGACGAAATTCCATGTCTAAAAATGGTGTTACTTCCACTTTTTAAAAATCGGGACTTTTTGGTGCCTGGGGAACAAAACGCATGACTTAATGTTCATGAAAAATGCTGCCCAGGAACCAAAATGTTTTTGGAAGCCAATTTTTTTTTTTGAAACCAAATGCAAAAACGGACACCAGGATGAGTTTCGGGATGAAATTCCATGTCTAAAAATGGTGTTACTTCCACTTTTTAAAAATCGAGCCCTTTTGGTGCCTGGGGAAGAAAACGCATGACTTAATGTTCATGAAAAATGCTGCCCAGGAACCAAAATGTTTTTTGAAGCCAATTTTTTTTTTGAAACCAAATGCAAAAACGGACACCAGGATGACTTTCGGGATGAAATTCCATGTCTAAAAATGGTGTTGCTTCTACTTTTTAAAAATCGGGACTTTTTGGTGCCTAGGGAAGAAAACGCATGACTTAATGTTCATGAAAAATGCTGCCCAGGAACCAAAATGTTTTTTGAAGCAAATATTTTTTTTGAAACCAAATGCAAAAACGGACACCAGGATGAGTTTCTGGACGAAATTCCATGTCTAAAAATGGTGTTACTTCCACTTTTTAAAAATCGGGACTTTTTGGTGCCTGGGGAAGAAAACGCATGACTTAATGTTCATGAAAAATGCTGCCCAGGAACCAAAATGTTTTTTGAAGCAAATTTTTTTTTTGAAACCAAATGCAAAAACGGACACCAGGATGAGTTTCTGGACGAAATTCCATGTCTAAAAATCGTGTTACTTCCACTTTTTAAAAATCGGGCCTTTTTGGTGCCTGGGGAAGAAAACGCATGACTTAATGTTCATGAAAAATGCTGCCCAATAACAAAAATGTTTTTTGAAGCATTTTTTTTTTTGAAACCAAATGCAAAAACAGACACCAGGATGACTTTCGGGATGAAATTCCATGTCTAAAAATGGTGTTACTTCCACTTTTTAAAAATCGGGACTTTTTGGTCCCTGGGGAAGAAAACGCATGACTTAATGTTCATGAAAAATGCTGCCCAGGAACCAAAATGTTTTTTGAAGCAAATTTTTTTGTTGAAACCAAATGCAAAAACGGACACCAGGATGAGTTTCTGGACGAAATTCCATGTCTAAAAATGGTGTTACTTCCACTTTTTAAAAATCGGGACTTTTTGGTGCCTGGGGAAGAAAACACATGACTTAATGTTCATGAAAAATGCTGCCCAGGAACCAAAATGTTTTTTGAAGCCAATTTTTTTTTTTGAAACCAAATGCAAAAACGGACACCAGGATGACTTTCGGGATGAAATTCCATGTCTAAAAATGGTGTTGCTTCTACTTTTTAAAAATCGGGACTTTTTGGTGCCTAGGGAAGAAAACGCATGACTTAATGTTCATGAAAAATGCTGCCCAGGAACCAAAATGTTTTTTGAAGCCAATTTTTTTTTTGAAACCAAATGCAAAAACGGACACCAGGATGAGTTTCAGGACGAAATTCCATGTCTAAAAATGGTGTTACTTCCACTTTTTAAAAATCGGGACTTTTTGGTGCCTGGGGAAGAAAACGCATGACTTAATGTTCATGAAAAATGCTGCCCAGGAACCAAAATGTTTTTTGAAGCAAATTTTTTTTTTGAAACCAAATGCAAAAACGGACACCAGGATGAGTTTCTGGACGAAATTCCATGTCTAAAAATGGTGTTACTTCCACTTTTTAAAAATCGGGACTTTTTGGTGCCTAGGGAAGAAAACGCATGACTTAATGTTCATGAAAAATGCTGCCCAGGAACCAAAATGTTTTTTGAAGCCAATTTTTTTTTTGAAACCAAATGCAAAAACGGACACCAGGATGACTTTCGGGATGAAATTCCATGTCTAAAAATGGTGTTGCTTCTACTTTTTAAAAATCGGGACTTTTTGGTGCCTAGGGAAGAAAACGCATGACTTAATGTTCATGAAAAATGCTGCCCAGGAACCAAAATGTTTTTTGAAGCAAATTTTTTTTTTGAAACCAAATACAAAAACGGACACCAGGATGAGTTTCTGGACGAAATTCCATGTCTAAAAATGGTGTTACTTCCACTTTTTAAAAATCGGGACTTTTTGGTGCCTGGGGAAGAAAACGCATGACTTAATGTTCATGAAAAATGCTGCCCAGGAACCAAAATGTTTTTTGAAGCAAATTTTTTTTTTGAAACCAAATGCAAAAACGGACACCAGGATGAGTTTCTGGACGAAATTCCATGTCTAAAAATGGTGTTACTTCCACTTTTTAAAAATCGGGACTTTTTGGTGCCTAGGGAAGAAAACGCATGACTTAATGTTCATGAAAAATGCTGCCCAGGAACCAAAATGTTTTTTGAAGCCAATTTTTTTTTTGAAACCAAATGCAAAAACGGACACCAGGATGACTTTCGGGATGAAATTCCATGTCTAAAAATGGTGTTGCTTCTACTTTTTAAAAATCGGGACTTTTTGGTGCCTAGGGAAGAAAACGCATGACTTAATGTTCATGAAAAATGCTGCCCAGGAACCAAAATGTTTTTTGAAGCCAATTTTTTTTTTGAAACCAAATGCAAAAACGGACACCAGGATGAGTTTCTGGACGAAATTCCATGTCTAAAAATGGTGTTACTTCCACTTTTTAAAAATCGGGACTTTTTGGTGCCTGGGGAAGAAAACGCATGACTTAATGTTCATGAAAAATGCTGCCCAGGAACCAAAATGTTTTTTGAAGCCAATTTTTTTTTTTGAAACCAAATGCAAAAACGGACACCAGGATGACTTTCGGGATGAAATTCCATGTCTAAAAATGGTGTTGCTTCTACTTTTTAAAAATCGAGCCATTTTGGTGCCTGGGGAAGAAAGCGCATGACTTAATGTTCATGAAAAATGCTGCCCAGGAACCAAAATGTTTTTTGAAGCCAATTTTTTTTTTTGAAACCAAATGCAAAAACGGACACCAGGATGAGTTTCTGGACGAAATTCCATGTCTAAAAATCGTGTTACTTCCACTTTTTAAAAATCGGGCCTTTTTGGTGCCTGGGGAAGAAAACGCATGACTTAATGTTCATGAAAAATGCTGCCCAGGAACAAAAATGTTTTTTGAAGCATTTTTTTTTTTTGAAACCAAATGCAAAAACAGACACCAGGATGACTTTCGGGATGAAATTCCATGTCTAAAAATGGTGTTGCTTCCACTTTTTAAAAATCGAGCCATTTTGGTGCCTGGGGAAGAAAACGCATGACTTAATGTTCATGAAAAATGCTGCCCAGGAACCAAAATGTTTTTTGAAGCAATTTTTTTTTTTTAAACCAAATGCAAAAACGGACACCAGGATGAGTTTCTGGACGAAAATCCATGTCTAAAAATGGTGTTACTTCCACTTTTTAAAAATCGGGACTTTTTGGTGCCTGGGGAAGAAAACGCATGACTTAATGTTCATGAAAAATGCTGCCCAGGAACCAAAATGTTTTTTGAAGCCAATTTTTTTTTTTTGAAACCAAATGCAAAAACGGACACCAGGATGAGTTTCGGGATGAAAATCCATGTCTAAAAATGGTGTTACTTCCACTTTTTAAAAATCGGGACTTTTTGGTGTCTGGGGAAGAAAACGCATGACTTAATGTTCATGAAAAATGCTGCCCAGGAACCAAAATGTTTTTTGAAGCAAATTTTTTTTTTTGAAACCAAATGCAAAAACGGACACCAGGATGAGTTTCGGGACGAAATTCCATGTCTAAAAATGGTGTTACTTCCACTTTTTAAAAATCGGGAATTTTTGGTGCCTGGGGAACAAAACGCATGACTTAATGTTCATGAAAAATGCTGCCCAGGAACCAAAATGGTTTTTGAAGCAAATTTTTTTTTTGAAACCAAATGCAAAAACGGACACCAGGATGAGTTTCTGGACGAAATTCCATGTCTAAAAATGGTGTTACTTCCACTTTTTAAAAATCGGGACTTTTTGGTGCCTGGGGAAGAAAACGCATGACTTAATGTTCATGAAAAATGCTGCCCAGGAACCAAAATGTTTTTTGAAGCCAATTTTTTTTTTTGAAACCAAATGCAAAAACGGACACCAGGATGACTTTCGGGATGAAATTCCATGTCTAAAAATGGTGTTGCTTCCACTTTTTAAAAATCGAGCCATTTTGGTGCCTGGGGAAGAAAGCGCATGACTTAATGTTCATGAAAAATGCTGCCCAGGAACCAAAATGTTTTTTGAAGCCAATTTTTTTTTTTGAAACCAAATGCAAAAACGGACACCAGGATGAGTTTCTGGACGAAATTCCATGTCTAAAAATGGTGTTACTTCCACTTTTTAAAAATCGGGACTTTTTGGTGCCTGGGGAACAAAACGCATGACTTAATGTTCATGAAAAATGCTGCCCAGGAACCAAAATGTTTTTTGAAGCCAATTTTTTTTTTTGAAACCAAATGCAAAAACGGACACCAGGATGAGTTTCGGGACGAAATTCCATGTCTAAAAATGGTGTTACTTCCACTTTTTAAAAATCGAGCCCTTTTGGTGCCTGGGGAAGAAAACGCATGACTTAATGTTCATGAAAAATGCTGCCCAGGAACCAAAATGTTTTTTGAAGCCAATTTTTTTTTTTGAAACCAAATGCAAAAACGGACACCAGGATGACTTTCGGGATGAAATTCCATGTCTAAAAATGGTGTTGCTTCTACTTTTTAAAAATCGGGACTTTTTGGTGCCTAGGGAAGAAAACGCATGACTTAATGTTCATGAAAAATGCTGCCCAGGAACCAAAATGTTTTTTGAAGCAAATTTTTTTTTTGAAACCAAATGCAAAAACGGACACCAGGATGAGTTTCTGGACGAAATTCCATGTCTAAAAATGGTGTTACTTCCACTTTTTAAAAATCGGGACTTTTTGGTCCCTGGGGAAGAAAACGCATGACTTAATGTTCATGAAAAATGCTGCCCAGGAACCAAAATGTTTTTTGAAGCAAATTTTTTTTTTGAAACCAAATGCAAAAACGGACACCAGGATGAGTTTCTGGACGAAATTCCATGTCTAAAAATGGTGTTACTTCCACTTTTTAAAAATCGGGACTTTTTGGTGCCTGGGGAAGAAAACGCATGACTTAATGTTCATGAAAAATGCTGCCCAGGAACCAAAATGTTTTTTGAAGCCAATTTTTTTTTTTGAAACCAAATGCAAAAACGGACACCAGGATGACTTTCGGGATGAAATTCCATGTCTGAAAATGGTGTTGCTTCCACTTTTTAAAAATCGAGCCATTTTGGTGCCTGGGGAAGAAAGCGCATGACTTAATGTTCATGAAAAATGCTGCCCAGGAACCAAAATGTTTTTTGAAGCCAATTTTTTTTTTTGAAACCAAATGCAAAAACGGACACCAGGATGAGTTTCTGGACGAAATTCCATGTCTAAAAATCGTGTTACTTCCACTTTTTAAAAATCGGGCCTTTTTGGTGCCTGGGGAAGAAAACGCATGACTTAATGTTCATGAAAAATGCTGCCCAGGAACAAAAATGTTTTTTGAAGCATTTTTTTTTTTTGAAACCAAATGCAAAAACAGACACCAGGATGACTTTCGGGATGAAATTCCATGTCTAAAAATGGTGTTGCTTCCACTTTTTAAAAATCGAGCCATTTTGGTGCCTGGGGAAGAAAACGCATGACTTAATGTTCATGAAAAATGCTGCCCAGGAACCAAAATGTTTTTTGAAGCAATTTTTTTTTTTTTAAACCAAATGCAAAAACGGACACCAGGATGAGTTTCTGGACGAAAATCCATGTCTAAAAATGGTGTTACTTCCACTTTTTAAAAATCGGGACTTTTTGGTGCCTGGGGAACAAAACGCATGACTTAATGTTCATGAAAAATGCTTCCCCGGAACCAAAATGTTTTTTGAAGCCAATTTTATTTTTTGAAACCAAATGCAAAAACGGACACCAGGATGAGTTTCGGGACGAAAATCCATGTCTAAAAATGGTGTTACTTCCACTTTTTAAAAATCGGGACTTTTTGGTGCCTGGGGAAGAAAACGCATGACTTAATGTTCATGAAAAATGCTTCCCAGGAACCAAAATGTTTTTTGAAGCCAATTTTTTTTTTGAAACCAAATGCAAAAACGGACACTAGGATGAGTTTCGGGACGAAAATCCATGTCTAAAAATGGTGTTACTTCCACTTTTTAAAAATCGGGACTTTTTGGTGTCTGGGGAAGAAAACGCATGACTTAATGTTCATGAAAAATGCTGCCCAGGAACCAAAATGTTTTTTGAAGCCAATTTTTTTTTTGAAACCAAATGCAAAAACGGACACCAGGATGAGTTTCGGGATGAAATTCCATGTCTAAAAATGGTGTTACTTCCACTTTTTAAAAATTGAGCCTTTTTGGTGCCTGGGGAAGAAAACGCATGACTTAATGTTCATGAAAAATGCTGCCCAGGAACCAAAATGTTTTTTGAAGCAAATTTTTTTTTTTGAAACCAAATGCAAAAACGGACACCAGGATGAGTTTCGGGACGAAATTCCATGTCTAAAAATGGTGTTACTTCCACTTTTTAAAAATCGGGAATTTTTGGTGCCTGGGGAACAAAACGCATGACTTAATGTTCATGAAAAATGCTGCCCAGGAACCAAAATGTTTTTTGAAGCCAATTTTTTTTTTGAAACCAAATGCAAAAACGGACACCAGGATGAGTTTCGGGATGAAATTCCATGTCTAAAAATGGTGTTACTTCCACTTTTTAAAAATTGAGCCTTTTTGGTGCCTGGGGAAGAAAACGCATGACTTAATGTTCATGGAAAATGCTGCCCAAGAACCAAAATGTTTTTTGAAGCCAATTTTTTTTTTGAAACCAAATGCAAAAACGGACACCAGGATGACTTTCGGGATGAAATTCCATGTCTAAAAATGGTGTTGCTTCCACTTTTTAAAAATCGAGCCATTTTGGTGCCTGGGGAAGAAAACGCATGACTTAATGTTCATGAAAAATGCTGCCCAGGAACCAAAATGTTTTTTGAAGCCAATTTTTTTTTTGAAACCAAATGCAAAAACGGACACCAGGATGAGTTTCGGGACGAAATTCCATGTCTAAAAATGGTGTTACTTCCACTTTTTAAAAATCGGGACTTTTTGGTGCCTGGGGAACAAAACGCATGACTTAATGTTCATGAAAAATGCTGCCCAGGAACCAAAATGTTTTTTGAAGCCAATTTTTTTTTTTGAAACCAAATGCAAAAACGGACACCAGGATGAGTTTCGGGATGAAATTCCATGTCTAAAAATGGTGTTACTTCCACTTTTTAAAAATCGAGCCCTTTTGGTGCCTGGGGAAGAAAACGCATGACTTAATGTTCATGAAAAATGCTGCCCAGGAACCAAAATGTTTTTTGAAGCCAATTTTTTTTTTTGAAACCAAATGCAAAAACGGACACCAGGATGAGTTTCGGGATGAAATTCCATGTCTAAAAATGGTGTTGCTTCTACTTTTTAAAAATTGAGCCTTTTTGGTGCCTGGGGAAGAAAACGCATGACTTAATGTTCATGAAAAATGCTGCCCAGGAACAAAAATGTTTTTTGAAGCATTTTTTTTTTGAAACCAAATGCAAAAACAGACACCAGGATGAGTTTCGGGACGAAATTCCATGTCTAAAAATGGTGTTACTTCCACTTTTTAAAAATCGAGCCTTTTTGGTGCCTGGGGAAGAAAACGCATGACTTAATGTTCATGAAAAATGCTGCCCAGGAACCAAAATGTTTTTTGAAGCCAATTTTTTTTTTTTGAAACCAAATGCAAAAACGGACACCAGGATGAGTTTCGGGACGAAATTCCATGTCTAAAAATGGTGTTACTTCCACTTTTTAAAAATCGAGCCTTTTTGGTGCCTGGGGAAGAAAACGCATGACTTAATGTTCATGAAAAATGCTGCCCAGGAACAAAAATGTTTTTTGAAGCATTTTTTTTTTTTGAAACCAAATGCAAAAACGGACACCAGGATGACTTTCGGGATGAAATTCCATGTCTAAAAATGGTGTTGCTTCCACTTTTTAAAAATCGAGCCATTTTGGTGCCTGGGGAAGAAAACGCATGACTTAATGTTCATGAAAAATGCGGCCCAGGAACCAAAATTATTTTTGAAGCCAATTTTTTTTTTTTGAAACCAAATGGAAAAACGGACACCAGGATGAATTTCGGGACGAAATTCCATGTCTAAAAATGGTGTTACTTCCACTTTTTAAAAATCGGGACTTTTTGGTGCCTGGGGAAGAAAACGCATGACTTAATGTTCATGAAAAATGCTGCCCAGGAACCAAAATGTTTTTTGAAGCCAATTTTTTTTTTTGGAAACCAAATGCAAAAACGGACACCAGGATGAGTTTCGGGATGAAATTCCATGTCTAAAAATTGTGTTGCTTCCACTTTTTAAAAATCGAGCCATTTTGGTGCCTGGGTAAGAAAACGCATGACTTAATGTTCATGAAAAATGCTGCCCAGGAACCAAAATGTTTTTTGAAGCCAATTTTTTTTTTTTGAAACCAAATGGAAAAACGGACACCAGGATTAGTTTCGGGACGAAATTCCATGTCTAAAAATGGTGTTACTTCCACTTTTTAAAAATCGAGTCCTTTTGGTGCCTGGGGAAGAAAACGCATGACTTAATGTTCATGAAAAATGCTGCCCAGGAACAAAAATGTTTTTTGAAGCCAATTTTTTTTTTTGAAACCAAATGCAAAAATGGACACCAGGATGAGTTTCGGGATGAAAATCCATGTCTAAAAATGGTGTTACTTCCACTTTTTAAAAATCGGGACTTTTTGGTGTCTGGGGAAGAAAACGCATGACTTAATGTTCATGAAAAATGCTGCCCAGGAACCAAAATGTTTTTTGAAGCAAATTTTTTTTTTGAAACCAAATGCAAAAACGGACACCAGGATGAGTTTCGGGACGAAATTCCATGTCTAAAAATGGTGTTACTTCCACTTTTTAAAAATCGGGAATTTTTGGTGCCTGGGGAACAAAACGCATGACTTAATGTTCATGAAAAATGCTGCCCAGGAACCAAAATGTTTTTTGAAGCCAATTTTTTTTTTGAAACCAAATGCAAAAACGGACACCAGGATGAGTTTCGGGATGAAATTCCATGTCTAAAAATGGTGTTACTTCCACTTTTTAAAAATTGAGCCCTTTTGGTGCCTGGGGAATAAAACGCATGACTTAATGTTCATGAAAAATGCTGCCCAGGAACCAAAATGTTTTTTGAAGCCAATTTTTTTTTTTTGAAACCAAATGCAAAAACGGACACCAGGATGACTTTCGGGATGAAATTCCATGTCTAAAAATGGTGTTGCTTCTACTTTTTAAAAATCAGGACTTTTTGGTGCCTAGGGAAGAAAACGCATGACTTAATGTTCATGAAAAATGCTGCCCAGGAACCAAAATGTTTTTTGAAGCAAATTTTTTTTTTGAAACCAAATGCAAAAACGGACACCAGGATGAGTTTCGGGACGAAATTCCATGTCTAAAAATGGTGTTACTTCCACTTTTTAAAAATCGAGCCTTTTTGGTGCCTGGGGAAGAAAACGCATGACTTAATGTTCATGAAAAATGCTGCCCAGGAACAAAAAGGTTTTTTGAAGCAAATTTTTTTTTTTGAAACCAAATGCAAAAACGGACACCAGGATGAGTTTCGGGATGAAAATCCATGTCTAAAAATGGTGTTACTTCCACTTTTTAAAAATCGGGACTTTTTGGTGTCTGGGGAATAAAACGCATGACTTAATGTTCATGAAAAATGCTGCCCAGGAACCAAAATGTTTTTTGAAGCAAATTTTTTTTTTTGAAACCAAATGCAAAAACGGACACCAGGATGAGTTTCGGGACGAAATTCCATGTCTAAAAATGGTGTTACTTCCACTTTTTAAAAATCGGGAATTTTTGGTGCCTGGGGAACAAAACGCATGACTTAATGTTCATGAAAAATGCTGCCCAGGAACCAAAATGTTTTTTGAAGCCAATTTTTTTTTTTGAAACCAAATGCAAAAACGGACACCAGGATGAGTTTCGGGATGAAATTCCATGTCTAAAAATGGTGTTACTTCCACTTTTTAAAAATCGAGCCCTTTTGGTGCCTGGGGAAGAAAACGCATGACTTAATGTTCATGAAAAATGCTGCCCAGGAACCAAAATGTTTTTTGAAGCCAATTTTTTTTTTTGAAACCAAATGCAAAAACGGACACCAGGATGACTTTCGGGATGAAATTTCATGTCTAAAAATGGTGTTGCTTCTACTTTTTAAAAATCGGGACTTTTTGGTGCCTAGGGAAGAAAACGCATGACTTAATGTTCATGAAAAATGCTGCCCAGGAACCAAAATGTTTTTTGAAGCAAATTTTTTTTTTGAAACCAAATGCAAAAACGGACACCAGGATGAGTTTCTGGACGAAATTCCATGTCTAAAAATGGTGTTACTTCCACTTTTTAAAAATCGGGACTTTTTGGTGCCTGGGGAAGAAAACGCATGACTTAATGTTCATGAAAAATGCTGCCCAGGAACCAAAATGTTTTTTGGAGGCCAATTTTTTTTTTTGAAACCAAATGCAAAAACGGACACCAGGATGAGTTTCGGGACGAAAATCCATGTCTAAAAATGGTGTTACTTCCACTTTTTAAAAATCGGGACTTTTTGGTGCCTGGGGAAGAAAACGCATGACTTAATGTTCATGAAAAATGCTGCCCAGGAACCAAAATGTTTTTTGAAGCCAATTTTTTTTTTTGAAACCAAATGCAAAAACGGACACCAGGATGACTTTCGGGATGAAATTCCATGTCTAAAAATGGTGTTGCTTCTACTTTTTAAAAATCAGGACTTTTTGGTGCCTAGGGAAGAAAACGCATGACTTAATGTTCATGAAAAATGCTGCCCAGGAACCAAAATGTTTTTTGAAGCAAATTTTTTTTTTGAAACCAAATGCAAAAACGGACACCAGGATGAGTTTCGGGACGAAATTCCATGTCTAAAAATGGTGTTACTTCCACTTTTTAAAAATCGAGCCTTTTTGGTGCCTGGGGAAGAAAACGCATGACTTAATGTTCATGAAAAATGCTGCCCAGGAACAAAAATGTTTTTTGAAGCCAATTTTTTTTTTTGAAACCAAATGCAAAAACGGACACCAGGATGACTTTCGGGATGAAATTTCATGTCTAAAAATGGTGTTGCTTCTACTTTTTAAAAATCGGGACTTTTTGGTGCCTAGGGAAGAAAACGCATGACTTAATGTTCATGAAAAATGCTGCCCAGGAACCAAAATGTTTTTTGAAGCAATTTTTTTTTTGAAACCAAATGCAAAAACGGACACCAGGATGAGTTTCGGGACGAAATTCCATGTCTAAAAATGGTGTTACTTCCACTTTTTAAAAATCGGGAATTTTTGGTGCCTGGGGAACAAAACGCATGACTTAATGTTCATGAAAAATGCTGCCCAGGAACCAAAATGTTTTTTGAAGCCAATTTTTTTTTTTGAAACCAAATGCAAAAACGGACACCAGGATGAGTTTCGGGATGAAATTCCATGTCTAAAAATGGTGTTACTTCCACTTTTTAAAAATCGAGCCCTTTTGGTGCCTGGGGAAGAAAACGCATGACTTAATGTTCATGAAAAATGCTGCCTAGGAACCAAAATGTTTTTTGAAGCCAATTTTTTTTTTGAAAGCAAATGCAAAAACGGACACCAGGATGACTTTCGGGATGAAATTCCATGTCTAAAAATGGTGTTGCTTCTACTTTTTAAAAATCGGGACTTTTTGGTGCCTAGGGAAGAAAACGCATGACTTAATGTTCATGAAAAATGCTGCCCAGGAACCAAAATGTTTTTTGAAGCAAATTTTTTTTTTGAAACCAAATGCAAAAACGGACACCAGGATGAGTTTCTGGACGAAATTCCATGTCTAAAAATGGTGTTACTTCCACTTTTTAAAAATCGGGACTTTTTGGTGCCTGGGGAAGAAAACGCATGACTTAATGTTCATGAAAAATGCTGCCCAGGAACCAAAATGTTTTTTGAAGCAAATTTTTTTTTTTGAAACCAAATGCAAAAATGGACACCAGGATGAGTTTCGAGATGAAAATCCATGTCTAAAAATGGTGTTACTTCCACTTTTTAAAAATCGGGACTTTTTGGTGTCTGGGGAAGAAAACGCATGACTTAATGTTCATGAAAAATGCTGCCCAGGAACCAAAATGTTTTTTGAAGCAAATTTTTTTTTTGAAACCAAATGCAAAAACGGACACCAGGATGAGTTTCGGGACGAAATTCCATGTCTAAAAATGGTGTTACTTCAACTTTTTAAAAATCGGGAATTTTTGGTGCCTGGGGAACAAAACGCATGACTTAATGTTCATGAAAAATGCTGCCCAGGAACCAAAATGTTTTTTGAAGCCAATTTTTTTTTTGAAACCAAATGCAAAAACGGACACCAGGATGAGTTTCGGGATGAAATTCCATGTCTAAAAATGGTGTTACTTCCACTTTTTAAAAATCGAGCCCTTTTGGTGCCTGGGGAACAAAACGCATGACTTAATGTTCATGAAAAATGCTGCCCAGGAACCAAAATGTTTTTTGAAGCCAATTTTTTTTTTTGAAACCAAATGCAAAAACGGACACCAGGATGACTTTCGGGATGAAATTCCATGTCTAAAAATGGTGTTGCTTCTACTTTTTAAAAATCGGGAATTTTTGGTGCCTGGGGAACAAAACGCATGACTTAATGTTCATGAAAAATG
Organism: Pantherophis guttatus; assembly: GCF_059756535.1. Lineage (NCBI taxonomy): Eukaryota > Metazoa > Chordata > Lepidosauria > Squamata > Colubridae > Pantherophis > Pantherophis guttatus. The sequence goes on from NC_142078.1 coordinate 7,050,228, forward strand.
CTGCCCAGGAACCAAAATGTTTTTTGAAGCCAATTTTTTTTTTTGAAACCAAATGCAAAAACGGACACCAGGATGATTTTCGGGATGAAATTCCATGTCTAAAAATGGTGTTACTTCCACTTTTTAAAAATCGGGACTTTTTGGTGCCTGGGGAAGAAAACGCATGACTTAATGTTCATGAAAAATGCTGCCTAGGAACCAAAATGTTTTTTGAAGCCAATTTTTTTTTTGAAACCAAATGCAAAAACGGACACCAGGATGACTTTCGGGATGAAATTCCATGTCTAAAAATGGTGTTGCTTCTACTTTTTAAAAATCGGGACTTTTTGGTGCCTAGGGAAGAAAACGCATGACTTAATGTTCATGAAAAATGCTGCCCAGGAACCAAAATGTTTTTTGAAGCAAATTTTTTTTTTGAAACCAAATGCAAAAACGGACACCAGGATGAGTTTCTGGACGAAATTCCATGTCTAAAAATGGTGTTACTTCCACTTTTTAAAAATCGGGACTTTTTGGTGCCTGGGGAAGAAAACGCATGACTTAATGTTCATGAAAAATGCTGCCCAGGAACCAAAATGTTTTTTGAAGCCAATTTTTTTTTTTGAAACCAAATGCAAAAACGGACACCAGGATGACTTTCGGGATGAAATTCCATGTCTAAAAATGGTGTTGCTTCCACTTTTTAAAAATCGAGCCATTTTGGTGTCTGGGGAAGAAAACGCATGACTTAATGTTCATGAAAAATGCTGCCCAGGAACCAAAATGTTTTTTGAAGCAAATTTTTTTTTTTGAAACCAAATGCAAAAACGGACACCAGGATGAGTTTCGGGACGAAATTCCATGTCTAAAAATGGTGTTACTTCCACTTTTTAAAAATCGGGACTTTTTGGTGCCTGGGGAAGAAAACGCATGACTTAATGTTCATGAAAAATGCTGCCCAGGAACCAAAATGTTTTTTGAAGCCAATTTTTTTTTTTTTGAAACCAAATGCAAAAACGGACACTAGGATGACTTTCGGGATGAAATTCCATGTCTAAAAATGGTGTTACTTCCACTTTTTAAAAATCGAGCCATTTTGGTGCCTGGGGAAGAAAACGCATGACTTAATGTTCATGAAAAATGCTGCCCAGGAACCAAAATGTTTTTTGAAGCCATTTTTTTTTTTGAAACCAAATGCAAAAACGGACACCAGGATGAATTTCGGGACGAAAATCCATGTCTAAAAATGGTGTTACTTCCACTTTTTAAAAATCGGGACTTTTTGGTGCCTGGGGAAGAAAACGCATGACTTAATGTTCATGAAAAATGCTGCCCAGGAACCAAAATGTTTTTTGAAGCCAATTTTTTTTTTTGAAACCAAATGCAAAAACGGACACCAGAATGAGTTTCAGGACGAAATTCCATGTCTAAAAATGGTGTTACTTCTACTTTTTAAAAATCGGGACTTTTTGGTGCCTGGGCTAGAAAAGGCATGACTTAATGTTCATGAAAAATGCTGCCCAGGAACCAAAATGTTTTTTGAAGCAAATTTTTTTTTTGAAACCAAATGCAAAAACGGACACCTGGATGAGTTTCTGGACGAAATTCCATGTCTAAAAATCGTGTTACTTCCACTTTTTAAAAATCGAGCCTTTTTGGTGCCTGGGGAAGAAAACGCATGACTTAATGTTCATGAAAAATGCTGCCCAGGAACAAAAATGTTTTTTCAAGCCAATTTTTTTTTTTGAAACCAAATGCAAAAACGGACACCAGGATGAGTTTCGGGACGAAATTCCATGTCTAAAAATGGTGTTACTTCCACTTTTTAAAAATCGGGACTTTTTGGTGCCTGGGGAAGAAAACGCATGACTTAATGTTCATGAAAAATGCTGCCCAGGAACCAAAATGTTTTTTGAAGCCAATTTTTTTTTTTTTTGAAACCAAATGCAAAAACGGACACTAGGATGACTTTCGGGATGAAATTCCATGTCTAAAAATGGTGTTGCTTCCACTTTTTAAAAATCGAGCCATTTTGGTGTCTGGGGAAGAAAACGCATGACTTAATGTTCATGAAAAATGCTGCCCAGGAACCAAAATGTTTTTTGAAGCAAATTTTTTTTTTTGAAACCAAATGCAAAAACGGACACCAGGATGAGTTTCGGGACGAAATTCCATGTCTAAAAATGGTGTTACTTCCACTTTTTAAAAATCGGGACTTTTTGGTGCCTGGGGAAGAAAACGCATGACTTAATGTTCATGAAAAATGCTGCCCAGGAACCAAAATGTTTTTTGAAGCCAATTTTTTTTTTTTTTGAAACCAAATGCAAAAACGGACACTAGGATGACTTTCGGGATGAAATTCCATGTCTAAAAATGGTGTTACTTCCACTTTTTAAAAATCGAGCCATTTTGGTGCCTGGGGAAGAAAACGCATGACTTAATGTTCATGAAAAATGCTGCCCAGGAACCAAAATGTTTTTTGAAGCCATTTTTTTTTTTTGAAACCAAATGCAAAAACGGACACCAGGATGAATTTCGGGACGAAAATCCATGTCTAAAAATGGTGTTACTTCCACTTTTTAAAAATCGGGACTTTTTGGTGCCTGGGGAAGAAAACGCATGACTTAATGTTCATGAAAAATGCTGCCCAGGAACCAAAATGTTTTTTGAAGCCAATTTTTTTTTTTGAAACCAAATGCAAAAACGGACACCAGAATGAGTTTCAGGACGAAATTCCATGTCTAAAAATGGTGTTACTTCTACTTTTTAAAAATCGGGACTTTTTGGTGCCTGGGCTAGAAAAGGCATGACTTAATGTTCATGAAAAATGCTGCCCAGGAACCAAAATGTTTTTTGAAGCAAATTTTTTTTTTGAAACCAAATGCAAAAACGGACACCTGGATGAGTTTCTGGACGAAATTCCATGTCTAAAAATCGTGTTACTTCCACTTTTTAAAAATCGAGCCTTTTTGGTGCCTGGGGAAGAAAACGCATGACTTAATGTTCATGAAAAATGCTGCCCAGGAACAAAAATGTTTTTTCAAGCCAATTTTTTTTTTTGAAACCAAATGCAAAAACGGACACCAGGATGAGTTTCTGGACGAAATTCCATGTCTAAAAATCGTGTTACTTCCACTTTTTAAAAATCGAGCCTTTTTGGTGCCTGGGGAAGAAAACGCATGACTTAATGTTCATGAAAAATGCTGCCCAGGAACAAAAATGTTTTTTGAAGCATTTTTTTTTTTTGAAACCAAATGCAAAAACAGACACCAGGATGAGTTTCGGGACGAAATTCCATGTCTAAAAATGGTGTTACTTCCACTTTTTAAAAATCGAGCCTTTTTGGTGCCTGGGGAAGAAAACGCATGACTTAATGTTCATGAAAAATGCTGCCCAGGAACCAAAATGTTTTTTGAAGCCAATTTTTTTTTTTGAAACCAAATGCAAAAACGGACACCAGAATGAGTTTCAGGACGAAATTCCATGTCTAAAAATCGTGTTACTTCCACTTTTTAAAAATCGAGCCTTTTTGGTGCCTGGGGAAGAAAACGCATGACTTAATGTTCATGAAAAATGCTGCCCAGGAACAAAAATGTTTTTTGAAGCATTTTTTTTTTTTGAAACCAAATGCAAAAACAGACACCAGGATGAGTTTCGGGACGAAATTCCATGTCTAAAAATGGTGTTACTTCCACTTTTTAAAAATCGGGACTTTTTGGTGCCTGGGGAAGAAAACGCATGACTTAATGTTCATGAAAAATGCTGCCCAGGAACAAAAATGTTTTTTGAAGCATTTTTTTTTTTTGAAACCAAATGCAAAAACAGACACCAGGATGAGTTTCGGGACGAAATTCCATGTCTAAAAATGGTGTTACTTCCACTTTTTAAAAATCGAGCCTTTTTGGTGCCTGGGGAAGAAAACGCATGACTTAATGTTCATGAAAAATGCTGCCCAGGAACAAAAATGTTTTTTGAAGCATTTTTTTTTTTTGAAACCAAATGCAAAAACAGACACCAGGATGAGTTTCGGGACGAAATTCCATGTCTAAAAATCGTGTTACTTCCACTTTTTAAAAATCGAGCCTTTTTGGTGCCTGGGGAAGAAAACGCATGACTTAATGTTCATGAAAAATGCTGCCCAGGAACAAAAATGTTTTTTGAAGCATTTTTTTTTTTTGAAACCAAATGCAAAAACAGACACCAGGATGAGTTTCGGGATGAAATTCCATGTCTAAAAATGGTGTTACTTCCACTTTTTAAAAATCGAGCCCTTTTGGTGCCTGGGGAAGAAAACGCATGACTTAATGTTCATGAAAAATGCTGCCCAGGAACAAAAATGTTTTTTGAAGCATTTTTTTTTTTTGAAACCAAATGCAAAAACAGACACCAGGATGAGTTTCGGGACGAAATTCCATGTCTAAAAATGGTGTTACTTCCACTTTTTAAAAATCGAGCCTTTTTGGTGCCTGGGGAAGAAAACGCATGACTTAATGTTCATGAAAAATGCTGCCCAGGAACAAAAATGTTTTTTGAAGCCAATTTTTTTTTTTGAAACCAAATGCAAAAACGGACACCAGGATGCGTTTCGGGATGAAAATCCATGTCTAAAAATGGTGTTACTTCCACTTTTTAAAAATCGGGACTTTTTGGTGTCTGGGGAAGAAAACGCATGACTTAATGTTCATGAAAAATGCTGCCCAGGAACCAAAATGTTTTTTGAAGCAAATTTTTTTTTTTGAAACCAAATGCAAAAACGGACACCAGGATGAGTTTCGGGACGAAATTCCATGTCTAAAAATGGTGTTACTTCCACTTTTTAAAAATCGGGAATTTTTGGTGCCTGGGGAACAAAACGCATGACTTAATGTTCATGAAAAATGCTGCCCAGGAACCAAAATGTTTTTTGAAGCCAATTTTTTTTTTTGAAACCAAATGCAAAAACGGACACCAGGATGAGTTTCGGGATGAAATTCCATGTCTAAAAATGGTGTTACTTCCACTTTTTAAAAATCGAGCCCTTTTGGTGCCTGGGGAAGAAAACGCATGACTTAATGTTCATGAAAAATGCTGCCCAGGAACCAAAATGTTTTTTGAAGCCAATTTTTTTTTTTGAAACCAAATGCAAAAACGGACACCAGGATGAGTTTCTGGACGAAATTCCATGTCTAAAAATGGTGTTACTTCCACTTTTTAAAAATCGGGACTTTTGGTGCCTGGGGAAGAAAACGCATGACTTAATGTTTATGAAAAATGCTGCCCAGGAAGCAAAATGTTTTTTGAAGCCAATTTTTTTTTTGAAACCAAATGCAAAAACGGACACCAGGATGAGTTTCGGGACGAAATTCCATGTCTAAAAATGGTGTTACTTCCACTTTTTAAAAATCGAGCCATTTTGGTGCCTGGGGAAGAAAACGCATGACTTAATGTTCATGAAAAATGCTGCCCAGGAACCAAAATGTTTTTTGAAGCCAATTTTTTTTTTTTTGAAACCAAATGCAAAAACGGACACCAGGATGAGTTTCGGGACGAAATTCCGTGTCTAAAAATGGTGTTACTTCCACTTTTTAAAAATCGAGCCATTTTGGTGCCTGGGGAAGAAAACGCATGACTTAATGTTCATGAAAAATGCTGCCCAGGAACCAAAATGTTTTTTGAAGCCATTTTTTTTTTGAAACCAAATGCAAAAACGGTCACCAGGATGAATTTCGGGACGAAAATCCATGTCTAAAAATGGTGTTACTTCCACTTTTTAAAAATCGGGACTTTTTGTTGCCTGGGGAAGAAAACGCATGACTTAATGTTCATGAAAAATGCTGCCCAGGAACCAAAATGTTTTTTGAAGCCAATTTTTTTTTTTGAAACCAAATGCAAAAACGGACACCAGGATCACTTTCGGGATGAAATTCCATGTCTAAAAATGGTGTTACTTCCACTTTTTGAAAATCGGGACTTTTTGGTGCCTGGGGAAGAAAACGCATGACTTAATGTTCATGAAAAATGCTTCCCAGGAACCAAAATGTTTTTTGAAGCAAATTTTTTGTTTGAAACCAAATGCAAAAACGGACACCAGGATGAGTTTCGAGACGAAAATCCATGTCTAAAAATGTTGTTACTTCCACTTTTTAAAAATCGGGACTTTTTGGTGCCTGGGGAAGAAAACGCATGACTTAATGTTCATGAAAAATGCTGCCCAGGAACCAAAATGTTTTTTGAAGCCAATTTTTTTTTTGAAACCAAATGCAAAAACGGACACCAGGATGAGTTTCGGGACGAAATTCCATGTCTAAAAATGGTGTTACTTCCACTTTTTTAAAATCGAGCCCTTTTGGTGCCTGGGGAAGAAAACGCATGACTTAATGTTCATGAAAAATGCTGCCCAGGAACCAAAATGTTTTTTGAAGCCAATTTTTTTTTTTGAAACCAAATGCAAAAACGGACACCAGGATGAGTTTCGGGATGAAATTCCATGTCTAAAAATGGTGTTACTTCTACTTTTTAAAAATCGGGACTTTTTGGTGCCTGGGGAAGAAAACGCATGACTTAATGTTCATGAAAAATGCTGCCCAGGAACCAAAATGTTTTTTGAAGCAAATTTTTTTTTTTGAAACCAAATGCAAAAACGGACACTTGGATCAGTTTCGGGACGAAATTCCATGTCTAAAAATGGTGTTACTTCCACTTTTTAAAAATCGGGACTTTTTGGTGCCTGGGGAAGAAAACGCATGACTTAATGTTCATGAAAAATGCTGCCCAGGAACCAAAATGTTTCTTGAAGCCAATTTTTTTTTTGAAACCAAATGCAAAAACGGACACCAGGATCACTTTCGGGACGAAATTCCATGTCTAAAAATGGTGTTACTTCCACTTTTTAAAAATCGAGCCCTTTTGGTGTCTGGGGAAGAAAACGCATGACTTAATGTTCATGAAAAATGCTGCCCAGGAACCAAAATGTTTTTTGAAGCCAATTTTTTTTTTTGAAACCAAATGCAAAAACGGACACCAGGATGAGTTTCGGGACGAAATTCCATGTCTAAAAATGGTGTTACTTCTACTTTTTAAGAATCGGGACTTTTTGGTGCCTGGGCTAGAAAACGCATGACTTAATGTTCATGAAAAATGCTGCCCAGGAACCAAAATGTTTTTTGAAGCAAATTTTTTTTTTTGAAACCAAATGCAAAAACGGACACCTGGATGAGTTTCGGGACGAAATTCCATGTCTAAAAATGGTGTTACTTCCACTTTTTAAAAATCGGGACTTTTTGGTGCCTGGGGAAGAAAACGCATGACTTAATGTTCATGAAAAATGCTGCCCAGGAACCAAAATGTTTCTTGAAGCCAATTTTTTTTTTTGAAACCAAATGCAAAAACGGACACCAGGATCACTTTCGGGATGAAATTCCATGTCTAAAAATGGTGTTACTTCCACTTTTTGAAAATCGGGACTTTTTGGTGCCTGGGGAAGAAAACGCATGACTTAATGTTCATGAAAAATGCTTCCCAGGAACCAAAATGTTTTTTGAAGCAAATTTTTTGTTTGAAACCAAATGCAAAAACGGACACCAGGATGAGTTTCGAGACGAAAATCCATGTCTAAAAATGTTGTTACTTCCACTTTTTAAAAATCGGGACTTTTTGGTGCCTGGGGAAGAAAACGCATGACTTAATGTTCATGAAAAATGCTGCCCAGGAACCAAAATGTTTTTTGAAGCCAATTTTTTTTTTTGAAACCAAATGCAAAAACGGACACCAGGATGAGTTTCGGGATGAAATTCCATGTCTAAAAATGGTGTTACTTCTACTTTTTAAAAATCGGGACTTTTTGGTGCCTGGAGAAGAAAACGCATGACTTAATGTTCATGAAAAATGCTGCCCAGGAACCAAAATGTTTCTTGAAGCCAATTTTTTTTTTTTGAAACCAAATGCAAAAACGGACACCAGGATCACTTTCGGGACGAAATTCCATGTCTAAAAATGGTGTTACTTCCACTTTTTTAAAATCGAGCCCTTTTGGTGCCTGGGGAAGAAAACGCATGACTTAATGTTCATGAAAAATGCTGCCCAGGAACCAAAATGTTTTTTGAAGCCAATTTTTTTTTTTTGAAACCAAATGCAAAAACGGACACCAGGATGAGTTTCGGGATGAAATTCCATGTCTAAAAATGGTGTTACTTCTACTTTTTAAAAATCGGGACTTTTTGGTGCCTGGGGAAGAAAACGCATGACTTAATGTTCATGAAAAATGCTGCCCAGGAACCAAAATGTTTTTTGAAGCAAATTTTTTTTTTTGAAACCAAATGCAAAAACGGACACTTGGATGAGTTTCGGGACGAAATTCCATGTCTAAAAATGGTGTTACTTCCACTTTTTAAAAATCGGGACTTTTTGGTGCCTGGGGAAGAAAACGCATGACTTAATGTTCATGAAAAATGCTGCCCAGGAACCAAAATGTTTCTTGAAGCCAATTTTTTTTTTTGAAACCAAATGCAAAAACGGACACCAGGATCACTTTCGGGACGAAATTCCATGTCTAAAAATGGTGTTACTTCCACTTTTTAAAAATCGGGACTTTTTGGTGCCTGGGGAAGAAAACGCATGACTTAATGTTCATGAAAAATGCTTCCCAGGAACCAAAATGTTTTTTGAAGCCAATTTTTTTTTTGAAACCAAATGCAAAAACGGACACTAGGATGAGTTTCGGGACGAAAATCCATGTCTAAAAATGGTGTTACTTCCACTTTTTAAAAATCGGGACTTTTTGGTGCCTGGGGAAGAAAACGCATGACTTAATGTTCATGAAAAATGCTTCCCAGGAACCAAAATGTTTTTTGAAGCCAATTTTTTTTTTGAAACCAAATGCAAAAACGGACACTAGGATGAGTTTCGGGACGAAAATCCATGTCTAAAAATGGTGTTACTTCCACTTTTTAAAAATCGGGACTTTTTGGTGCCTGGGGAAGAAAACGCATGACTTAATGTTCATGAAAAATGCTGCCCAGGAACCAAAATGTTTTTTGAAACCAATTTTTTTTTTTGAAACCAAATGCAAAAACGGACACCAGGATGAGTTTCGGGATGAAAATCCATGTCTAAAAATGGTGTTGCTTCCACTTTTTAAAAATCGGGACTTTTTGGTGTCTGGGGAAGAAAACGCATGACTTAATGTTCATGAAAAATGCTGCCCAGGAACCAAAATGTTTTTTGAAGCCAATTTTTTTTTTTGAAACCAAATGCAAAAACGGACACCAGGATGAGTTTCGGGACGAAAATCCATGTCTAAAATGGTGTTACTTCCACTTTTTAAGAATCGGGACTTTTTGGTGCCTGGGGAAGAAAACGCATGACTTAATGTTCATGAAAAATGCTGCCCAGGAACCAAAATGTTTTTTGAAGCCAATTTTTTTTTTTGAAACCAAATGCAAAAACGGACACCAGGATGAGTTTCGGGACGAAATTCCATGTCTAAAAATGGTGTTACTTCCACTTTTTAAAAATCGAGCCCTTTTGGTGCCTGGGGAAGAAAACGCATGACTTAATGTTCATGAAAAATGCTGCCCAGGAACCAAAATGTTTTTTGAAGCCAATTTTTTTTTTTGAAACCAAATGCAAAAACGGACACCAGGATGACTTTCGGGATGAAATTCCATGTCTAAAAATGGTGTTGCTTCCACTTTTTAAAAATCGAGCCATTTTGGTGCCTGGGGAAGAAACCGCATGACTTAATGTTCATGAAAAATGCTGCCCAGGAACCAAAATGTTTTTTGAAGCAAATTTTTTTTTTGAAACCAAATGCAAAAACGGACACCTGGATGAGTTTCGGGATGAAATTCCATGTCTAAAAATGGTGTTACTTCCACTTTTTAAAAATCGGGACTTTTTGGTGCCTGGGGAAGAAAACGCATGACTTAATGTTCATGAAAAATGCTGCCCAGGAACCAAAATGTTTTTTGAAGCCAATTTTTTTTTTGAAACGAAATTCAAAAACGGACACCAGGATGACATTCGGGATGAAATTCCATGTCTAAAAATGGTGTTGCTTCCACTTTTTAAAAATCGGGACTTTTTGGTGCCTGGGGAAGAAAACGCATGACTTAATGTTCATGAAAAATGCTGCCCAGGAACCAAAATGTTTTTTGAAGCCAATTTTTTTTTTTGACACCAAATGCAAAAACGGACACCAGGATGACTTTCGGGATGAAATTCCATGTCTAAAAATGGTGTTGCTTCCACTTTTTAAAAATCGAGCCATTTTGGTGCCTGGGGAAGAAAACGCATGACTTAATGTTCATGAAAAGTGCTGCCCAGGAACCAAAATGTTTTTTGAAGCCAATTTTTTTTTTGAAACCAAATGCAAAAACGGACACCAGGATGAGTTTCAGGACGAAATTCCATGTCTAAAAATGGTGTTACTTCTACTTTTTAAAAATCGGGACTTTTTGGTGCCTGGGGAAGAAAACGCATGACTTAATGTTCATGAAAAATGCTGCCCAGGAACCAAAATGTTTTTTGAAGCAAATTTTTTTTTTTGAAACCAAATGCAAAAACGGACACTTGGATGAGTTTCGGGACGAAATTCCATGTCTAAAAATGGTGTTACTTCCACTTTTTAAAAATCGGGACTTTTTGGTGCCTGGGGAAGAAAACGCATGACTTAATGTTCATGAAAAATGCTTCCCAGGAACCAAAATGTTTTTTGAAGCCAATTTTTTTTTTGAAACCAAATGCAAAAACGGACACTAGGATGAGTTTCGGGACGAAAATCCATGTCTAAAAATGGTGTTACTTCCACTTTTTAAAAATCGGGACTTTTTGGTGCCTGGGGAAGAAAACGCATGACTTAATGTTCATGAAAAATGCTTCCCAGGAACCAAAATGTTTTTTGAAGCCAATTTTTTTTTTGAAACCAAATGCAAAAACGGACACTAGGATGAGTTTCGGGACGAAAATCCATGTCTAAAAATGGTGTTACTTCCACTTTTTAAAAATCGGGACTTTTTGGTGCCTGGGGAAGAAAACGCATGACTTAATGTTCATGAAAAATGCTGCCCAGGAACCAAAATGTTTTTTGAAACCAATTTTTTTTTTTGAAACCAAATGCAAAAACGGACACCAGGATGAGTTTCGGGATGAAAATCCATGTCTAAAAATGGTGTTACTTCCACTTTTTAAAAATCGGGACTTTTTGGTGTCTGGGGAAGAAAACGCATGACTTAATGTTCATGAAAAATGCTGCCCAGGAACCAAAATGTTTTTTGAAGCCAATTTTTTTTTTGAAACCAAATGCAAAAACGGACACCAGGATGAGTTTCGGGACGAAAATCCATGTCTAAAATGGTGTTACTTCCACTTTTTAAGAATCGGGACTTTTTGGTGCCTGGGGAAGAAAACGCATGACTTAATGTTCATGAAAAATGCTGCCCAGGAACCAAAATGTTTTTTGAAGCCAATTTTTTTTTTTGAAACCAAATGCAAAAACGGACACCAGGATGAGTTTCGGGACGAAATTCCATGTCTAAAAATGGTGTTACTTCCACTTTTTAAAAATCGAGCCCTTTTGGTGCCTGGGGAAGAAAACGCATGACTTAATGTTCATGAAAAATGCTGCCCAGGAACCAAAATGTTTTTTGAAGCCAATTTTTTTTTTTTGAAACGAAATGCAAAAACGGACACCAGGATGAGTTTCGGGACGAAATTCCATGTCTAAAAATTGTGTTACTTCCACTTTTTAAAAATCGAGCCATTTTGGTGCCTGGGGAAGAAAACGCATGACTTAATGTTCATGAAAAATGCTGCCCAGGAACCAAAATGTTTTTTGAAGCCAATTTTTTTTTTTGAAACCAAATGCAAAAACGGACACCAGGATGAGTTTCGGGACGAAATTCCATGTCTAAAAATGGTGTTACTTCCACTTTTTAAAAATCGGGACTTTTTGGTGCCTGGGGAAGAAAACGCATGACTTAATGTTCATGAAAAATGCTGCCCAGGAACCAAAATGTTTTTTGAAGCCAATTTTTTTTTTTGACACCAAATGCAAAAACGGACACCAGGATGACTTTCGGGATGAAATTCCATGTCTAAAAATGGTGTTGCTTCCACTTTTTAAAAATCGAGCCATTTTGGTGCCTGGGGAAGAAAACGCATGACTTAATGTTCATGAAAAGTGCTGCCCAGGAACCAAAATGTTTTTTGAAGCCAATTTTTTTTTTGAAACCAAATGCAAAAACGGACACCAGGATGAGTTTCAGGACGAAATTCCATGTCTAAAAATGGTGTTACTTCTACTTTTTAAAAATCGGGACTTTTTGGTGCCTGGGGAAGAAAACGCATGACTTAATGTTCATGAAAAATGCTGCCCAGGAACCAAAATGTTTTTTGAAGCAAATTTTTTTTTTTGAAACCAAATGCAAAAACGGACACTTGGATGAGTTTCGGGACGAAATTCCATGTCTAAAAATGGTGTTACTTCCACTTTTTAAAAATCGGGACTTTTTGGTGCCTGGGGAAGAAAACGCATGACTTAATGTTCATGAAAAATGCTTCCCAGGAACCAAAATGTTTTTTGAAGCCAATTTTTTTTTTGAAACCAAATGCAAAAACGGACACTAGGATGAGTTTCGGGACGAAAATCCATGTCTAAAAATGGTGTTACTTCCACTTTTTAAAAATCGGGACTTTTTGGTGCCTGGGGAAGAAAACGCATGACTTAATGTTCATGAAAAATGCTTCCCAGGAACCAAAATGTTTTTTGAAGCCAATTTTTTTTTTGAAACCAAATGCAAAAACGGACACTAGGATGAGTTTCGGGACGAAAATCCATGTCTAAAAATGGTGTTACTTCCACTTTTTAAAAATCGGGACTTTTTGGTGCCTAGGGAAGAAAACGCATGACTTAATGTTCATGAAAAATGCTGCCCAGGAACCAAAATGTTTTTTGAAACCAATTTTTTTTTTTGAAACCAAATGCAAAAACGGACACCAGGATGAGTTTCGGGATGAAAATCCATGTCTAAAAATGGTGTTACTTCCACTTTTTAAAAATCGGGACTTTTTGGTGTCTGGGGAAGAAAACGCATGACTTAATGTTCATGAAAAATGCTGCCCAGGAACCAAAATGTTTTTTGAAGCCAATTTTTTTTTTTGAAACCAAATGCAAAAACGGACACCAGGATGAGTTTCGGGACGAAAATCCATGTCTAAAATGGTGTTACTTCCACTTTTTAAGAATCGGGACTTTTTGGTGCCTGGGGAAGAAAACGCATGACTTAATGTTCATGAAAAATGCTGCCCAGGAACCAAAATGTTTTTTGAAGCCAATTTTTTTTTTGAAACCAAATGCCAAAACGGACACCAGGATGAGCTCCGGGACGAAATTCCATGTCTAAAAATGGTGTTACTTCCACTTTTTAAAAATCGAGCCCTTTTGGTGCCTGGGGAAGAAAACGCATGACTTAATGTTCATGAAAAATGCTGCCCAGGAACCAAAATGTTTTTTGAAGCCAATTTTTTTTTTTTGAAACCAAATGCAAAAACGGACACCAGGATGACTTTCGGGATGAAATTCCATATCTAAAAATGGTGTTGCTTCCACTTTTTAAAAATCGAGCCATTTTGGTGCCTGGGGAAGAAAACGCATGACTTAATGTTCATGAAAAATGCTGCCCAGGAACCAAAATGTTTTTTGAAGGAAATTTTTTTTTTGAAACCAAATGCAAAAACGGACACCTGGATGAGTTTCGGGATGAAATTCCATGTCTAAAAATGGTGTTACTTCCACTTTTTAAAAATCGGGACTTTTTGGTGCCTGGGGAAGAAAACGCATGACTTAATGTTCATGAAAAATGCTGCCCAGGAACCAAAATGTTTTTTGAAGCCAATTTTTTTTTTGAAACGAAATTCAAAAACGGACACCAGGATGACATTCGGGATGAAATTCCATGTCTAAAAATGGTGTTGCTTCCACTTTTTAAAAATCGAGCCTTTTTGGTGCCTGCGGAAGAAAACGCATGACTTAATGTTCATGAAAAATCCTGCCCAGGAACCAAAATGTTTTTTGAAGCCAATTTTTTTTTTTGGAAACCAAATGCAAAAACGGACACCAGGATGAGTTTCGGGACGAAATTCCATGTCTAAAAATGGTGTTACTTCCACTTTTTAAAAATCGGGACTTTTTGGTGCCTGGGGAAGAAAACGCATGACTTAATGTTCATGAAAAATGCTGCCCAGGAACCAAAATGTTTTTTGAAGCCAATTTTTTTTATTTTGAAACCAAATGCAAAAACGGACACCAGGATGAGTTTCGGGACGAAAGTCCATGTCTAAAAATGGTGTTACTTCCACTTTTTAAAAATCGGGACTTTTTGGTGCCTGGGGACGAAAACGCATGACTTAATGTTCATGAAAAGTGCTGCCCAGGAACCAAAATGTTTTTTGAAGCCAATTTTTTTTTGAAACCAAATGCAAAAACGGACACCAGGATGAGTTTCAGGACGAAATTCCATGTCTAAAAATGGTGTTACTTCCACTTTTTAAAAATCGGGACTTTTTGGTGCCTGGGGAAGAAAACGCATGACTTAATGTTCATGAAAAATGCTGCCCAGGAACCAAAATGTTTTTTGAAGCCAATTTTTTTTTCTTTTGAAACCAAATTGAAAAACGGACACCAGGATGAGTTTCGGGACGAAATTCCATGTCTAAAAATGGTGTTACTTTCACTTTTTAAAAATCAAGCCTTTTTGGTGCCTGCGGAAGAAAACGCATGACTTAATGTTCATGAAAAATGCTGCCCAGGAACCAAAATGTTTTTTGAAGCAAATTTTTTTTTTTGGAAACCAAATGCAAAAATGGACACCAGGATGAGTTTCGGGACGAAAATCCATGTCTAAAAATGGTGTTACTTCCACTTTTTAAAAATCGGGACTTTTTGGTGCCTGGGGAAGAAAACGCATGACTTAATGTTCATGAAAAATGCTGCCCAGGAACCAAAATGTTTTTTGAAGCAAATTTTTTTTATTTTGAAACCAAATGCAAAAACGGACACCAGGATGAGTTTCGGGACGAAATTCCATGTCTAAAAATGGTGTTACTTCCACTTTTTAAAAATCGGGACTTTTTGGTGCCTGGGGACGAAAAAGCATGACTTAATGTTCATGAAAAATGCTGCCCAGGAACCAAAATGTTTTTTGAAGCCAATTTTTTTTTTGAAACCAAATGCAAAAACGGACACCAGGATGAGTTTCGGGACGAAATTCCATGTCTAAAAATGGTGTTACTTCCACTTTTTAAAAATCGGGACTTTTTGGTGCCTGGGGAAGAAAACGCATGACTTAATGTTCATGAAAAATGCTGCCCAGGAACCAAAATGTTTTTTGAAGCCAATTTTTTTTTTGAAACCAAATGCAAAAACGGACACCAGGATGAGTTTCGGGACGAAAATCCATGTCTAAAAATGGTGTTACTTCCACTTTTTAAAAATCGGGACTTTTTGGTGCCTGGGGAAGAAAACGCATGACTTAATGTTCATGAAAAATGCTGCCCAGGAACCAAAATGTTTTTTGAAGCAAATTTTTTTTTTGAAACCAAATGCAAAAACGGACACCAGGATGAGTTTCGGGACGAAAATCCATGTCTAAAAATGGTGTTACTTCCACTTTTTAAAAATCGGGACTTTTTGGTGCCTGGGGAAGAAAACGCATGACTTAATGTTCATGAAAAATGCTGCCCAGGAACCAAAATGTTTTTTGAAGCCAATTTTTTTTTTGAAACCAAATGCAAAAACGGACACCAGGATGAGTTTCGGGACGAAAATCCATGTCTAAAAATGGTGTTACTTCCACTTTTTAAAAATCGGGACTTTTTGGTGCCTGGGGAAGAAAACGCATGACTTAATGTTCATGAAAAATGCTGCCCAGGAACCAAAATGTTTTTTGAAGCCAATTTTTTTTTTTTGAAACCAAATGCAAAAACGGACACCAGGATGAGTTTCGGGACGAAATTCAATGTCTAAAAATGGTGTTACTTCCACTTTTTTAAAATCGGGACTTTTTGGTGCCTGGGGAAGAAAACGCATGACTTAATGTTCATGAAAAATGCTGCCCAGGAACCAAAATGTTTATTGAAGCCAATTTTTTTTTGACACCAAATGCAAAAACGGACACCAGGATGACTTTCGGGATGAAATTCCATGTCTAAAAATGGTGTTGCTTCCACTTTTTAAAAATCGAGCCATTTTGGTGCCTGGGGAAGAAAACGCATGACTTAATGTTCATGAAAAGTGCTGCCCAGGAACCAAAATGTTTTTTGAAGCCAATTTTTTTTTTGAAACCAAATGCAAAAACGGACACCATGATGAGTTTCGGACGAAATTCCATGTCTAAAAATGGTGTTACTTCCACTTTTTAAAAATCGGGACTTTTTGGTGCCTGGGGAAGAAAACGCATGACTTAATGTTCATGAAAAATGCTGCCCAGGAACCAAAATGTTTTTTGAAGCCAATTTTTTTTTCTTTTGAAACCAAATTGAAAAACGGACACCAGGATGAGTTTCGGGACGAAATTCCATGTCTAAAAATGGTGTTACTTCCACTTTTTAAAAATCGAGCCTTTTTGGTGCCTGCAGAAGAAAACGCATGACTTAATGTTCATGAAAAATGCTGCCCAGGAACCAAAATGTTTTTTGAAGCAAATTTTTTTTTTTGGAAACCAAATGCAAAAATGGACACCAGGATGAGTTTCGGGACGAAAATCCATGTCTAAAAATGGTGTTACTTCCACTTTTTAAAAATCGGGACTTTTTGGTGCCTGGGGAAGAAAACGCATGACTTAATGTTCATGAAAAATGCTGCCCAGGAACCAAAATGTTTTTTGAAGCAAATTTTTTTTATTTTGAAACCAAATGCAAAAACGGACACCAGGATGAGTTTCGGGACGAAATTCCATGTCTAAAAATGGTGTTACTTCCACTTTTTAAAAATCGGGACTTTTTGATGCCTGGGGACGAAAAAGCATGACTTAATGTTCATGAAAAATGCTGCCCAGGAACCAAAATGTTTTTTGAAGCGAATTTTTTTTTTTGAAACCAAATGCAAAAACGGACACCAGGATGAGTTTCGGGACGAAATTCCATGTCTAAAAATGGTGTTACTTCCACTTTTTAAAAATCGGGACTTTTTGGTGCCTGGGGAAGAAAACGCATGACTTAATGTTCATGAAAAATGCTGCCCAGGAACCAAAATGTTTTTTGAAGCCAATTTTTTTTTTGAAACCAAATGCAAAAACGGACACCATGATGAGTTTCGGACGAAATTCCATGTCTAAAAATGGTGTTACTTCCACTTTTTAAAAATCGGGACTTTTTGGTGCCTGGGGAAGAAAACGCATGACTTAATGTTCATGAAAAATGCTGCCCAGGAACCAAAATGTTTTTTGAAGCCAATTTTTTTTTCTTTTGAAACCAAATTGAAAAACGGACACCAGGATGAGTTTCGGGACGAAATTCCATGTCTAAAAATGGTGTTACTTCCACTTTTTAAAAATCGAGCCTTTTTGGTGCCTGCAGAAGAAAACGCATGACTTAATGTTCATGAAAAATGCTGCCCAGGAACCAAAATGTTTTTTGAAGCAAATTTTTTTTTTTGGAAACCAAATGCAAAAATGGACACCAGGATGAGTTTCGGGACGAAAATCCATGTCTAAAAATGGTGTTACTTCCACTTTTTAAAAATCGGGACTTTTTGGTGCCTGGGGAAGAAAACGCATGACTTAATGTTCATGAAAAATGCTGCCCAGGAACCAAAATGTTTTTTGAAGCCAATTTTTTTTTTGAAACCAAATGCAAAAACGGACACCAGGATGAATTTCGGGACGAAAATCCATGTCTAAAAATGGTGTTACTTCCACTTTTTAAAAATCGGGACTTTTTGGTGCCTGGGGAAGAAAACGCATGACTTAATGTTCATGAAAAATGCTGCCCAGGAACCAAAATGTTTTTTGAAGCAAATTTTTTTTTTGAAACCAAATGCAAAAACGGACACCAGGATGAGTTTCGGGACGAAAATCCATGTCTAAAAATGGTGTTACTTCCACTTTTTAAAAATCGGGACTTTTTGGTGCCTGGGGAACAAAACGCATGACTTAATGTTCATGAAAAATGCTGCCCAGGAACCAAAATGTTTTTTGAAGCCAATTTTTTTTTGAAACCAAATGCAAAAACGGACACCAGGATGAGTTTCGGGATGAAAATCCATGTCTAAAAATGGTGTTACTTCCACTTTTTAAAAATCGGGACTTTTTGGTGCCTGGGGAACAAAACGCATGACTTAATGTTCATGAAAAATGCTGCCCAGGAACCAAAATGTTTTTTGAAGCCAATTTTTATTTTTGAAACCAAATGCAAAAACGGACACCAGGATGAGTTTCGGGATGAAATTCCATGTCTAAAAATGGTGTTACTTCCACTTTTTAAAAATCGGGACTTTTTGGTGCCTGGGGAAGAAAACGCATGACTTAATGTTCATGAAAAATGCTGCCCAGGAACCAAAATGTTTTTTGAAGCAAATTTTTTTTTTTGAAACCAAATGCAAAAACGGACACCAGGATGAGTTTCGGGACGAAATTCCATGTCTAAAAATGGTGTTACTTCCACTTTTTAAAAATCGGGACTTTTTGGTGCCTGGGGAAGAAAACGCATGACTTAATGTTCATGAAAAGTGCTGCCTAGGAACCAAAATGTTTTTTGAAGCCAATTTTTTTTTTGAAACCAAATGCAAAAACGGACACCAGGATGAGTTTCAGGACGAAATTCCATGTCTAAAAATGGTGTTACTTCCACTTTTTAAAAATCGGGACTTTTTGGTGCCTGGGGAAGAAAACGCATGACTTAATGTTCATGAAAAATGCTGCCCAGGAACCAAAATGTTTTTTGAAGCCAATTTTTTTTTCTTTTGAAACCAAATTGAAAAACGGACACCAGGATGAGTTTCGGGACGAAATTCCATGTCTAAAAATGGTGTTACTTTCACTTTTTAAAAATCGAGCCTTTTTGGTGCCTGCGGAAGAAAACGCATGACTTAATGTTCATGAAAAATGCTGCCCAGGAACCAAAATGTTTTTTGAAGCAAATTTTTTTTTTTGGAAACCAAATGCAAAAATGGACACCAGGATGAGTTTCGGGACGAAATTCCATGTCTAAAAATGGTGTTACTTCCACTTTTTAAAAATCGGGACTTTTTGGTGCCTGGGGACGAAAAAGCATGACTTAATGTTCATGAAAAATGCTGCCCAGGAACCAAAATGTTTTTTGAAGCGAATTTTTTTTTTTGAAACCAAATGCAAAAACGGACACCAGGATGAGTTTCGGGACGAAATTCCATGTCTAAAAATGGTGTTACTTCCACTTTTTAAAAATCGGGACTTTTTGGTGCCTGGGGAAGAAAACGCATGACTTAATGTTCATGAAAAATGCTGCCCAGGAACCAAAATGTTTTTTGAAGCCAATTTTTTTTTTGAAACCAAATGCAAAAACGGACACCAGGATGAATTTCGGGACGAAAATCCATGTCTAAAAATGGTGTTACTTCCACTTTTTAAAAATCGGGACTTTTTGGTGCCTGGGGAAGAAAACGCATGACTTAATGTTCATGAAAAATGCTGCCCAGGAACCAAAATGTTTTTTGAAGCAAATTTTTTTTTTGAAACCAAATGCAAAAACGGACACCAGGATGAGTTTCGGGACGAAAATCCATGTCTAAAAATGGTGTTACTTCCACTTTTTTAAAATCGGGACTTTTTGGTGCCTGGGGAAGAAAACGCATGACTTAATGTTCATGAAAAATGCTGCCCAGGAACCAAAATATTTTTTGAAGGCAATTTTTTTTTTGAAACCAAATGCATAAACGGACACCAGGATGAGTTTCGGGATGAAAATCCATGTCTAAAAATGGTGTTACTTCCACTTTTTAAAAATCGGGACTTTTTGGTGCCTGGGGAACAAAACGCATGACTTAATGTTCATGAAAAATGCTGCCCAGGAACCAAAATGTTTTTTGAAGCCAATTTTTTTTTGAAACCAAATGCAAAAACGGACACCAGGATGAGTTTCGGGATGAAAATCCATGTCTAAAAATGGTGTTACTTCCACTTTTTAAAAATCGGGACTTTTTGGTGCCTGGGGAACAAAACGCATGACTTAATGTTCATGAAAAATGCTGCCCAGGAACCAAAATGTTTTTTGAAGCCAATTTTTTGTTTTTGAAACCAAATGCAAAAACGGACACCAGGATGAGTTTCGGGATGAAATTCCATGTCTAAAAATGGTGTTACTTCCACTTTTTAAAAATCGGGACTTTTTGGTGCCTGGGGAAGAAAACGCATGACTTAATGTTCATGAAAAATGCTGCCCAGGAACCAAAATGTTTTTTGAAGCAAATTTTTTTTTTTGTAAACCAAATGCAAAAATGGACACCAGGATGAGTTTCGGGACGAAAATCCATGTCTAAAAATGGTGTTACTTCCACTTTTTAAAAATCGGGACTTTTTGGTGCCTGGGGAAGAAAACGCATGACTTAATGTTCATGAAAAATGCTGCCCAGGAACCAAAATGTTTTTTGAAGCCAATTTTTTTTTTGAAACCAAATGCAAAAACGGACACCAGGATGAGTTTCGGGATGAAAATCCATATCTAAAAATGGTGTTACTTCCACTTTTTAAAAATCGGGACTTTTTGGTGCCTGGGGAACAAAACGCATGACTTAATGTTCATGAAAAATGCTGCCCAGGAACCAAAATGTTTTTTGAAGCCAATTTTTTGTTTTTGAAACCAAATGCAAAAACGGACACCAGGATGAGTTTCGGGATGAAATTCCATGTCTAAAAATGGTGTTACTTCCACTTTTTAAAAATCGGGACTTTTTGGTGCCTGGGGAAGAAAACGCATGACTTAATGTTCATGAAAAATGCTGCCCAGGAACCAAAATGTTTTTTGAAGCAAATTTTTTTTATTTTGAAACCAAATGCAAAAACGGACACCAGGATGAGTTTCGGGACGAAATTCCATGTCTAAAAATGGTGTTACTTCCACTTTTTAAAAATCGGGACTTTTTGGTGCCTGGGGACGAAAAAGCATGACTTAATGTTCATGAAAAATGCTGCCCAGGAACCAAAATGTTTTTTGAAGCGAATTTTTTTTTTTGAAACCAAATGCAAAAACGGACACCAGGATGAGTTTCGGGACGAAATTCCATGTCTAAAAATGGTGTTACTTCCACTTTTTAAAAATCGGGACTTTTTGGTGCCTGGGGAAGAAAACGCATGACTTAATGTTCATGAAAAATGCTGCCCAGGAACCAAAATGTTTTTTGAAGCCAATTTTTTTTTTGAAACCAAATGCAAAAACGGACACCAGGATGAATTTCGGGACGAAAATCCATGTCTAAAAATGGTGTTACTTCCACTTTTTAAAAATCGGGACTTTTTGGTGCCTGGGGAAGAAAACGCATGACTTAATGTTCATGAAAAATGCTGCCCAGGAACCAAAATGTTTTTTGAAGCAAATTTTTTTTTTGAAACCAAATGCAAAAACGGACACCAGGATGAGTTTCGGGACGAAAATCCATGTCTAAAAATGGTGTTACTTCCACTTTTTTAAAATCGGGACTTTTTGGTGCCTGGGGAAGAAAACGCATGACTTAATGTTCATGAAAAATGCTGCCCAGGAACCAAAATATTTTTTGAAGGCAATTTTTTTTTTGAAACCAAATGCATAAACGGACACCAGGATGAGTTTCGGGATGAAAATCCATGTCTAAAAATGGTGTTACTTCCACTTTTTAAAAATCGGGACTTTTTGGTGCCTGGGGAACAAAACGCATGACTTAATGTTCATGAAAAATGCTGCCCAGGAACCAAAATGTTTTTTGAAGCCAATTTTTTTTTGAAACCAAATGCAAAAACGGACACCAGGATGAGTTTCGGGATGAAAATCCATGTCTAAAAATGGTGTTACTTCCACTTTTTAAAAATCGGGACTTTTTGGTGCCTGGGGAACAAAACGCATGACTTAATGTTCATGAAAAATGCTGCCCAGGAACCAAAATGTTTTTTGAAGCCAATTTTTTGTTTTTGAAACCAAATGCAAAAACGGACACCAGGATGAGTTTCGGGATGAAATTCCATGTCTAAAAATGGTGTTACTTCCACTTTTTAAAAATCGGGACTTTTTGGTGCCTGGGGAAGAAAACGCATGACTTAATGTTCATGAAAAATGCTGCCCAGGAACCAAAATGTTTTTTGAAGCAAATTTTTTTTTTTGTAAACCAAATGCAAAAATGGACACCAGGATGAGTTTCGGGACGAAAATCCATGTCTAAAAATGGTGTTACTTCCACTTTTTAAAAATCGGGACTTTTTGGTGCCTGGGGAAGAAAACGCATGACTTAATGTTCATGAAAAATGCTGCCCAGGAACCAAAATGTTTTTTGAAGCCAATTTTTTTTTTGAAACCAAATGCAAAAACGGACACCAGGATGAGTTTCGGGATGAAAATCCATATCTAAAAATGGTGTTACTTCCACTTTTTAAAAATCGGGACTTTTTGGTGCCTGGGGAACAAAACGCATGACTTAATGTTCATGAAAAATGCTGCCCAGGAACCAAAATGTTTTTTGAAGCCAATTTTTATTTTTGAAACCAAATGCAAAAACGGACACCAGGATGAGTTTCGGGATGAAATTCCATGTCTAAAAATGGTGTTACTTCCACTTTTTAAAAATCGGGACTTTTTGGTGCCTGGGGAAGAAAACGCATGACTTAATGTTCATGAAAAATGCTGCCCAGGAACCAAAATGTTTTTTGAAGCAAATTTTTTTTTTTGAAACCAAATGCAAAAACGGACACCAGGATGAGTTTCGGGACGAAATTCCATGTCTAAAAATGGTGTTACTTCCACTTTTTAAAAATCGGGACTTTTTGGTGCCTGGGGAAGAAAACGCATGACTTAATGTTCATGAAAAGTGCTGCCCAGGAACCAAAATGTTTTTTGAAGCCAATTTTTTTTTTGAAACCAAATGCAAAAACGGACACCAGGATGAGTTTCAGGACGAAATTCCATGTCTAAAAATGGTGTTACTTCCACTTTTTAAAAATCGGGACTTTTTGGTGCCTGGGGAAGAAAACGCATGACTTAATGTTCATGAAAAATGCTGCCCAGGAACCAAAATGTTTTTTGAAGCCAATTTTTTTTTCTTTTGAAACCAAATTGAAAAACGGACACCAGGATGAGTTTCGGGACGAAATTCCATGTCTAAAAATGGTGTTACTTTCACTTTTTAAAAATCGAGCCTTTTTGGTGCCTGCGGAAGAAAACGCATGACTTAATGTTCATGAAAAATGCTGCCCAGGAACCAAAATGTTTTTTGAAGCAAATTTTTTTTTTTGGAAACCAAATGCAAAAATGGACACCAGGATGAGTTTCGGGACGAAAATCCATGTCTAAAAATGGTGTTACTTCCACTTTTTAAAAATCGGGACTTTTTGGTGCCTGGGGAAGAAAACGCATGACTTAATGTTCATGAAAAATGCTGCCCAGGAACCAAAATGTTTTTTGAAGCAAATTTTTTTTATTTTGAAACCAAATGCAAAAACGGACACCAGGATGAGTTTCGGGACGAAATTCCATGTCTAAAAATGGTGTTACTTCCACTTTTTAAAAATCGGGACTTTTTGGTGCCTGGGGACGAAAAAGCATGACTTAATGTTCATGAAAAATGCTGCCCAGGAACCAAAATGTTTTTTGAAGCGAATTTTTTTTTTTGAAACCAAATGCAAAAACGGACACCAGGATGAGTTTCGGGACGAAATTCCATGTCTAAAAATGGTGTTACTTCCACTTTTTAAAAATCGGGACTTTTTGGTGCCTGGGGAACAAAACGCATGACTTAATGTTCATGAAAAATGCTGCCCAGGAACCAAAATGTTTTTTGAAGCCAATTTTTTTTTTGAAACCAAATGCAAAAACGGACACCAGGATGAATTTCGGGACGAAAATCCATGTCTAAAAATGGTGTTACTTCCACTTTTTAAAAATCGGGACTTTTTGGTGCCTGGGGAAGAAAACGCATGACTTAATGTTCATGAAAAATGCTGCCCAGGAACCAAAATGTTTTTTGAAGCAAATTTTTTTTTTGAAACCAAATGCAAAAACGGACACCAGGATGAGTTTCGGGACGAAAATCCATGTCTAAAAATGGTGTTACTTCCACTTTTTTAAAATCGGGACTTTTTGGTGCCTGGGGAAGAAAACGCATGACTTAATGTTCATGAAAAATGCTGCCCAGGAACCAAAATGTTTTTTGAAGCAAATTTTTTTTTTTGAAACCAAATGCAAAAACGGACACCAGGATGAGTTTCGGGACGAAATTCCATGTCTAAAAATGGTGTTACTTCCACTTTTTAAAAATCGAGCCCTTTTGGTGCCTGGGGAAGAAAACACATGACTTAATGTTCATGAAAAATGCTGCCCAGGAACCAAAATGTTTTTTGAAGCCAATTTTTATTTTTGAAACCAAATGCAAAAACGGACACCAGGATGAGTTTCGGGATGAAATTCCATGTCTAAAAATGGTGTTACTTCCACTTTTTAAAAATCGGGACTTTTTGGTGCCTGGGGAAGAAAACGCATGACTTAATGTTCATGAAAAATGCTGCCCAGGAACCAAAATGTTTTTTGAAGCAAATTTTTTTTTTTGAAACCAAATGCAAAAACGGACACCAGGATGAGTTTCGGGACGAAATTCCATGTCTAAAAATGGTGTTACTTCCACTTTTTAAAAATCGGGACTTTTTGGTGCCTGGGGAAGAAAACGCATGACTTAATGTTCATGAAAAGTGCTGCCCAGGAACCAAAATGTTTTTTGAAGCCAATTTTTTTTTTGAAACCAAATGCAAAAACGGACACCAGGATGAGTTTCAGGACGAAATTCCATGTCTAAAAATGGTGTTACTTCCACTTTTTAAAAATCGGGACTTTTTGGTGCCTGGGGAAGAAAACGCATGACTTAATGTTCATGAAAAATGCTGCCCAGGAACCAAAATGTTTTTTGAAGCCAATTTTTTTTTCTTTTGAAACCAAATTGAAAAACGGACACCAGGATGAGTTTCGGGACGAAATTCCATGTCTAAAAATGGTGTTACTTTCACTTTTTAAAAATCGAGCCTTTTTGGTGCCTGCGGAAGAAAACGCATGACTTAATGTTCATGAAAAATGCTGCCCAGGAACCAAAATGTTTTTTGAAGCAAATTTTTTTTTTTGGAAACCAAATGCAAAAATGGACACCAGGATGAGTTTCGGGACGAAAATCCATGTCTAAAAATGGTGTTACTTCCACTTTTTAAAAATCGGGACTTTTTGGTGCCTGGGGAAGAAAACGCATGACTTAATGTTCATGAAAAATGCTGCCCAGGAACCAAAATGTTTTTTGAAGCAAATTTTTTTTATTTTGAAACCAAATGCAAAAACGGACACCAGGATGAGTTTCGGGACGAAATTCCATGTCTAAAAATGGTGTTACTTCCACTTTTTAAAAATCGGGACTTTTTGGTGCCTGGGGACGAAAAAGCATGACTTAATGTTCATGAAAAATGCTGCCCAGGAACCAAAATGTTTTTTGAAGCAAATTTTTTTTTTGAAACCAAATGCAAAAACGGACACCAGGATGAGTTTCGGGACGAAAATCCATGTCTAAAAATGGTGTTACTTCCACTTTTTTAAAATCGGGACTTTTTGGTGCCTGGGGAAGAAAACGCATGACTTAATGTTCATGAAAAATGCTGCCCAGGAACCAAAATGTTTTTTGAAGCCAATTTTTTTTTTGAAACCAAATGCAAAAACAGACACCAGGATGAGTTTCGGGATGAAAATCCATGTCTAAAAATGGTGTTACTTCCACTTTTTAAAAATCGAGCCCTTTTGGTGCCTGGGGAAGAAAACACATGACTTAATGTTCATGAAAAATGCTGCCCAGGAACCAAAATGTTTTTTGAAGCAAATTTTTTTTTTTGTAAACCAAATGCAAAAATGGACACCAGGATGAGTTTCGGGACGAAAATCCATGTCTAAAAATGGTGTTACTTCCACTTTTTAAAAATCGGGACTTTTTGGTGCCTGGGGAAGAAAACGCATGACTTAATGTTCATGAAAAATGCTGCCCAGGAACCAAAATATTTTTTGAAGCAAATTTTTTTTATTTTGAAACCAAATGCAAAAACGGACACCAGGATGAGTTTCGGGACGAAATTCCATGTCTAAAAATGGTGTTACTTCCACTTTTTAAAAATCGGGACTTTTTGGTGCCTGGGGACGAAAAAGCATGACTTAATGTTCATGAAAAATGCTGCCCAGGAACCAAAATGTTTTTTGAAGCCAATTTTTTTTTTGAAACCAAATGCAAAAACGGACACCAGGATGAGTTTCGGGACGAAATTCCATGTCTAAAAATGGCGTTACTTCCACTTTTTAAAAATCGGGACTTTTTGGTGCCTGGGGAAGAAAACGCATGACTTAATGTTCATGAAAAATGCTGCCCAGGAACCAAAATGTTTTTTGAAGCCAATTTTTTTTTTGAAACCAAATGCAAAAACGGACACCAGGATGAGTTTCGGGACCAAAATCCATGTCTAAAAATGGTGTTACTTCCAGTTTTTAAAAATCGGGACTTTTTGGTGCCTGGGGAAGAAAACGCATGACTTAATGTTCATGAAAAATGCTGCCCAGGAACCAAAATGTTTTTTGAAGCAAATTTTTTTTTTGAAACCAAATGCCAAAACGGACACCAGGATGAGTTTCGGGACGAAATTCCATGTATAAAAATGGTGTTACTTCCACTTTTTAAAAATCGGGACTTTTTGGTGCCTGGGGAAGAAAACGCATGACTTAATGTTCATGAAAAATGCTGCCCAGGAACCAAAATGTTTCTTGAAGCCAATTTTTTTTTTGAAACCAAATGCAAAAACGGACACCAGGATCACTTTCGGGATGAAATTCCATGTCTAAAAATGGTGTTACTTCCACTTTTTGAAAATCGGGACTTTTTGGTGTCTGGGGAAGAAAACGCATGACTTAATGTTCATGAAAAATGCTGCCCAGGAACCAAAATGTTTTTTGAAGCAAATTTTTTTTTTTGAAACCAAATGCCAAAACAGACACCAGGAAGAGTTTCGGGACGAAAATCCATGTCTAAAAATGGTGTTACTTCCACTTTTTAAAAATCGGGACTTTTTGGTGCCTGGGGAAGAAAACGCATGACTTAATGTTCATGAAAAATGCTGCCCAGGAACCAAAATGTTTTTTGAAGCAAATTTTTTTTTTTGAAACCAAATGCCAAAACGGACACCAGGATGAGTTTCGGGACGAAATTCCATGTCTAAAAATGGTGTTACTTCCACTTTTTAAAAATCGGGACTTTTTGGTGCCTGGGGAAGAAAACGCATGACTTAATGTTCATGAAAAATGCTGCCCAGGAACAAAAATGTTTTTTGAAGCAAATTTTTTTTTTTGGAAACCAAATGCAAAAACAGACACCAGGATGAGTTTCGGGACGAAATTCCATGTCTAAAAGTGGTGTTACTTCCACTTTTTAAAAATCGGGACTTTTTGGTGCCTGGGGAAGAAAACGCATGACTTAATGTTCATGAAAAATGCTGCCCAGGAACCAAAATGTTTTTTGAAGCCAATTTTATTTTTTGAAACCAAATGCAAAAACGGACACCAGGATGAGTTTCGGGACGAAAATCCATGTCTAAAAATGGTGTTACTTCCACTTTTTAAAAATCGGGACTTTTTGGTGCCTGGGGAAGAAAATGCATGACTTAATGTTCATGAAAAATGCTGCCCAGGAACCAAAATGTTTTTTGAAGCCAATTTTTTTTTTTTGAAACCAAATGCAAAAACGGACACCAGGATGAGTTTCGGGATGAAAATCCATGTCTAAAAATGGTGTTACTTCCACTTTTTAAAAATCGGGACTTTTTGGTGTCTGGGGAAGAAAACGCATGACTTAATGTTCATGAAAAATGCTGCCCAGGAACCAAAATGTTTTTTGAAGCCAATTTTTTTTTTGAAACCAAATGCAAAAACGGACATCAGGATGACTTTCGGGATGAAATTCCATGTCTAAAAATGGTGTTACTTCCACTTTTTAAAAATCGGGACTTTTTGGTGCCTGGTGAAAAAAACGCATGACTTAATGTTCATGAAAAATGCTGCCCAGGAACCAAAATGTTTTTTGAAGCCAATTTTTTTTTTTGAAACCAAATGCAAAAACGGACACCAGGATGAGTTTCGGGATGAAAATCCATGTCTAAAAATGGTGTTACTTCCACTTTTTAAAAATCGGGACTTTTTGGTGTCTGGGGAAGAAAACGCATGACTTAATGTTCATGAAAAATGCTGCCCAGGAACCAAAATGTTTTTTGAAGCAAAAATTTTTTTTTGAAACCAAATGCAAAAACGGACACCAGGATGAGTTTTGGGACGAAATTCCATGTCTAAAAATGGTGTTACTTCCACTTTTTAAAAATCGAGCCCTTTTGGTGCCTGGGGAAGAAAACGCATGACTTAATGTTCATGAAAAATGCTGCCCAGGAACCAAAATGTTTTTTGAAGCCAATTTTTTTTTTGAAACCAAATGCAAAAACGGACATCAGAATGACTTTCGGGATGAAATTCCATGTCTAAAAATGGTGTTACTTCCACTTTTTAAAAATCGAGCCCTTTTGGTGCCTGGGGAAGAAAACGCATGACTTAATGTTCATGAAAAATGCTGCCCAGGAACCAAATTTTTTTTTGAAGCCAATTTTTTTTTTTGAAACCAAATGCAAAAACGGACACCTGGATGAGTTTCGGGACGAAATTCCATGTCTAAAAATGGTGTTACTTCCACTTTTTAAAAATCGAGCCATTTTGGTGCCTGGGGAAGAAAACGCATGACTTAATGTTCATGAAAAATGCTGCCCAGGAACCAAAATGTTTTTTGAAGCAAATTTTTTTTTTTGGAAACCAAATGCAAAAACAGACACCAGGATGAGTTTCGGGACGAAATTCCATGTCTAAAAATGGTGTTACTTTCACTTTTTAAAAATCGAGCCTTTTTGGTGCCTGGGGAAGAAAACGCATGACTTAATGTTCATGAAAAATGCTGCCCAGGAACCAAAATGTTTTTTGAAGCCAATTTTTTTTATTTTGAAACCAAATGCAAAAACGGACACCAGGATGAGTTTCGGGACGAAATTCCATGTCTAAAAATGGTGTTACTTCCACTTTTTAAAAATCGGGACTTTTTGGTGCCTGGGGAACAAAACGCATGACTTAATGTTCATGAAAAATGCTGCCCAGGAACCAAAATGTTTTTTGAAGCCAATTTTTTTTTTTTTGAAACCAAATGCAAAAACGGACACCAGGATGAGTTTCGGGACGAAATTTCATGTCTAAAAATGGTGTTACTTCTACTTTTTAAAAATCGGGACTTTTTGGTGCCTGGGCTAGAAAACGCATGACTTAATGTTCATGAAAAATGCTGCCCAGGAACCAAAATGTTTTTTGAAGCAAATTTTTTTTTTTGAAACCAAATGCAAAAACGGACACCTGGATGAGTTTCGGTTCGAAATTCCATGTCTAAAAATGGTGTTACTTCCACTTTTTAAAAATCGCGACTTTTTGCTGCCTGGGGAAGAAAACGCATGACTTAATGTTCATGAAAAATGCTTCCCAGGAACCAAAATGTTTTTTGAAGCCAATTTTTTTTTTTGAAACCAAATGCAAAAACGGACACCAGGATGAGTTTCGGGACGAAATTTCATGTCTAAAAATGGTGTTACTTCTACTTTTTAAAAATCGGGACTTTTTGGTGCCTGGGCTAGAAAACGCATGACTTAATGTTCATGAAAAATGCTGCCCAGGAACCAAAATGTTTTTTGAAGCAAATTTTTTTTTTGAAACCAAATGCAAAAACGGACACCTGGATGAGTTTCGGTTCGAAATTCCATGTCTAAAAATGGTGTTACTTCCACTTTTTAAAAATCGCGACTTTTTGCTGCCTGGGGAAGAAAACGCATGACTTAATGTTCATGAAAAATGCTGCCCAGGAACCAAAATGTTTTTTGAAGCCAATTTTTTTTTTTTGAAACCAAATGCAAAAACGGACACCAGGATGAGTTTCGGGACGAAATTTCATGTCTAAAAATGGTGTTACTTCTACTTTTTAAAAATCGGGACTTTTTGGTGCCTGGGCTAGAAAACGCATGACTTAATGTTCATGAAAAATGCTGCCCAGGAACCAAAATGTTTTTTTAAGCAAATTTTTTTTTTTGAAACCAAATGCAAAAACGGACACCTGGATGAGTTTAGGTTCGAAATTCCATGTCTAAAAATGGTGTTACTTCCACTTTTTAAAAATCGCGACTTTTTGCTGCCTAGGGAAGAAAACGCATGACTTAATGTTCATGAAAAATGCTGCCCAGGAACCAAAATGTTTTTTGAAGCAAATTTTTTTTTTTGAAACCAAATGCAAAAACGGACACCTGGATGTATTTCGGTTCGAAATTCCATGTCTAAAAATGGTGTTACTTCCACTTTTTAAAAATCGGGACTTTTTGGTGCCTGGGGAAGAAAATGCATGACTTAATGTTCATGAAAAATGCTGCCCAGGAACCAAAATGTTTTTTGAAGCCAATTTTTTTTTTTGAAACCAAATGCAAAAACGGACACCAGGATGAGTTTCGGGATGAAAATCCATGTCTAAAAATGGTGTTACTTCCACTTTTTAAAAATCGGGACTTTTTGGTGTCTGGGGAAGAAAACGCATGACTTAATGTTCATGAAAAATGCTGCCCAGGAACCAAAATGTTTTTTGAAGCAAATTTTTTTTTTTGAAACCAAATGCAAAAACGGACACCAGGATGAGTTTCGGGACGAAATTCCATGTCTAAAAATGGTGTTACTTCCACTTTTTAAAAATCGAGCCCTTTTGGTGCCTGGGGAAGAAAACGCATGACTTAATGTTCATGAAAAATGCTGCCCAGGAACCAAAATGTTTTTTGAAGCCAATTTTTTTTTTTTGAAACCAAATGCAAAAACGGACACCAGGATGAGTTCCGGGACGAAATTTCATGTCTAAAAATGGTGTTACTTCTACTTTTTAAAAATCGGGACTTTTTGGTGCCTGGGCTAGAAAACGCATGACTTAATGTTCATGAAAAATGCTGCCCAGGAACCAAAATGTTTTTTGAAGCAAATTTTTTTTTTTTGAAACCAAATGCAAAAACGGACACCTGGATGAGTTTCGGTTCGAAATTCCATGTCTAAAAATGGTGTTACTTCCACTTTTTAAAAATCGGGACTTTTTGCTGCCTGGGGAAGAAAACGCATGACTTAATGTTCATGAAAAATGCTTCCC
Source organism: Pantherophis guttatus (assembly GCF_059756535.1). NCBI lineage: Eukaryota > Metazoa > Chordata > Lepidosauria > Squamata > Colubridae > Pantherophis > Pantherophis guttatus. Next base: position 7,081,642 of record NC_142078.1, read on the forward strand.
AGGAACCAAAATGTTTTTTGAAGCCAATTTTATTTTTTGAAACCAAATGCAAAAACGGACACCAGGATGAGTTTCGGGACGAAAATCCATGTCTAAAAATGGTGTTACTTCCACTTTTTAAAAATCGGGACTTTTTGGTGCCTGGGGAAGAAAATGCATGACTTAATGTTCATGAAAAATGCTGCCCAGGAACCAAAATGTTTTTTGAAGCCAATTTTTTTTTTTGAAACCAAATGCAAAAACGGACACCAGGATGAGTTTCGGGATGAAAATCCATGTCTAAAAATGGTGTTACTTCCACTTTTTAAAAATCGGGACTTTTTGGTGTCTGGGGAAGAAAACGCATGACTTAATGTTCATGAAAAATGCTGCCCAGGAACCAAAATGTTTTTTGAAGCAAATTTTTTTTTTTGAAACCAAATGCAAAAACGGACACCAGGATGAGTTTCGGGACGAAATTCCATGTCTAAAAATGGTGTTACTTCCACTTTTTAAAAATCGAGCCCTTTTGGTGCCTGGGGAAGAAAACGCATGACTTAATGTTCATGAAAAATGCTGCCCAGGAACCAAAATGTTTTTTGAAGCCAATTTTTTTTTTTGAAACCAAATGCAAAAACGGACACCAGGATGACTTTCGGGATGAAATTCCATGTCTAAAAATGGTGTTACTTCCACTTTTTAAAAATCGGGACTTTTTGGTGCCTGGGGAAAAAAACGCATGACTTAATGTTCATGAAAAATGCTGCCCAGGAACCAAAATGTTTTTTGAAGCCAATTTTTTTTTTTGAAACCAAATGCAAAAACGGACACCAGGATGAGTTTCGGGATGAAAATCCATGTCTAAAAATGGTGTTACTTCCACTTTTTAAAAATCGGGACTTTTTGGTGTCTGGGGAAGAAAACGCATGACTTAATGTTCATGAAAAATGCTGCCCAGGAACCAAAATGTTTTTTGAAGCCAATTTTTTTTTTTGAAACCAAATGCAAAAACGGACACCAGGATGAGTTTCAGGACGAAATTCCATGTCTAAAAATGGTGTTACTTCCACTTTTTAAAAATCGGGACTTTTTGGTGCCTGGGGAACAAAACGCATGACTTAATGTTCATGAAAAATGCTGCCCAGGAACCAAAATGTTTTTTGAAGCCAATTTTTTTTTTTTGAAACCAAATGCAAAAACGGACACCAGGATGAGTTTCGGGACGAAATTTCATGTCTAAAAATGGTGTTACTTCTACTTTTTAAAAATCGGGAGTTTTTGGTGCCTGGGCTAGAAAACGCATGACTTAATGTTCATGAAAAATGCTGCCCAGGAACCAAAATGTTTTTTGAAGCAAATTTTTTTTTTTGAAACCAAATGCAAAAACGGACACCTGGATGAGTTTCGGTTCGAAATTCCATGTCTAAAAATGGTGTTACTTCCACTTTTTAAAAATCGGGACTTTTTGCTGCCTGGGGAAGAAAACGCATGACTTAATGTTCATGAAAAATGCTTCCCAGGAACCAAAATGTTTTTTGAAGCCAATTTTATTTTTTGAAACCAAATGCAAAAACGGACACCAGGATGAGTTTCGGGACGAAAATCCATGTCTAAAAATGGTGTTACTTCCACTTTTTAAAAATCGGGACTTTTTGGTGCCTGGGGAAGAAAATGCATGACTTAATGTTCATGAAAAATGCTGCCCAGGAACCAAAATGTTTTTTGAAGCCAATTTTTTTTTTTGAAACCAAATGCAAAAACGGACACCAGGATGAGTTTCGGGATGAAAATCCATGTCTAAAAATGGTGTTACTTCCACTTTTTAAAAATCGGGACTTTTTCGTGCCTGGGGAAGAAAATGCATGACTTAATGTTCATGAAAAATGCTGCCCAGGAACCAAAATGTTTTTTGAAGCCAATTTTTTTTTTTTGAAACCAAATGCAAAAACGGACACCAGGATGAGTTTCGGGACGAAATTTCATGTCTAAAAATGGTGTTACTTCTACTTTTTAAAAATCGGGACTTTTTGGTGCCTGGGCTAGAAAACGCATGACTTAATGTTCATGAAAAATGCTGCCCAGGAACCAAAATGTTTTTTTAAGCAAATTTTTTTTTTTGAAACCAAATGCAAAAACGGACACCTGGATGAGTTTAGGTTCGAAATTCCATGTCTAAAAATGGTGTTACTTCCACTTTTTAAAAATCGCGACTTTTTGCTGCCTAGGGAAGAAAACGCATGACTTAATGTTCATGAAAAATGCTGCCCAGGAACCAAAATGTTTTTTGAAGCAAATTTTTTTTTTTGAAACCAAATGCAAAAACGGACACCTGGATGTATTTCGGTTCGAAATTCCATGTCTAAAAATGGTGTTACTTCCACTTTTTAAAAATCGGGACTTTTTGGTGCCTGGGGAAGAAAATGCATGACTTAATGTTCATGAAAAATGCTGCCCAGGAACCAAAATGTTTTTTGAAGCCAATTTTTTTTTTTGAAACCAAATGCAAAAACGGACACCAGGATGAGTTTCGGGATGAAAATCCATGTCTAAAAATGGTGTTACTTCCACTTTTTAAAAATCGGGACTTTTTGGTGTCTGGGGAAGAAAACGCATGACTTAATGTTCATGAAAAATGCTGCCCAGGAACCAAAATGTTTTTTGAAGCAAATTTTTTTTTTTGAAACCAAATGCAAAAACGGACACCAGGATGAGTTTCGGGACGAAATTCCATGTCTAAAAATGGTGTTACTTCCACTTTTTAAAAATCGAGCCCTTTTGGTGCCTGGGGAAGAAAACGCATGACTTAATGTTCATGAAAAATGCTGCCCAGGAACCAAAATGTTTTTTGAAGCCAATTTTTTTTTTTTGAAACCAAATGCAAAAACGGACACCAGGATGAGTTCCGGGACGAAATTTCATGTCTAAAAATGGTGTTACTTCTACTTTTTAAAAATCGGGACTTTTTGGTGCCTGGGCTAGAAAACGCATGACTTAATGTTCATGAAAAATGCTGCCCAGGAACCAAAATGTTTTTTGAAGCAAATTTTTTTTTTTTGAAACCAAATGCAAAAACGGACACCTGGATGAGTTTCGGTTCGAAATTCCATGTCTAAAAATGGTGTTACTTCCACTTTTTAAAAATCGGGACTTTTTGCTGCCTGGGGAAGAAAACGCATGACTTAATATTCATGAAAAATGCTTCCCAGGAACCAAAATGTTTTTTGAAGCCAATTTTATTTTTTGAAACCAAATGCAAAAACGGACACCAGGATGAGTTTCGGGACGAAAATCCATGTCTAAAAATGGTGTTACTTCCACTTTTTAAAAATCGGGACTTTTTGGTGCCTGGGGAAGAAAATGCATGACTTAATGTTCATGAAAAATGCTGCCCAGGAACCAAAATGTTTTTTGAAGCCAATTTTTTTTTTTGAAACCAAATGCAAAAACGGACACCAGGATGAGTTTCGGGATGAAAATCCATGTCTAAAAATGGTGTTACTTCCACTTTTTAAAAATCGGGACTTTTTGGTGTCTGGGGAAGAAAACGCATGACTTAATGTTCATGAAAAATGCTGCCCAGGAACCAAAATGTTTTTTGAAGCAAATTTTTTTTTTTGAAACCAAATGCAAAAACGGACACCAGGATGAGTTTCGGGACGAAATTCCATGTCTAAAAATGGTGTTACTTCCACTTTTTAAAAATCGAGCCCTTTTGGTGCCTGGGGAAGAAAACGCATGACTTAATGTTCATGAAAAATGCTGCCCAGGAACCAAAATGTTTTTTGAAGCCAATTTTTTTTTTTGAAACCAAATGCAAAAACGGACACCAGGATGACTTTCGGGATGAAATTCCATGTCTAAAAATGGTGTTACTTCCACTTTTTAAAAATCGGGACTTTTTGGTGCCTGGGGAAAAAAACGCATGACTTAATGTTCATGAAAAATGCTGCCCAGGAACCAAAATGTTTTTTGAAGCCAATTTTTTTTTTTGAAACCAAATGCAAAAACGGACACCAGGATGAGTTTCGGGATGAAAATCCATGTCTAAAAATGGTGTTACTTCCACTTTTTAAAAATCGGGACTTTTTGGTGTCTGGGGAAGAAAACGCATGACTTAATGTTCATGAAAAATGCTGCCCAGGAACCAAAATGTTTTTTGAAGCCAATTTTTTTTTTTTGAAACCAAATGCAAAAACGGACACCAGGATGAGTTTCAGGACGAAATTCCATGTCTAAAAATGGTGTTACTTCCACTTTTTAAAAATCGGGACTTTTTGGTGCCTGGGGAACAAAACGCATGACTTAATGTTCATGAAAAATGCTGCCCAGGAACCAAAATGTTTTTTGAAGCCAATTTTTTTTTTTTTGAAACCAAATGCAAAAACGGACACCAGGATGAGTTTCGGGACGAAATTTCATGTCTAAAAATGGTGTTACTTCTACTTTTTAAAAATCGGGAGTTTTTGGTGCCTGGGCTAGAAAACGCATGACTTAATGTTCATGAAAAATGCTGCCCAGGAACCAAAATGTTTTTTGAAGCAAATTTTTTTTTTTGAAACCAAATGCAAAAACGGACACCTGGATGAGTTTCGGTTCGAAATTCCATGTCTAAAAATGGTGTTACTTCCACTTTTTAAAAATCGGGACTTTTTGCTGCCTGGGGAAGAAAACGCATGACTTAATGTTCATGAAAAATGCTTCCCAGGAACCAAAATGTTTTTTGAAGCCAATTTTATTTTTTGAAACCAAATGCAAAAACGGACACCAGGATGAGTTTCGGGACGAAAATCCATGTCTAAAAATGGTGTTACTTCCACTTTTTAAAAATCGGGACTTTTTGGTGCCTGGGGAAGAAAATGCATGACTTAATGTTCATGAAAAATGCTGCCCAGGAACCAAAATGTTTTTTGAAGCCAATTTTTTTTTTTGAAACCAAATGCAAAAACGGACACCAGGATGAGTTTCGGGATGAAAATCCATGTCTAAAAATGGTGTTACTTCCACTTTTTAAAAATCGGGACTTTTTGGTGTCTGGGGAAGAAAACGCATGACTTAATGTTCATGAAAAATGCTGCCCAGGAACCAAAATGTTTTTTGAAGCAAATTTTTTTTTTTGAAACCAAATGCAAAAACGGACACCAGGATGAGTTTCGGGACGAAATTCCATGTCTAAAAATGGTGTTACTTCCACTTTTTAAAAATCGAGCCCTTTTGGTGCCTGGGGAAGAAAACGCATGACTTAATGTTCATGAAAAATGCTGCCCAGGAACCAAAATGTTTTTTGAAGCCAATTTTTTTTTTTGAAACCAAATGCAAAAACGGACACCAGGATGACTTTCGGGATGAAATTCCATGTCTAAAAATGGTGTTACTTCCACTTTTTAAAAATCGGGACTTTTTGGTGCCTGGGGAAAAAAACGCATGACTTAATGTTCATGAAAAATGCTGCCCAGGAACCAAAATGTTTTTTGAAGCCAATTTTTTTTTTTGAAACCAAATGCAAAAACGGACACCAGGATGAGTTTCGGGATGAAAATCCATGTCTAAAAATGGTGTTACTTCCACTTTTTAAAAATCGGGACTTTTTGGTGTCTGGGGAAGAAAACGCATGACTTAATGTTCATGAAAAATGCTGCCCAGGAACCAAAATGTTTTTTGAAGCAAAATTTTTTTTTTGAAACCAAATGCAAAAACGGACACCAGGATGAGTTTCGGGACGAAATTCCATGTCTAAAAATGGTGTTACTTCCACTTTTTAAAAATCGAGCCCTTTTGGTGCCTGGGGAAGAAAACGCATGACTTAATGTTCATGAAAAATGCTGCCCAGGAACCAAAATGTTTTTTGAAGCAAATTTTTTTTTTTGAAACCAAATGCAAAAACGGACACCAGGATGAGTTTCGGGACGAAATTCCATGTCTAAAAATGGTGTTACTTCCACTTTTTAAAAATCGAGCCCTTTTGGTGCCTGGGGAAGAAAACGCATGACTTAATGTTCATGAAAAATGCTGCCCAGGAACCAAATTTTTTTTTGAAACCAATTTTTTTTTTTGAAACCAAATGCAAAAACGGACACCTGGATGAGTTTCGGGACGAAATTCCATGTCTAAAAATGGTGTTACTTCCACTTTTTAAAAATCGAGCCATTTTGGTGCCTGGGGAAGAAAACGCATGACTTAATGTTCATGAAAAATGCTGCCCAGGAACCAAAATGTTTTTTGAAGCCAATTTTTTTTTTGAAACCAAATGCAAAAACGGACACCAGGATGAGTTTCGGGACGAAATTCCATGTCTAAAAATGGTGTTACTTCTACTTTTTAAAAATCGGGACTTTTTGGTGCCTGGGGAAGAAAACGCATGACTTAATGTTCATGAAAAATGCTGCCCAGGAACCAAAATGTTTTTTGAAGCCAATTTTTTTTTTTGAAACCAAATGCAAAAACGGACACCAGGATGAGTTTCGGGACGAAATTCCATGTCTAAAAATGGTGTTACTTCCACTTTTTAAAAATCGAGCCATTTTGGTGCCTGGGGAAGAAAACGCATGACTTAATATTCATGAAAAATGCTGCCCAGGAACCAAAATGTTTTTTGAAGCCAATTTTTTTTTTGAAACCAAATGCAAAAACGGACACCAGGATGAGTTTCGGGACGAAATTCCATGTCTAAAAATGGTGTTACTTCTACTTTTTAAAAATCGGGACTTTTTGGTGCCTGGGGAAGAAAACGCATGACTTAATGTTCATGAAAAATGCTGCCCAGGAACCAAAATGTTTTTTGAAGCCAATTTTTTTTTTTGAAACCAAATGCAAAAACGGACACCAGGATGAGTTTCGGGATGAAAATCCATGTCTAAAAATGGTGTTACTTCCACTTTTTAAAAATCGGGACTTTTTGGTGTCTGGGGAAGAAAACGCATGACTTAATGTTCATGAAAAATGCTGCCCAGGAACCAAAATGTTTTTTGAAGCAAATTTTTTTTTTTGAAACCAAATGCAAAAACGGACACCAGGATGAGTTTCGGGACGAAAATCCATGTCTAAAAATGGTGTTACTTCCACTTTTTAAAAATCGGGACTTTTTGGTGCCTGGGGAAGAAAATGCATGACTTAATGTTCATGAAAAATGCTGCCCAGGAACCAAAATGTTTTTTGAAGCCAATTTTTTTTTTTGAAACCAAATGCAAAAACGGACACCAGGATGAGTTTCGGGATGAAAATCCATGTCTAAAAATGGTGTTACTTCCACTTTTTAAAAATCGGGACTTTTTGGTGTCTGGGGAAGAAAACGCATGACTTAATGTTCATGAAAAATGCTGCCCAGGAACCAAAATGTTTTTTGAAGCAAATTTTTTTTTTTGAAACCAAATGCAAAAATGGACACCAGGATGAGTTTCGGGACGAAATTCCATGTCTAAAAATGGTGTTACTTCCACTTTTTAAAAATCGAGCCCTTTTGGTGCCTGGGGAAGAAAACGCATGACTTAATGTTCATGAAAAATGCTGCCCAGGAACCAAAATGTTTTTTGAAGCCAATTTTTTTTTTTGAAACCAAATGCAAAAACGGACACCAGGATGACTTTCGGGATGAAATTCCATGTCTAAAAATGGTGTTACTTCCACTTTTTAAAAATCGGGACTTTTTGGTGCCTGGGGAAAAAAACGCATGACTTAATGTTCATGAAAAATGCTGCCCAGGAACCAAAATGTTTTTTGAAGCCAATTTTTTTTTTTTGAAACCAAATGCAAAAACGGACACAAGGATGAGTTTCGGGATGAAAATCCATATCTAAAAATGGTGTTACTTCCACTTTTTAAAAATCGGGACTTTTTGGTGTCTGGGGAAGAAAACGCATGACTTAATGTTCATGAAAAATGCTGCCCAGGAACCAAAATGTTTTTTGAAGCAAATTTTTTTTTTTGAAACCAAATGCAAAAACGGACACCAGGATGAGTTTCGGGACGAAATTCCATGTCTAAAAATGGTGTTACTTCCACTTTTTAAAAATCGAGCCCTTTTGGTGCCTGGGGAAGAAAACGCATGACTTAATGTTCATGAAAAATGCTGCCCAGGAACCAAAATGTTTTTTGAAGCAAATTTTTTTTTTTGAAACCAAATGCAAAAACGGACACCTGGATGAGTTTCGGGACGAAATTCCATGTCTAAAAATGGTGTTACTTCCACTTTTTAAAAATCGAGCCATTTTGGTGCCTGGGGAAGAAAACGCATGACTTAATGTTCATGAAAAATGCTGCCCAGGAACCAAAATGTTTTTTGAAGCCAATTTTTTTTTTGAAACCAAATGCAAAAACGGACACCAGGATGAGTTTCGGGACGAAATTCCATGTCTAAAAATGGTGTTACTTCTACTTTTTAAAAATCGGGACTTTTTGGTGCCTGGGGAAGAAAACGCATGACTTAATGTTCATGAAAAATGCTGCCCAGGAACCAAAATGTTTTTTGAAGCCAATTTTTTTTTTTGAAACCAAATGCAAAAACGGACACCAGGATGAGTTTCGGGACGAAATTCCATGTCTAAAAATGGTGTTACTTCCACTTTTTAAAAATCGAGCCATTTTGGTGCCTGGGGAAGAAAACGCATGACTTAATATTCATGAAAAATGCTGCCCAGGAACCAAAATGTTTTTTGAAGCCAATTTTTTTTTTGAAACCAAATGCAAAAACGGACACCAGGATGAGTTTCGGGACGAAATTCCATGTCTAAAAATGGTGTTACTTCTACTTTTTAAAAATCGGGACTTTTTGGTGCCTGGGGAAGAAAACGCATGACTTAATGTTCATGAAAAATGCTGCCCAGGAACCAAAATGTTTTTTGAAGCCAATTTTTTTTTTTGAAACCAAATGCAAAAACGGACACCAGGATGAGTTTCGGGATGAAAATCCATGTCTAAAAATGGTGTTACTTCCACTTTTTAAAAATCGGGACTTTTTGGTGTCTGGGGAAGAAAACGCATGACTTAATGTTCATGAAAACTGCTGCCCAGGAACCAAAATGTTTTTTGAAGCAAATTTTTTTTTTTGAAACCAAATGCAAAAACGGACACCAGGATGAGTTTCGGGACGAAAATCCATGTCTAAAAATGGTGTTACTTCCACTTTTTAAAAATCGGGACTTTTTGGTGCCTGGGGAAGAAAATGCATGACTTAATGTTCATGAAAAATGCTGCCCAGGAACCAAAATGTTTTTTGAAGCCAATTTTTTTTTTTGAAACCAAATGCAAAAACGGACACCAGGATGAGTTTCGGGATGAAAATCCATGTCTAAAAATGGTGTTACTTCCACTTTTTAAAAATCGGGACTTTTTGGTGTCTGGGGAAGAAAACGCATGACTTAATGTTCATGAAAAATGCTGCCCAGGAACCAAAATGTTTTTTGAAGCAAATTTTTTTTTTTGAAACCAAATGCAAAAACGGACACCAGGATGAGTTTCGGGACGAAATTCCATGTCTAAAAATGGTGTTACTTCCACTTTTTAAAAATCGAGCCCTTTTGGTGCCTGGGGAAGAAAACGCATGACTTAATGTTCATGAAAAATGCTGCCCAGGAACCAAAATGTTTTTTGAAGCAAATTTTTTTTTTTGAAACCAAATGCAAAAACGGACACCTGGATGAGTTTCGGGACGAAATTCCATGTCTAAAAATGGTGTTACTTCCACTTTTTAAAAATCGAGCCATTTTGGTGCCTGGGGAAGAAAACGCATGACTTAATGTTCATGAAAAATGCTGCCCAGGAACCAAAATGTTTTTTGAAGCCAATTTTTTTTTTGAAACCAAATGCAAAAACGGACACCAGGATGAGTTTCGGGACGAAATTCCATGTCTAAAAATGGTGTTACTTCTACTTTTTAAAAATCGGGACTTTTTGGTGCCTGGGGAAGAAAACGCATGACTTAATGTTCATGAAAAATGCTGCCCAGGAACCAAAATGTTTTTTGAAGCCAATTTTTTTTTTTGAAACCAAATGCAAAAACGGACACCAGGATGAGTTTCGGGACGAAATTCCATGTCTAAAAATGGTGTTACTTCCACTTTTTAAAAATCGAGCCATTTTGGTGCCTGGGGAAGAAAACGCATGACTTAATATTCATGAAAAATGCTGCCCAGGAACCAAAATGTTTTTTGAAGCCAATTTTTTTTTTGAAACCAAATGCAAAAACGGACACCAGGATGAGTTTCGGGACGAAATTCCATGTCTAAAAATGGTGTTACTTCTACTTTTTAAAAATCGGGACTTTTTGGTGCCTGGGGAAGAAAACGCATGACTTAATGTTCATGAAAAATGCTGCCCAGGAACCAAAATGTTTTTTGAAGCCAATTTTTTTTTTTGAAACCAAATGCAAAAACGGACACCAGGATGAGTTTCGGGATGAAAATCCATGTCTAAAAATGGTGTTACTTCCACTTTTTAAAAATCGGGACTTTTTGGTGTCTGGGGAAGAAAACGCATGACTTAATGTTCATGAAAACTGCTGCCCAGGAACCAAAATGTTTTTTGAAGCAAATTTTTTTTTTTGAAACCAAATGCAAAAACGGACACCAGGATGAGTTTCGGGACGAAAATCCATGTCTAAAAATGGTGTTACTTCCACTTTTTAAAAATCGGGACTTTTTGGTGCCTGGGGAAGAAAATGCATGACTTAATGTTCATGAAAAATGCTGCCCAGGAACCAAAATGTTTTTTGAAGCCAATTTTTTTTTTTGAAACCAAATGCAAAAACGGACACCAGGATGAGTTTCGGGATGAAAATCCATGTCTAAAAATGGTGTTACTTCCACTTTTTAAAAATCGGGACTTTTTGGTGTCTGGGGAAGAAAACGCATGACTTAATGTTCATGAAAAATGCTGCCCAGGAACCAAAATGTTTTTTGAAGCAAATTTTTTTTTTTGAAACCAAATGCAAAAACGGACACCAGGATGAGTTTCGGGACGAAATTCCATGTCTAAAAATGGTGTTACTTCCACTTTTTAAAAATCGAGCCCTTTTGGTGCCTGGGGAAGAAAACGCATGACTTAATGTTCATGAAAAATGCTGCCCAGGAACCAAAATGTTTTTTGAAGCCAATTTTTTTTTTTGAAACCAAATGCAAAAACGGACACCAGGATGAGTTTCGGGATGAAAATCCATGTCTAAAAATGGTGTTACTTCCACTTTTTAAAAATCGGGACTTTTTGGTGTCTGGGGAAGAAAACGCATGAAAAATGCTGCCCAGGAACCAAAATGTTTTTTGAAGCAAATTTTTTTTTTTGAAACCAAATGCAAAAACGGACACCAGGATGAGTTTCGGGACGAAATTCCATGTCTAAAAATGGTGTTACTTCCACTTTTTAAAAATCGAGCCCTTTTGGTGCCTGGGGAAGAAAACGCATGACTTAATGTTCATGAAAAATGCTGCCCAGGAACCAAAATGTTTTTTGAAGCAAATTTTTTTTTTTGAAACCAAATGCAAAAACGGACACCAGGATGAGTTTCGGGACGAAATTCCATGTCTAAAAATGGTGTTACTTCCACTTTTTAAAAATCGAGCCCTTTTGGTGCCTGGGGAAGAAAACGCATGACTTAATGTTCATGAAAAATGCTGCCCAGGAACCAAATTTTTTTTTGAAACCAATTTTTTTTTTTGAAACCAAATGCAAAAACGGACACCTGGATGAGTTTCGGGACGAAATTCCATGTCTAAAAATGGTGTTACTTCCACTTTTTAAAAATCGAGCCATTTTGGTGCCTGGGGAAGAAAACGCATGACTTAATGTTCATGAAAAATGCTGCCCAGGAACCAAAATGTTTTTTGAAGCCAATTTTTTTTTTGAAACCAAATGCAAAAACGGACACCAGGATGAGTTTCGGGACGAAATTCCATGTCTAAAAATGGTGTTACTTCCACTTTTTAAAAATCGGGACTTTTTGGTGCCTGGGGAAGAAAATGCATGACTTAATGTTCATGAAAAATGCTGCCCAGGAACCAAAATGTTTTTTGAAGCAAATTTTTTTTTTTGAAACCAAATGCAAAAACGGACACCTGGATGAGTTTCGGGACGAAATTCCATGTCTAAAAATGGTGTTACTTCCACTTTTTAAAAATCGAGCCATTTTGGTGCCTGGGGAAGAAAACGCATGACTTAATGTTCATGAAAAATGCTGCCCAGGAACCAAAATGTTTTTTGAAGCCAATTTTTTTTTTGAAACCAAATGCAAAAACGGACACCAGGATGAGTTTCGGGACGAAATTCCATGTCTAAAAATGGTGTTACTTCTACTTTTTAAAAATCGGGACTTTTTGGTGCCTGGGGAAGAAAACGCATGACTTAATGTTCATGAAAAATGCTGCCCAGGAACCAAAATGTTTTTTGAAGCCAATTTTTTTTTTTGAAACCAAATGCAAAAACGGACACCAGGATGAGTTTCGGGACGAAATTCCATGTCTAAAAATGGTGTTACTTCCACTTTTTAAAAATCGAGCCATTTTGGTGCCTGGGGAAGAAAACGCATGACTTAATATTCATGAAAAATGCTGCCCAGGAACCAAAATGTTTTTTGAAGCCAATTTTTTTTTTGAAACCAAATGCAAAAACGGACACCAGGATGAGTTTCGGGACGAAATTCCATGTCTAAAAATGGTGTTACTTCTACTTTTTAAAAATCGGGACTTTTTGGTGCCTGGGGAAGAAAACGCATGACTTAATGTTCATGAAAAATGCTGCCCAGGAACCAAAATGTTTTTTGAAGCCAATTTTTTTTTTTGAAACCAAATGCAAAAACGGACACCAGGATGAGTTTCGGGATGAAAATCCATGTCTAAAAATGGTGTTACTTCCACTTTTTAAAAATCGGGACTTTTTGGTGTCTGGGGAAGAAAACGCATGACTTAATGTTCATGAAAAATGCTGCCCAGGAACCAAAATGTTTTTTGAAGCAAATTTTTTTTTTTGAAACCAAATGCAAAAACGGACACCAGGATGAGTTTCGGGACGAAAATCCATGTCTAAAAATGGTGTTACTTCCACTTTTTAAAAATCGGGACTTTTTGGTGCCTGGGGAAGAAAATGCATGACTTAATGTTCATGAAAAATGCTGCCCAGGAACCAAAATGTTTTTTGAAGCCAATTTTTTTTTTTGAAACCAAATGCAAAAACGGACACCAGGATGAGTTTCGGGATGAAAATCCATGTCTAAAAATGGTGTTACTTCCACTTTTTAAAAATCGGGACTTTTTGGTGTCTGGGGAAGAAAACGCATGACTTAATGTTCATGAAAAATGCTGCCCAGGAACCAAAATGTTTTTTGAAGCAAATTTTTTTTTTTGAAACCAAATGCAAAAACGGACACCAGGATGAGTTTCGGGACGAAATTCCATGTCTAAAAATGGTGTTACTTCCACTTTTTAAAAATCGAGCCCTTTTGGTGCCTGGGGAAGAAAACGCATGACTTAATGTTCATGAAAAATGCTGCCCAGGAACCAAAATGTTTTTTGAAGCCAATTTTTTTTTTTGAAACCAAATGCAAAAACGGACACCAGGATGAGTTTCGGGATGAAAATCCATGTCTAAAAATGGTGTTACTTCCACTTTTTAAAAATCGGGACTTTTTGGTGTCTGGGGAAGAAAACGCATGAAAAATGCTGCCCAGGAACCAAAATGTTTTTTGAAGCAAATTTTTTTTTTTGAAACCAAATGCAAAAACGGACACCAGGATGAGTTTCGGGACGAAATTCCATGTCTAAAAATGGTGTTACTTCCACTTTTTAAAAATCGAGCCCTTTTGGTGCCTGGGGAAGAAAACGCATGACTTAATGTTCATGAAAAATGCTGCCCAGGAACCAAAATGTTTTTTGAAGCAAATTTTTTTTTTTGAAACCAAATGCAAAAACGGACACCAGGATGAGTTTCGGGACGAAATTCCATGTCTAAAAATGGTGTTACTTCCACTTTTTAAAAATCGAGCCCTTTTGGTGCCTGGGGAAGAAAACGCATGACTTAATGTTCATGAAAAATGCTGCCCAGGAACCAAAATGTTTTTTGAAGCAAATTTTTTTTTTTGAAACCAAATGCAAAAACGGACACCAGGATGAGTTTCGGGACGAAATTCCATGTCTAAAAATGGTGTTACTTCCACTTTTTAAAAATCGAGCCCTTTTGGTGCCTGGGGAAGAAAACGCATGACTTAATGTTCATGAAAAATGCTGCCCAGGAACCAAAATGTTTTTTGAAGCCAATTTTTTTTTTTGAAACCAAATGCAAAAACGGACACCAGGATGACTTTCGGGATGAAATTCCATGTCTAAAAATGGTGTTACTTCCACTTTTTAAAAATCGGGACTTTTTGGTGCCTGGGGAAAAAAACGCATGACTTAATGTTCATGAAAAATGCTGCCCAGGAACCAAAATGTTTTTTGAAGCCAATTTTTTTTTTGAAACCAAATGCAAAAACGGACACCAGGATGAGTTTCGGGACGAAATTCCATGTCTAAAAATGGTGTTACTTCCACTTTTTAAAAATCGGGACTTTTTGGTGTCTGGGGAAGAAAACGCATGACTTAATGTTCATGAAAAATGCTGCCCAGGAACCAAAATGTTTTTTGAAGCAAATTTTTTTTTTTGAAACCAAATGCAAAAACGGACACCAGGATGAGTTTCGGGACGAAATTCCATGTCTAAAAATGGTGTTACTTCCACTTTTTAAAAATCGAGCCCTTTTGGTGCCTGGGGAAGAAAACGCATGACTTAATGTTCATGAAAAATGCTGCCCAGGAACCAAAATGTTTTTTGAAGCAAATTTTTTTTTTTGAAACCAAATGCAAAAACGGACACCAGGATGAGTTTCGGGACGAAATTCCATGTCTAAAAATGGTGTTACTTCCACTTTTTAAAAATCGAGCCCTTTTGGTGCCTGGGGAAGAAAACGCATGACTTAATGTTCATGAAAAATGCTGCCCAGGAACCAAAATGTTTTTTGAAGCCAATTTTTTTTTTGAAACCAAATGCAAAAACGGACACCAGGATGAGTTTCGGGACGAAATTCCATGTCTAAAAATGGTGTTACTTCCACTTTTTAAAAATCGGGACTTTTTGGTGCCTGGGGAAGAAAATGCATGACTTAATGTTCATGAAAAATGCTGCCCAGGAACCAAAATGTTTTTTGAAGCCAATTTTTTTTTTTGAAACCAAATGCAAAAACGGACACCAGGATGAGTTTCGGGATGAAAATCCATGTCTAAAAATGGTGTTACTTCCACTTTTTAAAAATCGGGACTTTTTGGTGTCTGGGGAAGAAAACGCATGACTTAATGTTCATGAAAAATGCTGCCCAGGAACCAAAATGTTTTTTGAAGCAAATTTTTTTTTTTGAAACCAAATGCAAAAACGGACACCAGGATGAGTTTTGGGACGAAATTCCATGTCTAAAAATGGTGTTACTTCCACTTTTTAAAAATCGAGCCCTTTTGGTGCCTGGGGAAGAAAACGCATGACTTAATGTTCATGAAAAATGCTGCCCAGGAACCAAAATGTTTTTTGAAGCCAATTTTTTTTTTTGAAACCAAATGCAAAAACGGACACCAGGATGACTTTCGGGATGAAATTCCATGTCTAAAAATGGTGTTACTTCCACTTTTTAAAAATCGGGACTTTTTGGTGCCTGGGGAAAAAAACGCATGACTTAATGTTCATGAAAAATGCTGCCCAGGAACCAAAATGTTTTTTGAAGCCAATTTTTTTTTTTGAAACCAAATGCAAAAACGGACACCAGGATGAGTTTCGGGATGAAAATCCATGTCTAAAAATGGTGTTACTTCCACTTTTTAAAAATCGGGACTTTTTGGTGTCTGGGGAAGAAAACGCATGACTTAATGTTCATGAAAAATGCTGCCCAGGAACCAAAATGTTTTTTGAAGCAAATTTTTTTTTTTGAAACCAAATGCAAAAACGGACACCAGGATGAGTTTCGGGACGAAATTCCATGTCTAAAAATGGTGTTACTTCCACTTTTTAAAAATCGAGCCCTTTTGGTGCCTGGGGAAGAAAACGCATGACTTAATGTTCATGAAAAATGCTGCCCAGGAACCAAAATGTTTTTTGAAGCAAATTTTTTTTTTTGAAACCAAATGCAAAAACGGACACCTGGATGAGTTTCGGGACGAAATTCCATGTCTAAAAATGGTGTTACTTCCACTTTTTAAAAATCGAGCCATTTTGGTGCCTGGGGAAGAAAACGCATGACTTAATGTTCATGAAAAATGCTGCCCAGGAACAAAATGTTTTTTGAAGCCAATTTTTTTTTTGAAACCAAATGCAAAAACGGACACCAGGATGAGTTTCGGGACGAAATTCCATGTCTAAAAATGGTGTTACTTCTACTTTTTAAAAATCGGGACTTTTTGGTGCCTGGGGAAGAAAACGCATGACTTAATGTTCATGAAAAATGCTGCCCAGGAACCAAAATGTTTTTTGAAGCCAATTTTTTTTTTTGAAACCAAATGCAAAAACGGACACCAGGATGAGTTTCGGGACGAAATTCCATGTCTAAAAATGGTGTTACTTCCACTTTTTAAAAATCGAGCCATTTTGGTGCCTGGGGAAGAAAACGCATGACTTAATATTCATGAAAAATGCTGCCCAGGAACCAAAATGTTTTTTGAAGCCAATTTTTTTTTTGAAACCAAATGCAAAAACGGACACCAGGATGAGTTTCGGGACGAAATTCCATGTCTAAAAATGGTGTTACTTCTACTTTTTAAAAATCGGGACTTTTTGGTGCCTGGGGAAGAAAACGCATGACTTAATGTTCATGAAAAATGCTGCCCAGGAACCAAAATGTTTTTTGAAGCCAATTTTTTTTTTTGAAACCAAATGCAAAAACGGACACCAGGATGAGTTTCGGGATGAAAATCCATGTCTAAAAATGGTGTTACTTCCACTTTTTAAAAATCGGGACTTTTTGGTGTCTGGGGAAGAAAACGCATGACTTAATGTTCATGAAAAATGCTGCCCAGGAACCAAAATGTTTTTTGAAGCAAATTTTTTTTTTTGAAACCAAATGCAAAAACGGACACCAGGATGAGTTTCGGGACGAAAATCCATGTCTAAAAATGGTGTTACTTCCACTTTTTAAAAATCGGGACTTTTTGGTGCCTGGGGAAGAAAATGCATGACTTAATGTTCATGAAAAATGCTGCCCAGGAACCAAAATGTTTTTTGAAGCCAATTTTTTTTTTTGAAACCAAATGCAAAAACGGACACCAGGATGAGTTTCGGGATGAAAATCCATGTCTAAAAATGGTGTTACTTCCACTTTTTAAAAATCGGGACTTTTTGGTGTCTGGGGAAGAAAACGCATGACTTAATGTTCATGAAAAATGCTGCCCAGGAACCAAAATGTTTTTTGAAGCAAATTTTTTTTTTTGAAACCAAATGCAAAAACGGACACCAGGATGAGTTTCGGGACGAAATTCCATGTCTAAAAATGGTGTTACTTCCACTTTTTAAAAATCGAGCCCTTTTGGTGCCTGGGGAAGAAAACGCATGACTTAATGTTCATGAAAAATGCTGCCCAGGAACCAAAATGTTTTTTGAAGCCAATTTTTTTTTTTGAAACCAAATGCAAAAACGGACACCAGGATGAGTTTCGGGATGAAAATCCATGTCTAAAAATGGTGTTACTTCCACTTTTTAAAAATCGGGACTTTTTGGTGTCTGGGGAAGAAAACGCATGAAAAATGCTGCCCAGGAACCAAAATGTTTTTTGAAGCAAATTTTTTTTTTTGAAACCAAATGCAAAAACGGACACCAGGATGAGTTTCGGGACGAAATTCCATGTCTAAAAATGGTGTTACTTCCACTTTTTAAAAATCGAGCCCTTTTGGTGCCTGGGGAAGAAAACGCATGACTTAATGTTCATGAAAAATGCTGCCCAGGAACCAAAATGTTTTTTGAAGCAAATTTTTTTTTTTGAAACCAAATGCAAAAACGGACACCAGGATGAGTTTCGGGACGAAATTCCATGTCTAAAAATGGTGTTACTTCCACTTTTTAAAAATCGAGCCCTTTTGGTGCCTGGGGAAGAAAACGCATGACTTAATGTTCATGAAAAATGCTGCCCAGGAACCAAAATGTTTTTTGAAGCAAATTTTTTTTTTTGAAACCAAATGCAAAAACGGACACCAGGATGAGTTTCGGGACGAAATTCCATGTCTAAAAATGGTGTTACTTCCACTTTTTAAAAATCGAGCCCTTTTGGTGCCTGGGGAAGAAAACGCATGACTTAATGTTCATGAAAAATGCTGCCCAGGAACCAAATTTTTTTTTGAAACCAATTTTTTTTTTTGAAACCAAATGCAAAAACGGACACCTGGATGAGTTTCGGGACGAAATTCCATGTCTAAAAATGGTGTTACTTCCACTTTTTAAAAATCGAGCCATTTTGGTGCCTGGGGAAGAAAACGCATGACTTAATGTTCATGAAAAATGCTGCCCAGGAACCAAAATGTTTTTTGAAGCCAATTTTTTTTTTGAAACCAAATGCAAAAACGGACACCAGGATGAGTTTCGGGACGAAATTCCATGTCTAAAAATGGTGTTACTTCCACTTTTTAAAAATCGGGACTTTTTGGTGCCTGGGGAAGAAAATGCATGACTTAATGTTCATGAAAAATGCTGCCCAGGAACCAAAATGTTTTTTGAAGCCAATTTTTTTTTTTGAAACCAAATGCAAAAACGGACACCAGGATGAGTTTCGGGATGAAAATCCATGTCTAAAAATGGTGTTACTTCCACTTTTTAAAAATCGGGACTTTTTGGTGTCTGGGGAAGAAAACGCATGACTTAATGTTCATGAAAAATGCTGCCCAGGAACCAAAATGTTTTTTGAAGCAAATTTTTTTTTTTGAAACCAAATGCAAAAACGGACACCAGGATGAGTTTCGGGACGAAATTCCATGTCTAAAAATGGTGTTACTTCCACTTTTTAAAAATCGAGCCCTTTTGGTGCCTGGGGAAGAAAACGCATGACTTAATGTTCATGAAAAATGCTGCCCAGGAACCAAAATGTTTTTTGAAGCCAATTTTTTTTTTTGAAACCAAATGCAAAAACGGACACCAGGATGACTTTCGGGATGAAATTCCATGTCTAAAAATGGTGTTACTTCCACTTTTTAAAAATCGGGACTTTTTGGTGCCTGGGGAAAAAAACGCATGACTTAATGTTCATGAAAAATGCTGCCCAGGAACCAAAATGTTTTTTGAAGCCAATTTTTTTTTTTGAAACCAAATGCAAAAACGGACACCAGGATGATTTTCGGGATGAAAATCCATGTCTAAAAATGGTGTTACTTCCACTTTTTAAAAATCGGGACTTTTTGGTGTCTGGGGAAGAAAACGCATGACTTAATGTTCATGAAAAATGCTGCCCAGGAACCAAAATGTTTTTTGAAGCAAATTTTTTTTTTTGAAACCAAATGCAAAAACGGACACCAGGATGAGTTTCGGGACGAAATTCCATGTCTAAAAATGGTGTTACTTCCACTTTTTAAAAATCGAGCCCTTTTGGTGCCTGGGGAAGAAAACGCATGACTTAATGTTCATGAAAAATGCTGCCCAGGAACCAAAATGTTTTTTGAAGCCAATTTTTTTTTTTGAAACCAAATGCAAAAACGGACACCAGGATGACTTTCGGGATGAAATTCCATGTCTAAAAATGGTGTTACTTCCACTTTTTAAAAATCGGGACTTTTTGGTGCCTGGGGAAAAAAACGCATGACTTAATGTTCATGAAAAATGCTGCCCAGGAACCAAAATGTTTTTTGAAGCCAATTTTTTTTTTTGAAACCAAATGCAAAAACGGACACCAGGATGATTTTCGGGATGAAAATCCATGTCTAAAAATGGTGTTACTTCCACTTTTTAAAAATCGGGACTTTTTGGTGTCTGGGGAAGAAAACGCATGACTTAATGTTCATGAAAAATGCTGCCCAGGAACCAAAATGTTTTTTGAAGCAAATTTTTTTTTTTGAAACCAAATGCAAAAACGGACACCAGGATGAGTTTCGGGACGAAATTCCATGTCTAAAAATGGTGTTACTTCCACTTTTTAAAAATCGAGCCCTTTTGGTGCCTGGGGAAGAAAACGCATGACTTAATGTTCATGAAAAATGCTGCCCAGGAACCAAAATGTTTTTTGAAGCAAATTTTTTTTTTTGAAACCAAATGCAAAAACGGACACCAGGATGAGTTTCGGGACGAAATTCCATGTCTAAAAATGGTGTTACTTCCACTTTTTAAAAATCGAGCCCTTTTGGTGCCTGGGGAAGAAAACGCATGACTTAATGTTCATGAAAAATGCTGCCCAGGAACCAAATTTTTTTTTGAAACCAATTTTTTTTTTTGAAACCAAATGCAAAAACGGACACCAGGATGAGTTTCGGGACGAAATTCCATGTCTAAAAATGGTGTTACTTCCACTTTTTAAAAATCAAGCCATTTTGGTGCCTGGGGAAGAAAACGCATGACTTAATGTTCATGAAAAATGCTGCCCAGGAACCAAAATGTTTTTTGAAGCCAATTTTTTTTTTGAAACCAAATGCAAAAACGGACACCAGGATGAGTTTCGGGACGAAATTCCATGTCTAAAAATGGTGTTACTTCTACTTTTTAAAAATCGGGACTTTTTGGTGCCTGGGGAAGAAAACGCATGACTTAATGTTCATGAAAAATGCTGCCCAGGAACCAAAATGTTTTTTGAAGCCAATTTTTTTTTTTGAAACCAAATGCAAAAACGGACACCAGGATGAGTTTCGGGACGAAATTCCATGTCTAAAAATGGTGTTACTTCCACTTTTTAAAAATCGAGCCCTTTTGGTGCCTGGGGAAGAAAACGCATGACTTAATGTTCATGAAAAATGCTGCCCAGGAACCAAATTTTTTTTTGAAACCAATTTTTTTTTTGAAACCAAATGCAAAAACGGACACCTGGATGAGTTTCGGGACGAAATTCCATGTCTAAAAATGGTGTTACTTCCACTTTTTAAAAATCGAGCCATTTTGGTGCCTGGGGAAGAAAACGCATGACTTAATGTTCATGAAAAATGCTGCCCAGGAACCAAAATGTTTTTTGAAGCCAATTTTTTTTTTGAAACCAAATGCAAAAACGGACACCAGGATGAGTTTCGGGACGAAATTCCATGTCTAAAAATGGTGTTACTTCTACTTTTTAAAAATCGGGACTTTTTGGTGCCTGGGGAAGAAAACGCATGACTTAATGTTCATGAAAAATGCTGCCCAGGAACCAAAATGTTTTTTGAAGCCAATTTTTTTTTTTGAAACCAAATGCAAAAACGGACACCAGGATGAGTTTCGGGACGAAATTCCATGTCTAAAAATGGTGTTACTTCCACTTTTTAAAAATCGGGACTTTTTGGTGCCTGGGGAAGAAAACGCATGACTTAATGTTCATGAAAAATGCTGCCCAGGAACCAAAATGTTTTTTGAAGCAAATTTTTTTTTTAAAACCAAATGCAAAAACGGACACCAGGATGAGTTTCTGGACGAAAATCCATGTCTAAAAATGGTGTTACTTCCACTTTTTAAAAATCGGGACTTTTTGGTGCCTGGGGAAGAAAACGCATGACTTAATGTTCATGAAAAATGCTGCCCAGGAACCAAAATGTTTTTTGAAGCCAATTTTTTTTATTTTGAAACCAAATGCAAAAACGGACACCAGGATCACTTTCGGGACGAAATTCCATGTCTAAAAATGGTGTTACTTCCACTTTTTAAAAATCGAGCCATTTTGGTGCCTGGGGAAGAAAACGCATGACTTAATGTTCATGAAAAATGCTGCCCAGGAACCAAAATGTTTTTTGAAGCCAATTTTTTTTTTGAAACCAAATGCAAAAACGGACACCAGGATGAGTTTCGGGACGAAATTCCATGTCTAAAAATGGTGTTACTTCCACTTTTTAAAAATCGAGCCCTTTTGGTGCCTGGGGAAGAAAACGCATGACTTAATGTTCATGAAAAATGCTGCCCAGGAACCAAAATGTTTTTTGAAGCCAATTTTTTTTTTTGAAACCAAATGCAAAAACGGACACCAGGATGACTTTCGGGATGAAATTCCATGTCTAAAAATGGTGTTGCTTCTACTTTTAAAAAATCGGGACTTTTTGGTGTCTGGGGAAGAAAACGCATGACTTAATGTTCATGCAAAATGCTGCCCAGGAACCAAAATGTTTTTTGAAGCAAATTTTTTTTTTGAAACCAAATGCAAAAACGGACACCTGGATGAGTTTCGGGACGAAATTCCATGTCTAAAAATGGTGTTACTTCCCCTTTTTAAAAATCGAGCCATTTTGGTGCCTGGGGAAGAAAACGCATGACTTAATGTTCATGAAAAATGCTGCCCAGGAACCAAAATGTTTTTTGAAGCCAATTTTTTTTTTGGAAACCAAATGCAAAAACGGACACCAGGATGAGTTTCGGGACGAAATTCTATGTCTAAAAATGGTGTTACTTCTACTTTTTAAAAATCGGGACTTTTTGGTGCCTGGGGAAGAAAACGCATGACTTAATGTTCATGAAAAATGCTGCCCAGGAACCAAAATGTTTTTTGAAGCCAATTTTTTTTTTGAAACCAAATGCAAAAACGGACACCAGGATGAGTTTCGGGACGAAATTCCATGTCTAAAAATGGTGTTACTTCCACTTTTTAAAAATCGGGACTTTTTGGTGCCTGGGGAAGAAAACGCATGACTTAATGTTCATGAAAAATGCTGCCCAGGAACCAAAATGTTTTTTGAAGCAAATTTTTTTTTTTAAACCAAATGCAAAAACGGACACCAGGATGAGTTTCTGGACGAAAATCCATGTCTAAAAATGGTGTTACTTCCACTTTTTAAAAATCGGGACTTTTTGGTGCCTGGGGAAGAAAACGCATGACTTAATGTTCATGAAAAATGCTGCCCAGGAACCAAAATATTTCTTGAAGCCAATTTTTTTTTTTTGAAACCAAATGCAAAAACGGACACCAGGATCACTTTCGGGACGAAATTCCATGTCTAAAAATGGTGTTACTTCCACTTTTTAAAAATCGGGACTTTTTGGTGCCTGGGGAAGAAAACGCATGACTTAATGTTCATGAAAAATGCTTCCCAGGAACCAAAATGTTTTTTGAAGCCAATTTTATTTTTTGAAACCAAATGCAAAAACGGACACCAGGATGAGTTTCGGGACGAAAATCCATGTCTAAAAATGGTGTTACTTCCACTTTTTAAAAATCGGGACTTTTTGGTGTCTGGGGAAGAAAACACATGACTTAATGTTCATGAAAAATGCTGCCCAGGAACCAAAATGTTTTTTGAAGCCAATTTTTTTTTTTGAAACCAAATGCAAAAACGGACACCAGGATGAGTTTCGGGATGAAAATCCATGTCTAAAAATGGTGTTACTTCCACTTTTTAAAAATCGGGACTTTTTGGTGTCTGGGGAAGAAAACGCATGACTTAATGTTCATGAAAAATGCTGCCCAGGAACCAAAATGTTTTTTGAAGCAAATTTTTTTTTTTGAAACCAAATGCAAAAACGGACACCAGGATGAGTTTCGGGACGAAATTCCATGTCTAAAAATGGTGTTACTTCCACTTTTTAAAAATCGAGCCCTTTTGGTGCCTGGGGAAGAAAACGCATGACTTAATGTTCATGAAAAATGCTGCCCAGGAACCAAAATGTTTTTTGAACCCAATTTTTTTTTTTGAAACCAAATGCAAAAACGGACACCAGGATGACTTTCGGGATGAAATTCCATGTCTAAAAATGGTGTTGCTTCTACTTTTAAAAAATCGGGACTTTTTGGTGCCTGGGGAAGAAAACGCATGACTTAATGTTCATGCAAAATGCTGCCCAGGAACCAAAATGTTTTTTGAAGCAAATTTTTTTTTTGAAACCAAATGCAAAAACGGACACCTGGATGAGTTTCGGGACGAAATTCCATGTCTAAAAATGGTGTTACTTCCCCTTTTTAAAAATCGAGCCATTTTGGTGCCTGGGGAAGAAAACGCATGACTTAATGTTCATGAAAAATGCTGCCCAGGAACCAAAATGTTTTTTGAAGCCAATTTTTTTTTTGAAACCAAATGCAAAAACGGACACCAGGATGAGTTTCGGGACGAAATTCTATGTCTAAAAATGGTGTTACTTCTACTTTTTAAAAATCGGGACTTTTTGGTGCCTGGGGAAGAAAACGCATGACTTAATGTTCATGAAAAATGCTGCCCAGGAACCAAAATGTTTTTTGAAGCCAATTTTTTTTTTGAAACCAAATGCAAAAACGGACACCAGGATGAGTTTCGGGACGAAATTCCATGTCTAAAAATGGTGTTACTTCCACTTTTTAAAAATCGGGACTTTTTGGTGCCTGGGGAAGAAAACGCATGACTTAATGTTCATGAAAAATGCTGCCCAGGAACCAAAATGTTTTTTGAAGCAATTTTTTTTTTTTAAACCAAATGCAAAAACGGACACCAGGATGAGTTTCTGGACGAAAATCCATGTCTAAAAATGGTGTTACTTCCACTTTTTAAAAATCGGGACTTTTTGGTGCCTGGGGAAGAAAACGCATGACTTAATGTTCATGAAAAATGCTGCCCAGGAACCAAAATATTTCTTGAAGCCAATTTTTTTTTTTGAAACCAAATGCAAAAACGGACACCAGGATGAGTTTCGGGACGAAATTCCATGTCTAAAAATGGTGTTACTTCCACTTTTTAAAAATCGGGACTTTTTGGTGCCTGGGGAAGAAAACGCATGACTTAATGTTCATGAAAAATGCTGCCCAGGAACCAAAATGTTTTTTGAAGCAATTTTTTTTTTTGAAACTAAATGCAAAAACGGACACCTGGATGAGTTTCGGGACGAAATTCCATGTCTAAAAATGGTGTTACTTCCACTTTTTAAAAATCGGGACTTTTTGGTGTCTGGGGAAGAAAACGCATGACTTAATGTTCATGAAAAATGCTGCCCAGGAACCAAAATGTTTTTTGAAGCCAATTTTTTTTTTTGAAACCAAATGCAAAAACGGACACCAGGATGAGTTTCGGGACGAAATTCCATGTCTAAAAATGGTGTTACTTCCACTTTTTAAAAATCGGGACTTTTTGGTGTCTGGGGAAGAAAACGCATGACTTAATGTTCATGAAAAATGCTGCCCAGGAACCAAAATGTTTTTTGAAGCCATTTTTTTTTTTGAAACCAAATGCAAAAACGGACACCAGGATGAGTTTCGGGACAAAAATCCATGTCTAAAAATGGTGTTACTTCCACTTTTTAAAAATCGGGACTTTTTGGTGCCTGGGGAAGAAAACGCATGACTTAATGTTCATGAAAAATGCTGCCCAGGACCCAAAATGTTTTTTGAAGCAAATTTTTTTTTTTGGAACCAAATGCAAAAACGGAC
Organism: Pantherophis guttatus; assembly: GCF_059756535.1. NCBI lineage: Eukaryota > Metazoa > Chordata > Lepidosauria > Squamata > Colubridae > Pantherophis > Pantherophis guttatus. Next base: position 7,107,074 of record NC_142078.1, read on the forward strand.
ACCAGGATGAGTTTCGGGACGAAATTCCATGTCTAAAAATGGTGTTACTTCCACTTTTTAAAAATCGGGACTTTTTGGTGCCTGGGGAACAAAACGCATGACTTAATGTTCATGAAAAATGCTGCCCAGGAACCAAAATGTTTTTTGAAGCCAATTTTTTTTTTTTGAAACCAAATGCAAAAACGGACACTAGGATGAGTTTCGGGACGAAATTCCATGTCTAAAAATGGTGTTACTTCTACTTTTTAAAAATCGGGACTTTTTGGTGCCTGGGCTAGAAAACGCATGACTTAATGTTCATGAAAAATGCTGCCCAGGAACCAAAATGTTTTTTGAAGCCAATTTTTTTTTTTGAAACCAAATGCAAAAACGGACACTAGGATGACTTTCGGGATGAAATTCCATGTCTAAAAATGGTGTTACTTCCACTTTTTAAAAATCGAGCCATTTTTGTGCCTGGGGAAGAAAACGCATGACTTAATGTTCATGAAAAATGCTGCCCAGGAACCAAACTGTTTTTTGAAGCCATTTTTTTTTTGAAACCAAATGCAAAAACGGACACCAGGATGAGTTTTGGGACAAAAATCCATGTCTAAAAATGGTGTTACTTCCACTTTTTAAAAATCGGGACTTTTTGGTGCCTGGGGAAGAAAACGCATGACTTAATGTTCATGAAAAATGCTGCCCAGGAACCAAAATGTTTTTTGAAGCCATTTTTTTTTTGAAACCAAATGCAAAAACGGACACCAGGATGAGTTTCGGGATGAAAATCCATGTCTAAAAATGGTGTTACTTCCACTTTTTAAAAATCGGGACTTTTTGGTGTTTTGGGTAGAAAACGCATGACTTAATGTTCATGAAAAATGCTGCCCAGGAACCAAAATGTTTTTTGAAGCCAATTTTTTCTTTGAAACCAAATGCAAAAACTGACACCAGGATGAGTTTCGGGACGAAAATCCATGTCTAAAAATGGTGTTACTTCCACTTTTTAAAAATCGGGACTTTTTGGTGCCAGGGGAAGAAAACGCATGACTTAATGTTCATGAAAAATGCTGCCCAGGAACCAAAATGTTTTTTGAAGCCAATTTTTTTTTTGAAACCAAATGCATAAACGGACACCAGGATGAGTTTTGGGATGAAAATCCATGTCTAAAAATGGTGTTACTTCCACTTTTTAAAAATCGGGACTTTTTGGTGCCTGGGGAACAAAACGCATGACTTAATGTTCATGAAAAATGCTGCCAAGGAACCAAAATGTTTTTTGAAGCCAATTTTTTTTTGAAACCAAATGCAAAAACGGACACCAGGATGAGTTTCGTGATGAAAATCCATGTCTAAAAATGGTGTTACTTCCACTTTTTAAAAATCGGGACTTTTTGGTGCCTGGGGAACAAAACGCATGACTTAATGTTCATGAAAAATGCTGCCCAGGAACCAAAATGTTTTTTGAAGCCAATTTTTTTTTTGAAACCAAATGCAAAAACGGACACCAGGATGAGTTTCGGGACGAAATTCCATGTCTAAAAATGGTGTTACTTCCACTTTTTAAAAATCGGGACTTTTTGGTGCCTGGGGAAGAAAACGCATGACTTAATGTTCATGAAAAATGCTGCCCAGGAACCAAAATGTTTTTTGAAGCAATTTTTTTTTTTTAAACCAAATGCAAAAACGGACACCAGGATGAGTTTCTGGACGAAAATCCATGTCTAAAAATGGTGTTACTTCCACTTTTTAAAAATCGGGACTTTTTGGTGCCTGGGGAAGAAAACGCATGACTTAATGTTCATGAAAAATGCTGCCCAGGAACCAAAATATTTCTTGAAGCCAATTTTTTTTTTTGAAACCAAATGCAAAAACGGACACCAGGATGAGTTTCGGGACGAAATTCCATGTCTAAAAATGGTGTTACTTCCACTTTTTAAAAATCGGGACTTTTTGGTGCCTGGGGAAGAAAACGCATGACTTAATGTTCATGAAAAATGCTGCCCAGGAACCAAAATGTTTTTTGAAGCCAATTTTTTTTTTGAAACCAAATGCAAAAACGGACACCAGGATGAGTTTCGGGACGAAATTCCATGTCTAAAAATGGTGTTACTTCCACTTTTTAAAAATCGGGACTTTTTGGTGCCTGGGGAAGAAAACGCATGACTTAATGTTCATGAAAAATGCTGCCCAGGAACCAAAATGTTTTTTGAAGCAATTTTTTTTTTTTAAACCAAATGCAAAAACGGACACCAGGATGAGTTTCTGGACGAAAATCCATGTCTAAAAATGGTGTTACTTCCACTTTTTAAAAATCGGGACTTTTTGGTGCCTGGGGAACAAAACGCATGACTTAATGTTCATGAAAAATGCTGCCCAGGAACCAAAATGTTTTTTGAAGCCAATTTTTTTTTTTTGAAACCAAATGCAAAAACGGACACTAGGATGAGTTTCGGGACGAAATTCCATGTCTAAAAATGGTGTTACTTCTACTTTTTAAAAATCGGGACTTTTTGGTGCCTGGGCTAGAAAACGCATGACTTAATGTTCATGAAAAATGCTGCCCAGGAACCAAAATGTTTTTTGAAGCCAATTTTTTTTTTTGAAACCAAATGCAAAAACGGACACTAGGATGACTTTCGGGATGAAATTCCATGTCTAAAAATGGTGTTACTTCCACTTTTTAAAAATCGAGCCATTTTTGTGCCTGGGGAAGAAAACGCATGACTTAATGTTCATGAAAAATGCTGCCCAGGAACCAAACTGTTTTTTGAAGCCATTTTTTTTTTGAAACCAAATGCAAAAACGGACACCAGGATGAGTTTTGGGACAAAAATCCATGTCTAAAAATGGTGTTACTTCCACTTTTTAAAAATCGGGACTTTTTGGTGCCTGGGGAAGAAAACGCATGACTTAATGTTCATGAAAAATGCTGCCCAGGAACCAAAATGTTTTTTGAAGCCATTTTTTTTTTGAAACCAAATGCAAAAACGGACACCAGGATGAGTTTCGGGATGAAAATCCATGTCTAAAAATGGTGTTACTTCCACTTTTTAAAAATCGGGACTTTTTGGTGTTTTGGGTAGAAAACGCATGACTTAATGTTCATGAAAAATGCTGCCCAGGAACCAAAATGTTTTTTGAAGCCAATTTTTTCTTTGAAACCAAATGCAAAAACTGACACCAGGATGAGTTTCGGGACGAAAATCCATGTCTAAAAATGGTGTTACTTCCACTTTTTAAAAATCGGGACTTTTTGGTGCCAGGGGAAGAAAACGCATGACTTAATGTTCATGAAAAATGCTGCCCAGGAACCAAAATGTTTTTTGAAGCCAATTTTTTTTTTGAAACCAAATGCATAAACGGACACCAGGATGAGTTTCGGGATGAAAATCCATGTCTAAAAATGGTGTTACTTCCACTTTTTAAAAATCGGGACTTTTTGGTGCCTGGGGAACAAAACGCATGACTTAATGTTCATGAAAAATGCTGCCAAGGAACCAAAATGTTTTTTGAAGCCAATTTTTTTTTGAAACCAAATGCAAAAACGGACACCAGGATGAGTTTCGTGATGAAAATCCATGTCTAAAAATGGTGTTACTTCCACTTTTTGAAAATCGGGACTTTTTGGTGCCTGGGGAACAAAACGCATGACTTAATGTTCATGAAAAATGCTGCCCAGGAACCAAAATGTTTTTTGAAGCCAATTTTTTTTTTGAAACCAAATGCAAAACCGGACACCAGGATGAGTTTCGGGACGAAAATCCATGTCTAAAAATGGTGTTACTTCCAGTTTTTAAAAATCGGGACTTTTTAGTGCCTGGGGAAGAAAACGCATGACTTAATGTTCATGAAAAATGCTGCCCAGGAACCAAAATGTTTTTTGAAGCAAATTTTTTTTTTTGAAACCAAATGCCAAAACGGACACCAGGATGAGTTTCGGGACGAAATTCCATGTCTAAAATTGGTGTTACTTCCACTTTTTAAAAATCGGGACTTTTTGGTGCCTGGGGAAGAAAACGCATGACTTAATGTTCATGAAAAATGCTGCCCAGGAACCAAAATGTTTCTTGAAGCCAATTTTTTTTTTTGAAACCAAATGCAAAAACGGACACCAGGATCACTTTCGGGATGAAATTCCATTTCTAAAAATGGTGTTACTTCCACTTTTTGAAAATCGGGACTTTTTGGTGTCTGGGGAAGAAAACGCATGACTTAATGTTCATGAAAAATGCAGCCCAGGAACCAAAATGTTTTTTGAAGCCAATTTTTTTTATTTTGAAACCAAATGCAAAAACGGACACCAGGATGAGTTTCGGGACGAAATTCCATGTCTAAAAATGGTGTTACTTCCACTTTTTAAAAATCGGGACTTTTTGGTGCCTCGGGAAGAAAACGCATGACTTAATGTTCATGAAAAATGCTGCCCAGGACCCAAAATGTTTTTTGAAGCAAATTTTTTTTTTTGGAACCAAATGCAAAAACGGACACCAGGATGAGTTTCGGGACGAAATTCCATGTCTATAAATGGTGTTACTTCCACTTTTTAAAAATCGGGACTTTTTGGTGCCTGGGGAACAAAACGCATGACTTAATGTTCATGAAAAATGCTGCCCAGGAACCAAAATGTTTTTTGAAGCCAATTTTTTTTTTGAAACCAAATGCAAAAACGGACACCAGGATGAGTTTCGGGACGAAATTCCATGTCTAAAAATGGTGTTACTTCTACTTTTTAAAAATCAGGACTTTTTGGTGCCTGGGGAAGAAAACGCATGACTTAATGTTCATGAAAAATGCTTTCCAGGAACCAAAATGTTTTTTGAAGCCAATTTTATTTTTTGAAACCAAATGCAAAAACGGACACCAGGATGAGTTTCGGGACGAAAATCCATGTCTAAAAATGGTGTTACTTCCACTTTTTAAAAATCGGGACTTTTTGGTGCCTGGGGAAGAAAACGCATGACTTAATGTTCATGAAAAATGCTTCCCAGGAACCAAAATGTTTTTTGAAGCCAATTTTTTTTTTTGAAACCAAATGCAAAAACGGACACCAGGATGAGTTTCGGGATGAAAATCCATGTCTAAAAATGGTGTTACTTCCACTTTTTAAAAATCGGGACTTTTTGGTGTCTGGGGAAGAATACGCATGACTTAATGTTCATGAAAAATGCTGCCCAGGAACCAAAATGTTTTTTGAAGCAAATTTTTTTTTTTGAAACCAAATGCAAAAACAGACACCAGGATGAGTTTCGGGACGAAATTCCATGTCTAAAAATGGTGTTACTTCCACTTTTTAAAAATCGAGCCCTTTTGGTGCCTGGGGAAGAAAACGCATGACTTAATGTTCATGAAAAATGCTTCCCAGGAACCAAAATGTTTTTTGAAGCCAATTTTATTTTTTGAAACCAAATGCAAAAACGGACACCAGGATGAGTTTCGGGACGAAAATCCATGTCTAAAAATGGTGTTACTTCCACTTTTTAAAAATCGGGACTTTTTGGTGCCTGGGGAAGAAAACGCATGACTTAATGTTCATGAAAAATGCTGCCCAGGAACCAAAATGTTTTTTGAAGCCAATTTTTTTTTTGAAACCAAATGCAAAAACGGACACCAGGATGAGTTTCGGGATGAAAATCCATGTCTAAAAATGGTGTTACTTCCACTTTTTAAAAATCGGGACTTTTTGGTGCCTGGGGAAAAAAACGCATGACTTAATGTTCATGAAAAATGCTGCCCAGGAACCAAAATGTTTTTTGAAGCCAATTTTTTTTTTGAAACCAAATGCAAAAACGGACACCAGGATCACTTTCGGGACGAAATTCCATGTCTAAAAATGGTGTTACTTCCACTTTTTAAAAATCGGGACTTTTTGGTGCCTGGGGAAGAAAACGCATGACTTAATGTTCATGAAAAATGCTGCCCAGGAACCAAAATGTTTTTTGAAGCCAATTTTTTTTTTTGAAACCAAATGCAAAAACGGACACCAGGATGAGTTTCGGGATGAAAATCCATGTCTAAAAATGGTGTTACTTCCACTTTTTAAAAATCGGGACTTTTTGGTGTCTGGGGAAGAAAACGCATGACTTAATGTTCATGAAAAATGCTGCCCAGGAACCAAAATGTTTTTTGAAGCAAATTTTTTTTTTTGAAACCAAATGCAAAAACGGACACCTGGATGAGTTTCGGGACGAAATTCCATGTCTAAAAATCGTGTTACTTCCACTTTTTAAAAATCGGGACTTTTTGGTGCCTGGGGAAAAAAACGCATGACTTAATGTTCATGAAAAATGCTGCCCAGGAACCAAAATGTTTTTTGAATCAAATTTTTTTTATTTTGAAACCAAATGCAAAAACGGACACCAGGATGAGTTTCGGGACGAAATTCCATGTCTAAAAATGGTGTTACTTCCACTTTTTAAAAATCGGGACTTTTTGGTGCCTGGGGAAGAAAACGCATGACTTAATGTTCATGAAAAATGCTGCCCAGGAACCAAAATGTTTTTTGAAGCCAATTTTTTTTTTGAAACCAAATGCAAAACCGGACACCAGGATGAGTTTCGGGACGAAAATCCATGTCTAAAAATGGTGTTACTTCCAGTTTTTAAAAATCGGGACTTTTTGGTGCCTGGGGAAGAAAACGCATGACTTAATGTTCATGAAAAATGCTGCCCAGGAACCAAAATGTTTTTTGAAGCAAATTTTTTTTTTTGAAACCAAATGCCAAAACGGACACCAGGATGAGTTTCGGGACGAAATTCCATGTCTAAAAATGGTGTTACTTCCACTTTTTAAAAATCGGGACTTTTTGGTGCCTGGGGAAGAAAACGCATGACTTAATGTTCATGAAAAATGCTGCCCAGGAACCAAAATGTTTCTTGAAGCCAATTTTTTTTTTTGAAACCAAATGCAAAAACGGACACCAGGATCACTTTCGGGATGAAATTCCATGTCTAAAAATGGTGTTACTTCCACTTTTTGAAAATCGGGACTTTTTGGTGCCTGGGGAAGAAAACGCATGACTTAATGTTCATGAAAAATGCTGCCCAGGAACCAAAATGTTTTTTGAAGCCAATTTTTTTTTTGAAACCAAATGCAAAACCGGACACCAGGATGAGTTTCGGGACGAAAATCCATGTCTAAAAATGGTGTTACTTCCAGTTTTTAAAAATCGGGACTTTTTAGTGCCTGGGGAAGAAAACGCATGACTTAATGTTCATGAAAAATGCTGCCCAGGAACCAAAATGTTTTTTGAAGCAAATTTTTTTTTTTGAAACCAAATGCCAAAACGGACACCAGGATGAGTTTCGGGACGAAATTCCATGTCTAAAATTGGTGTTACTTCCACTTTTTAAAAATCGGGACTTTTTGGTGCCTGGGGAACAAAACGCATGACTTAATGTTCATGAAAAATGCTGCCCAGGAACCAAAATGTTTCTTGAAGCCAATTTTTTTTTTTGAAACCAAATGCAAAAACGGACACCAGGATCACTTTCAGGATGAAATTCCATTTCTAAAAATGGTGTTACTTCCACTTTTTGAAAATCGGGACTTTTTGGTGTCTGGGGAAGAAAACGCATGACTTAATGTTCATGAAAAATGCAGCCCAGGAACCAAAATGTTTTTTGAAGCCAATTTTTTTTATTTTGAAACCAAATGCAAAAACGGACACCAGGATGAGTTTCGGGACGAAATTCCATGTCTAAAAATGGTGTTACTTCCACTTTTTAAAAATCGGGACTTTTTGGTGCCTCGGGAAGAAAACGCATGACTTAATGTTCATGAAAAATGCTGCCCAGGACCCAAAATGTTTTTTGAAGCAAATTTTTTTTTTTGGAACCAAATGCAAAAACGGACACCAGGATGAGTTTCGGGACGAAATTCCATGTCTATAAATGGTGTTACTTCCACTTTTTAAAAATCGGGACTTTTTGGTGCCTGGGGAACAAAACGCATGACTTAATGTTCATGAAAAATGCTGCCCAGGAACCAAAATGTTTTTTGAAGCCAATTTTTTTTTTGAAACCAAATGCAAAAACGGACACCAGGATGAGTTTCGGGACGAAATTCCATGTCTAAAAATGGTGTTACTTCTACTTTTTAAAAATCGGGACTTTTTGGTGCCTGGGGAAGAAAACGCATGACTTAATGTTCATGAAAAATGCTTCCCAGGAACCAAAATGTTTTTTGAAGCCAATTTTATTTTTTGAAACCAAATGCAAAAACGGACACCAGGATGAGTTTCGGGACGAAAATCCATGTCTAAAAATGGTGTTACTTCCACTTTTTAAAAATCGGGACTTTTTGGTGCCTGGGGAAGAAAACGCATGACTTAATGTTCATGAAAAATGCTTCCCAGGAACCAAAATGTTTTTTGAAGCCAATTTTTTTTTTTGAAACCAAATGCAAAAACGGACACCAGGATGAGTTTCGGGATGAAAATCCATGTCTAAAAATGGTGTTACTTCCACTTTTTAAAAATCGGGACTTTTTGGTGTCTGGGGAAGAATACGCATGACTTAATGTTCATGAAAAATGCTGCCCAGGAACCAAAATGTTTTTTGAAGCAAATTTTTTTTTTTGAAACCAAATGCAAAAACAGACACCAGGATGAGTTTCGGGACGAAATTCCATGTCTAAAAATGGTGTTACTTCCACTTTTTAAAAATCGAGCCCTTTTGGTGCCTGGGGAAGAAAACGCATGACTTAATGTTCATGAAAAATGCTTCCCAGGAACCAAAATGTTTTTTGAAGCCAATTTTATTTTTTGAAACCAAATGCAAAAACGGACACCAGGATGAGTTTCGGGACGAAAATCCATGTCTAAAAATGGTGTTACTTCCACTTTTTAAAAATCGGGACTTTTTGGTGCCTGGGGAAGAAAACGCATGACTTAATGTTCATGAAAAATGCTGCCCAGGAACCAAAATGTTTTTTGAAGCCAATTTTTTTTTTGAAACCAAATGCAAAAACGGACACCAGGATGAGTTTCGGGATGAAAATCCATGTCTAAAAATGGTGTTACTTCCACTTTTTAAAAATCGGGACTTTTTGGTGCCTGGGGAAAAAAACGCATGACTTAATGTTCATGAAAAATGCTGCCCAGGAACCAAAATGTTTTTTGAAGCCAATTTTTTTTTTGAAACCAAATGCAAAAACGGACACCAGGATCACTTTCGGGACGAAATTCCATGTCTAAAAATGGTGTTACTTCCACTTTTTAAAAATCGGGACTTTTTGGTGCCTGGGGAAGAAAACGCATGACTTAATGTTCATGAAAAATGCTGCCCAGGAACCAAAATGTTTTTTGAAGCCAATTTTTTTTTTTGAAACCAAATGCAAAAACGGACACCAGGATGAGTTTCGGGATGAAAATCCATGTCTAAAAATGGTGTTACTTCCACTTTTTAAAAATCGGGACTTTTTGGTGTCTGGGGAAGAAAACGCATGACTTAATGTTCATGAAAAATGCTGCCCAGGAACCAAAATGTTTTTTGAAGCAAATTTTTTTTTTTGAAACCAAATGCAAAAACGGACACCTGGATGAGTTTCGGGACGAAATTCCATGTCTAAAAATCGTGTTACTTCCACTTTTTAAAAATCGGGACTTTTTGGTGCCTGGGGAAAAAAACGCATGACTTAATGTTCATGAAAAATGCTGCCCAGGAACCAAAATGTTTTTTGAATCAAATTTTTTTTATTTTGAAACCAAATGCAAAAACGGACACCAGGATGAGTTTCGGGACGAAATTCCATGTCTAAAAATGGTGTTACTTCCACTTTTTAAAAATCGGGACTTTTTGGTGCCTGGGGAAGAAAACGCATGACTTAATGTTCATGAAAAATGCTGCCCAGGAACCAAAATGTTTTTTGAAGCCAATTTTTTTTTTGAAACCAAATGCAAAACCGGACACCAGGATGAGTTTCGGGACGAAAATCCATGTCTAAAAATGGTGTTACTTCCAGTTTTTAAAAATCGGGACTTTTTGGTGCCTGGGGAAGAAAACGCATGACTTAATGTTCATGAAAAATGCTGCCCAGGAACCAAAATGTTTTTTGAAGCAAATTTTTTTTTTTGAAACCAAATGCCAAAACGGACACCAGGATGAGTTTCGGGACGAAATTCCATGTCTAAAAATGGTGTTACTTCCACTTTTTAAAAATCGGGACTTTTTGGTGCCTGGGGAAGAAAACGCATGACTTAATGTTCATGAAAAATGCTGCCCAGGAACCAAAATGTTTCTTGAAGCCAATTTTTTTTTTTGAAACCAAATGCAAAAACGGACACCAGGATCACTTTCGGGATGAAATTCCATGTCTAAAAATGGTGTTACTTCCACTTTTTGAAAATCGGGACTTTTTGGTGCCTGGGGAAGAAAACGCATGACTTAATGTTCATGAAAAATGCTGCCCAGGAACCAAAATGTTTTTTGAAGCCAATTTTTTTTTTGAAACCAAATGCAAAACCGGACACCAGGATGAGTTTCGGGACGAAAATCCATGTCTAAAAATGGTGTTACTTCCAGTTTTTAAAAATCGGGACTTTTTAGTGCCTGGGGAAGAAAACGCATGACTTAATGTTCATGAAAAATGCTGCCCAGGAACCAAAATGTTTTTTGAAGCCAATTTTATTTTTTGAAACCAAATGCAAAAACGGACACCAGGATGAGTTTCGGGACGAAAATCCATGTCTAAAAATGGTGTTACTTCCACTTTTTAAAAATCGGGACTTTTTGGTGCCTGGGGAAGAAAACGCATGACTTAATGTTCATGAAAAATGCTGCCCAGGAACCAAAACGTTTTTTGAAGCCAATTTTTTTTTTGAAACCAAATGCAAAAACGGACACCAGGATGAGTTTCGGGACGAAATTCCATGTCTAAAAATGGTGTTACTTCTACTTTTTAAAAATCGGGACTTTTTGGTGCCTGGGGAAGAAAACGCATGACTTAATGTTCATGAAAAATGCTTCCCAGGAACCAAAATGTTTTTTGAAGCCAATTTTATTTTTTGAAACCAAATGCAAAAACGGACACCAGGATGAGTTTCGGGACGAAAATCCATGTCTAAAAATGGTGTTACTTCCACTTTTTAAAAATCGGGACTTTTTGGTGCCTGGGGAAGAAAACGCATGACTTAATGTTCATGAAAAATGCTTCCCAGGAACCAAAATGTTTTTTGAAGCCAATTTTTTTTTTTGAAACCAAATGCAAAAACGGACACCAGGATGAGTTTCGGGATGAAAATCCATGTCTAAAAATGGTGTTACTTCCACTTTTTAAAAATCGGGACTTTTTGGTGTCTGGGGAAGAATACGCATGACTTAATGTTCATGAAAAATGCTGCCCAGGAACCAAAATGTGTTTTGAAGCAAATTTTTTTTTTTGAAACCAAATACAAAAACAGACACCAGGATGAGTTTCGGGACGAAATTCCATGTCTAAAAATGGTGTTACTTCCACTTTTTAAAAATCGAGCCCTTTTGGTGCCTGGGGAAGAAAACGCATGACTTAATGTTCATGAAAAATGCTTCCCAGGAACCAAAATGTTTTTTGAAGCCAATTTTATTTTTTGAAACCAAATGCAAAAACGGACACCAGGATGAGTTTCGGGACGAAAATCCATGTCTAAAAATGGTGTTACTTCCACTTTTTAAAAATCGGGACTTTTTGGTGCCTGGGGAAGAAAACGCATGACTTAATGTTCATGAAAAATGCTGCCCAGGAACCAAAATGTTTTTTGAAGCCAATTTTTTTTTTGAAACCAAATGCAAAAACGGACACCAGGATGAGTTTCGGGATGAAAATCCATGTCTAAAAATGGTGTTACTTCCACTTTTTAAAAATCGGGACTTTTTGGTGCCTGGGGAAAAAAACGCATGACTTAATGTTCATGAAAAATGCTGCCCAGGAACCAAAATGTTTTTTGAAGCCAATTTTTTTTTTGAAACCAAATGCAAAAACGGACACCAGGATCACTTTCGGGACGAAATTCCATGTCTAAAAATGGTGTTACTTCCACTTTTTAAAAATCGGGACTTTTTGGTGCCTGGGGAAGAAAACGCATGACTTAATGTTCATGAAAAATGCTGCCCAGGAACCAAAATGTTTTTTGAAGCCAATTTTTTTTTTTGAAACCAAATGCAAAAACGGACACCAGGATGAGTTTCGGGATGAAAATCCATGTCTAAAAATGGTGTTACTTCCACTTTTTAAAAATCGGGACTTTTTGGTGTCTGGGGAAGAAAACGCATGACTTAATGTTCATGAAAAATGCTGCCCAGGAACCAAAATGTTTTTTGAAGCAAATTTTTTTTTTTGAAACCAAATGCAAAAACGGACACCTGGATGAGTTTCGGGACGAAATTCCATGTCTAAAAATGGTGTTACTTCCACTTTTTAAAAATCGAGCCATTTTGGTGCCTGGGGAAGAAAACGCATGACTTAATGTTCATGAAAAATGCTGCCCAGGAACCAAAATGTTTTTTGAAGACAATTTTTTTTTTGAAACCAAATGCAAAAACGGACACCAGGATGAGTTTCTGGACGAAATTCCATGACTAAAAATGGTGTTACTTCCACTTTTTAAAAATCGGGACTTTTTGGTGCCTGGGGAAGAAAACGCATGACTTAATGTTCATGAAAAATGCTGCCCAGGAACCAAAATGTTTTTTGAAGCAAATTTTTTTTTTTAAACCAAATGCAAAAACGGACACCAGGATGAGTTTCTGGACGAAAATCCATGTCTAAAAATGGTGTTACTTCCACTTTTTAAAAATCGGGACTTTTTGGTGCCTGGGGAAGAAAATGCATGACTTAATGTTCATGAAAAATGCTGCCCAGGAACCAAAATGTTTTTTGAAGCCAATTTTTTTTTGAAACCAAATGCAAAAACGGACACCAGGATGAGTTTCGGGACGAAAATCCATGTCTACAAATGGTGTTACTTCCACTTTTTAAAAATCGGGACTTTTTAGTGCCTGGGGAAGAAAACGCATGACTTAATGTTCATGAAAAATGCTGCCCAGGAACCAAAATGTTTTTTGAAGCCAATTTTTTTTTTTTGAAACCAAATGCAAAAACGGACACTAGGATGACTTTCGGGATGAAATTCCATGTCTAAAAATGGTGTTACTTCCACTTTTTAAAAATCGAGCCATTTTTGTGCCTGGGGAATAAAAAGGCATGACTTAATGTTCATGAAAAATGCTGCCCAGGAACCAAACTGTTTTTTGAAGCCATTTTTTTTTTTGAAACCAAATGCAAAAACGGACACCAGGATGAGTTTCGGAACAAAAATCCATGTCTAAAAATGGTGTTACTTCCACTTTTTAAAAATCGGGACTTTTTGGTGTCTGGGGAAGAAAACGCATGACTTAATGTTCATGAAAAATGCTGCCCAGGACCCAAAATGTTTTTTGAAGCAAATTTTTTTTTTTGGAACCAAATGCAAAAACGGACACCAGGATGAGTTTCGGGACGAAATTCCATGTCTAAAAATGGTGTTACTTCCACTTTTTAAAAATCGGGACTTTTTGGTGCCTGGGGAACAAAACGCATGACTTAATGTTCATGAAAAATGCTGCCCAGGAACCAAAATGTTTTTTGAAGCCAATTTTTTTTTTTTGAAACCAAATGCAAAAACGGACACCAGGATGAGTTTCGGGACGAAATTCCATGTCTAAAAATGGTGTTACTTCTGCTTTTTAAAAATCGGGACTTTTTGGTGCCTGGGCTAGAAAACGCATGACTTAATGTTCATGAAAAATGCTGCCCAGGAACCAAAATGTTTCTTGAAGCCAATTTTTTTTTTTTTGAAACCAAATGCAAAAACGGACACCAGGATGAGTTTCGGGACGAAAATCCATGTCTAAAAATGGTGTTACTTCCAGTTTTTAAAAATCGGGACTTTTTAGTGCCTGGGGAAGAAAACGCATGACTTAATGTTCATGAAAAATGCTGCCCAGGAACCAAAATGTTTTTTGAAGCCAATTTTTTTTTTTGAAACCAAATGCAAAAACGGACACTAGGATGACTTTCGGGATGAAATTCCATGTCTAAAAATGGTGTTATTTCCACTTTTTAAAAATCGAGCCATTTTTGTGCCTGGGGAAGAAAACGCATGACTTAATGTTCATGAAAAATGCTGCCCAGGAACCAAACTGTTTTTTGAAGCCATTTTTTTTTTGAAACCAAATGCAAAAACGGACACCTGGATGAGTTTCGGGACGAAATTCCATGTCTAAAAATGGTGTTACTTCCACTTTTTAAAAATCGGGACTTTTTGGTGCCTGGGGAAGAAAACGCATGACTTAATGTTCATGAAAAATGCTGCCCAGGAACCAAAATGTTTTTTGAAGCCAATTTTTTTTTTTGAAACCAAATGCAAAAACGGACACCAGGATGTGTTTCGGGACGAAATTCCATGTCTAAAAATGGTGTTACTTCTGCTTTTTAAAAATCGGGACTTTTTGGTGCCTGGGCTAGAAAACGCATGACTTAATGTTCATGAAAAATGCTGCCCAGGAACCAAAATGTTTCTTGAAGCCAATTTTTTTTTTTTGAAACCAAATGCAAAAACGGACACCAGGATGAGTTTCGGGACGAAAATCCATGTCTAAAAATGGTGTTACTTCCACTTTTTAAAAATCGGGACTTTTTAGTGCCTGGGGAAGAAAACGCATGACTTAATGTTCATGAAAAATGCTGCCCAGGAACCAAAATGTTTTTTGAAGCCAATTTTTTTTTTGAAACCAAATGCAAAAACGGACACTAGGATGACTTTCGGGATGAAATTCCATGTCTAAAAATGGTGTTACTTCCACTTTTTAAAAATCGAGCCATTTTTGTGCCTGGGGAAGAAAACGCATGACTTAATGTTCATGAAAAATGCTGCCCAGGAACCAAACTGTTTTTTGAAGCCATTTTTTTTTTGAAACCAAATGCAAAAACGGACACCAGGATGAGTTTTGGGACAAAAATCCATGTCTAAAAATGGTGTTACTTCCACTTTTTAAAAATCGGGACTTTTTGGTGCCTGGGGAACAAAACGCATGACTTAATGTTCATGAAAAATGCTGCCCAGGAACCAAAATGTTTTTTGAAGCCAATTTTTTTTTTGAAACCAAATGCAAAAACGGACACCAGGATGAGTTTCGGGATGAAAATCCATGTCTAAAAATGGTGTTACTTCCACTTTTTAAAAATCGGGACTTTTTGGTGTCTGGGGAAGAAAACGCATGACTTAATGTTCATGAAAAATGCTGCCCAGGACCCAAAATGTTTTTTGAAGCAAATTTTTTTTTTTGGAACCAAATGCAAAAACGGACACCAGGATGAGTTTCGGGATGAAATTCCATGTCTAAAAATGGTGTTACTTCCACTTTTTAAAAATCGGGACTTTTTGGTGCCTGGGGAACAAAATGCATGACTTACTGTTCATGAAAAATGCTGCCCAGGAACCAAAATGTTTTTTGAAGCCAATTTTTTTTTTTTGAAACCAAATGCAAAAACGGACACCAGGATCACTTTCGGGATGAAATTCCATGTCTAAAAATGGTGTTACTTCCACTTTTTGAAAATCTGAACTTTTTGGTGCCTGGGGAAGAAAACGCATGACTTAATGTTCATGAAAAATGCTTCCCAGGAACCAAAATGGTTTTTGAAGCCAATTTTTTTTTTGAAACCAAATGCAAAAACGGACACCAGGATGAGTTTCGGGACGAAAATCCATGTCTAAAAATGGTGTTACTTCCACTTTTTAAAAATCGGGACTTTTTGGTGCCTGGGGAAGAAAACGCATGACTTAATGTTCATGAAAAATGCTGCCCAGGAACCAAAATGTTTTTTGAAGCCAATTTTTTTTTTCAAACCAAATGCAAAAACGGACACCTGGATGAGTTTCGGGACGAAAATCCGTGTCTAAAAATGGTGTTACTTCCACTTTTTAAAAATCGGGACTTTTTGGTGCCTGGGGAAGAAAACGCATGACTTAATGTTCGTGAAAAATGCTGCCCAGGAACCAAAATGTTTTTTGAAGCCAATTTTTTTTTTTGAAACCAAATGCAAAAACGGACACCAGGATGAGTTTCGGGATGAAAATCCATGTCTAAAAATGGTGTTACTTCCACTTTTTAAAAATCGGGACTTTTTGGTGTCTGGGGAAGAAAACGCATGACTTAATGTTCATGAAAAATGCTGCCCAGGAACCAAAATGTTTTTTGAAGCAAATTTTTTTTTTTGAAACCAAATGCAAAAACGGACACCAGGATGAGTTTCGGGACGAAAATCCATGTCTAAAAATGGTGTTACTTCCACTTTTTAAAAATCGGGACTTTTTGGTGCCTGGGGAACAAAACGCATGACTTAATGTTCATGAAAAATGCTGCCCAGGAACCAAAATGTTTTTTGAAGCCAATTTTTTTTTTTGAAACCAAATGCAAAAACGGACACCAGGATGAGTTTCGGGACGAAATTCCATGTCTAAAAATGGTGTTACTTCCACTTTTTAAAAATCGAGCCCTTTTGGTACCTGGGAAAGAAAACGCATGACTTAATGTTCATGAAAAATGCTGCCCAGGAACCAAAATGTTTTTTGAAGCCAATTTTTTTTTTTTGAAGCCAAATGCAAAAACGGACACCAGGATGACTTTCGGGATGAAATTCCATGTCTAAAAATGGTGTTGCTTCCACTTTTTAACAATCGAGCCATTTTGGTGCCTGGGGAAGAAAACGCATGACTTAATGTTCATGAAAAATGCTGCCCAGGAACCAAAATGTTTTTTGAAGCAAATTTTTTTTTTGGAACCAAATGCAAAAACGGACACCAGGATGAGTTTCGGGACGAAATTCCATGTCTAAAAATGGTGTTACTTCTACTTTTTAAAAATCGGGACTTTTTGGTGCCTGGGGAACAAAACGCATGACTTAATGTTCATGAAAAATGCTGCCCAGGAACCAAAATGTTTTTTGAAGCAAATTTTTTTTTTTGAAACCAAATGCCAAAACGGACACCAGGATGAGTTTCGGGACGAAATTCCATGTCTAAAAATGGTGTTGCTTCCACTTTTTAAAAATCGAGCCATTTTGGTGCCTGGGGAAGAAAACGCATGACTTAATGTTCATGAAAAATGCTGACCAGGAACCAAAATGTTTTTTGAAGCCAATTTTTTTTTTGAAACCAAATGCAAAAACGGACACCAGGATGAGTTTCGGGACGAAATTCCATGTCTAAAAATGGTGTTACTTCTACTTTTTAAAAATCGGGACTTTTTGGTGCCTGGGGAAGAAAACGCATGACTTAATGTTCATGAAAAATGCTTCCCAGGAACCAAAATGTTTTTTGAAGCCAATTTTATTTTTTGA
This sequence comes from Pantherophis guttatus, assembly GCF_059756535.1. NCBI lineage: Eukaryota > Metazoa > Chordata > Lepidosauria > Squamata > Colubridae > Pantherophis > Pantherophis guttatus. Next base: position 7,124,414 of record NC_142078.1, read on the forward strand.
AACCAAATGCAAAAACGGACACCAGGATGAGTTTCGGGACGAAAATCCATGTCTAAAAATGGTGTTACTTCCACTTTTTAAAAATCGGGACTTTTTGGTGCCTGGGGAAGAAAACGCATGACTTAATGTTCATGAAAAATGCTGCCCAGGAACCAAATTGTTTTTTGAAGCCTATTTTTTTTTTTGAAACCAAATGCAAAAACAGACACCAGGATGAGTTTTGGGATGAAATTCCATGTCTAAAAATGGTGTTGCTTCCACTTTTTAAAAATCGAGCCATTTTGGTGCCTGGGGAAGAAAACGCATGACTTAATGTTCATGAAAAATGCTGCCCAGGAACCAAAATGTTTTTTGAAGCCAATTTTTTTTTTGAAACCAAATGCAAAAACGGACACCAGGATGAGTTTCGGGACGAAATTCCATGTCTAAAAATGGTGTTACTTCCACTTTTTAAAAATCGGGACTTTTTGGTGCCTGGGGAAGAAAACGCATGACTTAATGTTCATGAAAAATGCTGCCCAGGAACCAAAATGTTTTTTGAAGCCTATTTTTTTTTGAAACCAAATGCAAAAACAGACACCAGGATGAGTTTTGGGATGAAATTCCATGTCTAAAAATGATGTTGCTTCCACTTTTTAAAAATCGAGCCATTTTGGTGCCTGGGGAAGAAAACGCATGACTTAATGTTCATGAAAAATGCTGCCCAGGAACCAAAATGTTTTTTGAAGCCTATTTTTTTTTTTGAAACCAAATGCAAAAACAGACAGCAGGATGAGTTTTGGGATGAAATTCCATGTCTAAAAATGGTGTTGCTTCCACTTTTTAAAAATCGAGCCATTTTGGTGCCTGGGGAAGAAAACACATGACTTAATGTTCATGAAAAATGCTGACCAGGAACCAAAATGTTTTTTGAAGCCAATTTTTTTTTTGAAACCAAATGCAAAAACGGACACCAGTATGAGTTTCGGGACGAAATTCCATGTCTAAAAATGGTGTTACTTCCACTTTTTAAAAATCGAGCCCTTTTGGTGCCTGGGGAAGAAAACGCATGACTTAATGTTCATGAAAAATGCTGCCCAGGAACCAAAATGTTTTTTGAAGCCTATTTTTTTTTTGAAACCAAATGCAAAAACGGACACCAGTATCACTTTCGGGACGAAATTCCGTGTCTAAAAATGGTGTTACTTCTACTTTTTAAAAATCGGGACTTTTTGGTGCCTGGGGAAGAAAACGCATGACTTAATGTTCATGAAAAATGCTGCCCAGGAACCAAAATGTTTTTTGAAGCAAATTTTTTTTTTTGAAACCAAATGCAAAAACGGACACCAGGATGAGTTTCGGGACGAAATTCCATATCTAAAAATGGTGTTACTTCCACTTTTTAAAAATCGGGACTTTTTGGTGCCTGGGGAAGAAAACGCATGACTTAATGTTCATGAAAAATGCTGCCCAGGAACCAAAATGTTTTTTGAAGCAAATTTTTTTTTTTTGAAACCAAATGCAGAAACGGACACCAGGATGAGTTTCGGGATGAAATTCCATGTCTAAAAATGATATTGTTTCCACTTTTTAAAAATCGAGCCATTTTGGTGCCTGGGGAAGAAAACGCATGACTTAATGTTCATGAAAAATGCTGCCCAGGAACCAAAATGTTTTTTGAAGCCAATTTTTTTTTTTTGAAACCAAATGAAAAAACGGACACCAGGATGAGTTTCGGGATGAAAATCCATGTCTAAAAATGGTGTTACTTCCACTTTTTAAAAATCGGGACTTTTTCGTGCCTGGGGAAGAAAACGCATGACTTAATGTTCATGAAAAATGCTGCCCAGGAACCAAAATGTTTTTTGAAGCAAATTTTTTTTTTTGAAACGAAATGCAAAAACGGACACCAGGATGAGTTTCGGGATGAAAATCCATGTCTAAAAATGGTGTTACTTCCACTTTTTAAAAATCGGGACTTTTTCGTGCCTGGGGAAGAAAACGCATGACTTAATGTTCATGAAAAATGCTGCCCAGGAACCAAAATGTTTTTTGAAGCCAATTTTTTTTTTTGAAACCAAATGCAAAAACGGACACCAGGATGAGTTTCGGGATGAAAATCCATGTCTAAAAATGGTGTTACTTCCACTTTTTAAAAATCGGGACTTTTTGGTGTCTGGGGAAGAAAACGCATGACTTAATGTTCATGAAAAATGCTGCCCAGGAACCAAAATGTTTTTTGAAGCAAATTTTTTTTTTTGAAACCAAATGCAAAAACGGACACCAGGATGAGTTTCGGGACGAAAATCCATGTCTAAAAATGGTGTTACTTCCACTTTTTAAAAATCGGGACTTTTTGGTGCCTGGGGAACAAAACGCATGACTTAATGTTCATGAAAAATGCTGCCCAGGAACCAAAATGTTTTTTGAAGCCTATTTTTTTTTTGAAACCAAATGCAAAAAGGGACACCAGTATCACTTTCGGGACGAAATTCCATGTCTAAAAATGGTGTTACTTCCACTTTTTAAAAATCGGGACTTTTTGGTGCCTGGGGAAGAAAACGCATGACTTAATGTTCATGAAAAATGCTGCCCAGGAACCAAAATGTTTTTTGAAGCCTATTTTTTTTTTTGAAACCAAATGCAAAAACAGACACCAGGATGAGTTTCGGGACGAAATTCCATGTCTAAAAATGGTGTTGCTTCCACTTTTTAAAAATCGAGCCATTTTGGTGCCTGGGGAAGAAAACACATGACTTAATGTTCATGAAAAATGCTGACCAGGAACCAAAATGTTTTTTGAAGCCAATTTTTTTTTTTTGAAACCAAATGAAAAAACGGACACCAGGATGAGTTTCGGGATGAAAATCCATGTCTAAAAATGGTGTTACTTCCACTTTTTAAAAATCGGGACTTTTTCGTGCCTGGGGAAGAAAACGCATGACTTAATGTTCATGAAAAATGCTGCCCAGGAACCAAAATGTTTTTTGAAGCAAATTTTTTTTTTTGAAACCAAATGCAAAAACGGACACCAGGATGAGTTTCGGGACGAAATTCCATATCTAAAAATGGTGTTACTTCCACTTTTTAAAAATCGGGACTTTTTGGTGCCTGGGGAAGAAAACGCATGACTTAATGTTCATGAAAAATGCTGCCCAGGAACCAAAATGTTTTTTGAAGCAAATTTTTTTTTTTTTGAAACCAAATGCAGAAACGGACACCAGGATGAGTTTCGGGATGAAATTCCATGTCTAAAAATGATATTGTTTCCACTTTTTAAAAATCGAGCCATTTTGGTGCCTGGGGAAGAAAACGCATGACTTAATGTTCATGAAAAATGCTGCCCAGGAACCAAAATGTTTTTTGAAGCCTATTTTTTTTTTTGAAACCAAATGAAAAAACGGACACCAGGATGAGTTTCGGGATGAAAATCCATGTCTAAAAATGGTGTTACTTCCACTTTTTAAAAATCGGGACTTTTTCGTGCCTGGGGAAGAAAACGCATGACTTAATGTTCATGAAAAATGCTGCCCAGGAACCAAAATGTTTTTTGAAGCAAATTTTTTTTTTTGAAACGAAATGCAAAAACGGACACCAGGATGAGTTTCGGGATGAAAATCCATGTCTAAAAATGGTGTTACTTCCACTTTTTAAAAATCGGGACTTTTTCGTGCCTGGGGAAGAAAACGCATGACTTAATGTTCATGAAAAATGCTGCCCAGGAACCAAAATGTTTTTTGAAGCCAATTTTTTTTTTTGAAACCAAATGCAAAAACGGACACCAGGATGAGTTTCGGGATGAAAATCCATGTCTAAAAATGGTGTTACTTCCACTTTTTAAAAATCGGGACTTTTTGGTGTCTGGGGAAGAAAACGCATGACTTAATGTTCATGAAAAATGCTGCCCAGGAACCAAAATGTTTTTTGAAGCAAATTTTTTTTTTTGAAACCAAATGCAAAAACGGACACCAGGATGAGTTTCGGGACGAAAATCCATGTCTAAAAATGGTGTTACTTCCACTTTTTAAAAATCGGGACTTTTTGGTGCCTGGGGAACAAAACGCATGACTTAATGTTCATGAAAAATGCTGCCCAGGAACCAAAATGTTTTTTGAAGCCAATTTTTTTTTTTGAAACCAAATGCAAAAACGGACACCAGGATGAGTTTCGGGACGAAATTCCATGTCTAAAAATGGTGTTACTTCCACTTTTTAAAAATCGAGCCCTTTTGGTACCTGGGAAAGAAAACGCATGACTTAATGTTCATGAAAAATGCTGCCCAGGAACCAAAATGTTTTTTGAAGCCAATTTTTTTTTTTTGAAGCCAAATGCAAAAACGGACACCAGGATGACTTTCGGGATGAAATTCCATGTCTAAAAATGGTGTTGCTTCCACTTTTTAACAATCGAGCCATTTTGGTGCCTGGGGAAGAAAACGCATGACTTAATGTTCATGAAAAATGCTGCCCAGGAACCAAAATGTTTTTTGAAGCAAATTTTTTTTTTGGAACCAAATGCAAAAACGGACACCAGGATGAGTTTCGGGACGAAATTCCATGTCTAAAAATGGTGTTACTTCTACTTTTTAAAAATCGGGACTTTTTGGTGCCTGGGGAACAAAACGCATGAATTAATGTTCATGAAAAATGCTGCCCAGGAACCAAAATGTTTTTTGAAGCAAATTTTTTTTTTTGAAACCAAATGCCAAAACGGACACCAGGATGAGTTTCGGGACGAAATTCCATGTCTAAAAATGGTGTTGCTTCCACTTTTTAAAAATCGAGCCATTTTGGTGCCTGGGGAAGAAAACGCATGACTTAATGTTCATGAAAAATGCTGACCAGGAACCAAAATGTTTTTTGAAGCCAATTTTTTTTTTGAAACCAAATGCAAAAACGGACACCAGGATGAGTTTCGGGACGAAATTCCATGTCTAAAAATGGTGTTACTTCTACTTTTTAAAAATCGGGACTTTTTGGTGCCTGGGGAAGAAAACGCATGACTTAATGTTCATGAAAAATGCTGCCCAGGAACCAAAATGTTTTTTGAAGCCTATTTTTTTTTTGAAACCAAATGCAAAAACGGACACCAGTATCACTTTCGGGACGAAATTCCATGTCTAAAAATGGTGTTACTTCCACTTTTTAAAAATCGGGACTTTTTGGTGCCTGGGGAAGAAAACGCATGACTTAATGTTCATGAAAAATGCTGCCCAGGAACCAAATTGTTTTTTGAAGCCTATTTTTTTTTTTGAAACCAAATGCAAAAACAGACACCAGGATGAGTTTTGGGATGAAATTCCATGTCTAAAAATGGTGTTGCTTCCACTTTTTAAAAATCGAGCCATTTTGGTGCCTGGGGAAGAAAACGCATGACTTAATGTTCATGAAAAATGCTGCCCAGGAACCAAAATGTTTTTTGAAGCCAATTTTTTTTTTGAAACCAAATGCAAAAACGGACACCAGGATGAGTTTCGGGACGAAATTCCATGTCTAAAAATGGTGTTACTTCCACTTTTTAAAAATCGGGACTTTTTGGTGCCTGGGGAAGAAAACGCATGACTTAATGTTCATGAAAAATGCTGCCCAGGAACCAAAATGTTTTTTGAAGCCTATTTTTTTTTGAAACCAAATGCCAAAACAGACACCAGGATGAGTTTTGGGATGAAATTCCATGTCTAAAAATGATGTTGCTTCCACTTTTTAAAAATCGAGCCATTTTGGTGCCTGGGGAAGAAAACGCATGACTTAATGTTCATGAAAAATGCTGCCCAGGAACCAAAATGTTTTTTGAAGCCTATTTTTTTTTTTGAAACCAAATGCAAAAACAGACACCAGGATGAGTTTTGGGATGAAATTCCATGTCTAAAAATGGTGTTGCTTCCACTTTTTAAAAATCGAGCCATTTTGGTGCCTGGGGAAGAAAACACATGACTTAATGTTCATGAAAAATGCTGACCAGGAACCAAAATGTTTTTTGAAGCCAATTTTTTTTTTTGAAACCAAATGCAAAAACGGACACCAGGATGAGTTTCGGGACGAAATTCCATGTCTAAAAATGGTGTTACTTCCACTTTTTAAAAATCGAGCCCTTTTGGTGCCTGGGGAAGAAAACGCATGACTTAATGTTCATGAAAAATGCTGCCCAGGAACCAAAATGTTTTTTGAAGCCTATTTTTTTTTTGAAACCAAATGCAAAAACGGACACCAGTATCACTTTCGGGACGAAATTCCATGTGTAAAAATGGTGTTACTTCTACTTTTTAAAAATCGGGACTTTTTGGTGCCTGGGGAAGAAAACGCATGACTTAATGTTCATGAAAAATGCTGCCCAGGAACCAAAATGTTTTTTGAAGCCTATTTTTTTTTTGAAACCAAATGCAAAAACGGACACCAGTATCACTTTCGGGACGAAATTCCATGTCTAAAAATGGTGTTACTTCCACTTTTTAAAAATCGGGACTTTTTGGTGCCTGGGGAAGAAAACGCATGACTTAATGTTCATGAAAAATGCTGCCCAGGAACCAAAATGTTTTTTGAAGCCTATTTTTTTTTTTGAAACCAAATGCAAAAACAGACACCAGGATGAGTTTCGGGACGAAATTCCATGTCTAAAAATGGTGTTGCTTCCACTTTTTAAAAATCGAGCCATTTTGGTGCCTGGGGAAGAAAACACATGACTTAATGTTCATGAAAAATGCTGACCAGGAACCAAAATGTTTTTTGAAGCCAATTTTTTTTTTTGAAACCAAATGAAAAAACGGACACCAGGATGAGTTTCGGGATGAAAATCCATGTCTAAAAATGGTGTTACTTCCACTTTTTAAAAATCGGGACTTTTTCGTGCCTGGGGAAGAAAACGCATGACTTAATGTTCATGAAAAATGCTGCCCAGGAACCAAAATGTTTTTTGAAGCAAATTTTTTTTTTTGAAACCAAATGCAAAAACGGACACCAGGATGAGTTTCGGGACGAAATTCCATATCTAAAAATGGTGTTACTTCCACTTTTTAAAAATCGGGACTTTTTGGTGCCTGGGGAAGAAAACGCATGACTTAATGTTCATGAAAAATGCTGCCCAGGAACCAAAATGTTTTTTGAAGCAAATTTTTTTTTTTTTGAAACCAAATGCAGAAACGGACACCAGGATGAGTTTCGGGATGAAATTCCATGTCTAAAAATGATATTGTTTCCACTTTTTAAAAATCGAGCCATTTTGGTGCCTGGGGAAGAAAACGCATGACTTAATGTTCATGAAAAATGCTGCCCAGGAACCAAAATGTTTTTTGAAGCCAATTTTTTTTTTTTGAAACCAAATGAAAAAACGGACACCAGGATGAGTTTCGGGATGAAAATCCATGTCTAAAAATGGTGTTACTTCCACTTTTTAAAAATCGGGACTTTTTCGTGCCTGGGGAAGAAAACGCATGACTTAATGTTCATGAAAAATGCTGCCCAGGAACCAAAATGTTTTTTGAAGCAAATTTTTTTTTTTGAAACGAAATGCAAAAACGGACACCAGGATGAGTTTCGGGACGAAATTCCATGTCTAAAAATGGTGTTACTTCCACTTTTTAAAAATCGAGCCATTTTGGTGCCTGGGGAAGAAAACACATGACTTAATGTTCATGAAAAATGCTGCCCAGGAACCAAAATATTTTTTGAAGCCAATTTTTTTTTTTGAAACCAAATGAAAAAACGGACACCAGGATGAGTTTCGGGATGAAAATCCATGTCTAAAAATGGTGTTACTTCCACTTTTTAAAAATCGGGACTTTTTCGTGCCTGGGGAAGAAAACGCATGACTTAATGTTCATGAAAAATGCTGCCCAGGAACCAAAATGTTTTTTGAAGCAAATTTTTTTTTTTGAAACCAAATGCAAAAACGGACACCAGGATGAGTTTCGGGACGAAATTCCATGTCTAAAAATGGTGTTACTTCCACTTTTTAAAAATCGAGCCATTTTGGTGCCTGGGGAAGAAAACACATGACTTAATGTTCATGAAAAATGCTGCCCTGGAACCAAAATGTTTTTTGAAGCCATTTTTTTTTTTGAAACCAAATGCAGAAACGGACACCAGGATGAGTTTCGGGACGAAATTCCATGTCTAAAAATGGTGTTACTTCCACTTTTTAAAAATCGGGAGTTTTTGGTGCCTGGGGAAGAAAACGCATGACTTAATGATCAGGAAAAATGCTGCCCAGGAACCAAAATGTTTTTTGAAGCCAATTTTTTTCCCCGTTTTTGCATTTGGTTTCAAAAAAAAAAAAAATTGGCTTTAAAAATCATTTTGGTTCCTGGGCAGGATTTTTCCTGAATATTAAGTCAAACGTTTTCTTCCCCGGGCACCAAAAAGGCTTGATTTTTAAAAAGTGGAAGGAACACCATTTTTAGACATGGAATTTCATCCCGAAAGTCATCCTGGTGTCCGTTTTTGCATTTGGTTTCAAAAAAAAAAAAATTGGCTTTAAAAAACATTTTGATTCCTGGGCAGCATTTTTCCTCAATATTAAGTCACACGTTTTCTTCCCCGGGCACCAAAAAGGCTCGATTTTTAAAAAGTATGTTTGCCAGTGTCCACTATTTGAGCGGACAATCCACTTTTTTCACATTATGTTCACTATTTTTTTTCAGAAAATAGTGGACTTTTTTTTATTCAAAAGCTTTATGATGAAATGGTACGTAATCTAAAGCTGTACAGTCTAAGAGAATAAGGATAGGAGAATCACGTTTTGTCTTTTTTTTCATAAGTTAGAGTGAGACAAAGATCGAATGCTCATTGCAATAATCACATTTTACACAACAGCGCAAAAAATGCTTTAAACAGTTATCTTTTGATTTCGAAAATGTAGTGCTAAAGGTCTTTGCCGAATTTTCGAATTCTGCGAAGAAACGAGAAGAGTTTTGCGAGTCAGAATTCCATGAAGTTTTGCGCCATGTTCCAACACGTTGGTTAAATTTGTTTAAAGCAGTAAAAGACTTCTTTTAAACTGGATACCTCTAAAATCGTATTTTATTTCTCTTGGATCTGATGAGTGCCATAAGGTTATCTGGAAGCTTATATCGGATCAGGAAAATGAACTCGCAAAGGACAATGAACCAACAATTTCAGAATTGTATTTATATTTCACGCACTTCTTCATGTCAATAATGCAAGACACCCTACTGAAGCTGGAAAGCAAGAAAATTCTTGCATGTGATCTTCACATTATCATGTGTAAGCTGCGTGATTCTTTGCAAAAAAAATACGATGAGCAGTTTTTTGGAATGAAAGTTTTATTTGCCTTACATAAAAAACATTTGCCTGAGAATGCCGTGCAAAAGTTCAAGAAAGAAGCCATCAACGTGTATCAAAGAGCCATTGCATACCTAGAAAAGTGGTATAATTTCACCGATTCAGTATATGAGACGCTAAATTGTTTCAATCTAATTGATCGCAATAATCCTCCAACTTTAGAAGAAATGACGAACATCTGGTTATTATCATCATGGCGAGAAGAACTTCCACCCAACACTCTCTTCAATGAAATTTCTGCCTTAGAAGAAGTTTATATTCATCTGCAGGGCGATTCATCCCTTGATAAGTGGATGTACTTTTTCAAGAAAGAGCCAGCTCTGAGTTTCCTGAAACTGTTCCAGTATTGTTCGTCAATTCCGGTATCAAATGCAAACGTTGAACGAATTTTCAGCGTCATGGGAAATTTGTGGACTGACGAACGTAACCGACTGCTTGTATCAGTTCGAAGTGAACTTTGTATATTTTTTAATATTTCTCAACGTTGTACTGAAATTAAAGAATTATTCCTTAAACACAAAGAATTGAACAAAGTTGTGCAGTCAAATAAAAAATACACACGACAGCAAAGTAAAATGTAATTTAATATTTTACATATTATTATAATATATTTGATGTTTTGAATTTTAAGTAAAGTTTTGAAGTGATTATTTTAATACGTGTTAAAATGTTTGTAAGAAAATATATAATTTAATTGTAATTTTTTTTTACTACTTAAACACCCCCCCCCGCTTGTCCGCTATTTTTTGGAAGCAGACCTGGCAACCCTATAAAGAGGAGGGGGTCAAGCTACTTTCCAAAGCCCCTGAAGTTACTAACATGGTCATTTAAGCGAAGCAGGCCTCCCCGGGCTCCAGAGGCTTTTCTCGAGCTTTCGGGAGGGCGAAAACGGCCTCCCCAGGCACCGGAGGCCTTCTGGTAGACCCGTTTTCACCTCCATGAACGCCTTGCACTTACCTGCATCCAAAACGGGCGACAAGGGGACTCCTGGGAGGGGCGGGGCAGGGTGGGCAGAGCCAGCCAGGAGTGGGATTTAGGGGTTCTCCGAACTGCACAGAATCTTAGCTAGAGGTTCTCCCGAACCTCTACAAACCCCCAGCAGCCCACCCGTGGATTTGTGGCCAGGTAGCTTTTCCTAATGTTTCGATGCAAGATTTTCTTAACGAGATTGTCCACTTGAACGGAGATGTCCATTCAAATATGAGCATCAACTGTTTCTCACACGTGAATAGATGAGCAACTAAGATTCGCTCTTACAAGCTCTGATAAGTACAAGAGCAACTAAGTTGATGAAAGAGACTAAAACATATGAAGAATGGTTGCAGGATTTGGGTTGGGCTATTCTAGAGAAAAGGAGAACTAGGGGGGACATGATATCAATCTTCCAATATCTCAGGGGTTGCCACAAAGAGGAGGGGGTCAATTTATTCTCCAAAGCACCTGAAGGTAGGACAAGAAACAATGGATGGAAACTAATCAAGGAGACAAACAACCTGGTTATTAAGGAGAAACTTCCAAACAGTGAGGACAACCAACCAGAGGAACAGAAGTTGCCTTCAGAAGTTGTGGATGCTCCATCACTGGAGTGTCTATGGAGATTCTTAGTCGTCCAGATCGTGGTTCTCATCTAAGAAGCTTCAGCTTCTTGGATGAGAAGCGAAACGTCTTCAAAGAAAAACAAGAAAGTCCAGTTGCCGCTTGGGAAAAAAAATCCATCACTGGAGGTTTTTAAGAAGACACAGTCACTTGTCTGAAATGTTATAAGGTCTTCTGCTTGAGCAGGAGGCTGGACTAGAAGACCTCCAAGGTGCCTTCTAGATTCTATTCTATTCTATTCTATTCTATTCTATTCTATTCTATTCTATTCTATTCTATTCTATTCTATTCTATTATTCTATTTTCTATTCTACTCTACACTACACTCTACTCTACTCTATTCTACTCTATTCTATTTTTTATTCTACTCTACTTCCATTCCATTCCATTCTATTCTAATTTATTCTACTCTCTTCTATTCTACTCTACTCTATTCTATTTTCTATTCTACTCTACTACTCTACTCTATTCTAATTCTAATTCTAATTCTATTCTATTCTATTCTATTCTATTCTATTCTATTCTATTCTATTCTATTCTATTCTATTCTATTCTATTTTCTATTCTATTCTATTCTATTCTATTCTACTGTATTCTACTTTACTCTACTCTAATTCTATTCTATCCTATTCTATTTTCTATTCTATCTATTCTATTTTCTATTCTACTCTATTCTACACTCTACTCTATTCTAATTCCATTCCATTCAATCCCAATCTATTCTATTTTATTCTACTCTATTTTATTTTCTACTCTACTCTACTCTACTCTACTCTACTCTACTCTACTCTACTCTACTCTACTCTACTCTACTCTACTCTACTCTACTCTATTCTATTCTATTCTATTCTATTCTATTCTCTATTCTATTCTACTCTGTTCTATTCTACTCTATTCTATTTTCTACTCTACTCTACTCTACTCTACTTTACTCTAATTCTATTCTATTCTATTCTCTATTCTATTCTACTGTCCTCTATTCTACGCTATTCTATTTTCTATTCTACTCTACTCTACTCTACTCTATTCTACTTTAATTCTATTCTATTCTATTCTATTCTATTCTATTCTATTCTATTCTATTCTATTTCTATTCTATTCTACTCTATTGTGTTTTCTATTCTACTCTACTCTACAATCTACTCTACTCAATTCTATTCTACTCTATTCTATTTTCTATTCTACTCTACTCTACTCTAATTCTATTCTATTCTATTCTATTCTATTCTATTCTATTTTCTATTCTATTCTACTCTATTCTATTTTCTATTCTATTCTACTCTACACTCTACTCTATTCTATTCTACTCTACTCTATTTTCTATTCTATTCTACTCTATTCTAATTCCATTCCATTCCATTCCATTCCATCCCAATCTATTCTATTTTATTCTACTCTATTTTATTTTCTACTCTATTCTATTCATTCTCAACAGATGGATGGTCCACCCTTTGTTTCAAGACCTCAAAAGATCTATCAATAGGATTCCTGTTGATAATTCTTCCCCAATGTTCAATCAAAACAGGAGACACATCAATCAAAGAGAGAAGCAACTTAGAACTAAGAAGAAATGTCCTGACAGTGAGAACTATTAATCAGTAGAAATAGAAATAGAATAACAAGAGTTGGAAGGAACCTTGAAGGTCTTCTAGTCCAACCCCCTGCCCAGGTAGGAAACCCTACACCACTTCAGACAAATGGTTATCCAACCTCTTCTTAAAAACTTCCAGTGTTGGAGCATTCACAGTAGAATTGCTTGCCTCCAGAAGCTGTAAATGCTCCAACACTGGAATTTTTTAAGAAGAGGTTGGATAACCCTTTGTCTGAAGTGGTGTAGGGTTTCCTGCCTAAGCAGGGGGTTGGACTAGAAGACCTCCAAGGTCCCTTCCAACTATTCTATTCTATTCTATTCTATTCTATTCTATTCTATTCTATTCTATTCTATTCTATTCTATTCTATTCTATTCTATTCTACTCTGTTCTATTCTACTTTACTCTAATTCTATTCTATTCTATTTTCTATTCTACTCTATTCTATTTTCTATTCTATTCTACTCAACTCTATTCTACTCTATTCTATTTTCTATTCTATTCTACTCTACTCTACTCTATTCTAATTCCATTCCATTCCATTCCATTCTATTCTACTCTACTCTATTCTATTCTACTCTACTCTATTTTCTATTCTACTCTACTCTACTCTACTCTAGTTTACTCTACTCTTATTCTATTCTATTCTATTCTATCCTATTCTATTTTCTATTCTATTCTACTCTATTCTATTTTCTATTCTACTCTACTGTACACTACTCTATTCTATTCTACTCTATTCTATTTTCTCTTCTATTCTACTCTACTCTACTCTATTCTAATTCCATTCCATTCCATTCCATTCCATTCCATTCCATCCCAATCTATTCTATTTTATTCTACTCTATTTTATTTTCTACTCTACTCTACTCTACTCTACTCTATTCTATTCTATTCTATTCTATTCTATTCTATTCTATTCTACTCTACTCTACTCTACTCTACTCTACTCTACTCTACTCTACTCTATTCTATTGAAATACAGATTTTTTGCCTTTGGCATCATGTTTTCCCTCAAAAACCAATGTTATTGAGTTTAAATAAACCCCACAGCACCCTGGCCCAAAAGTATTTTTCCCTGGCATTTTCTGAAAAGGCTGCTTAGAGATTTTAACCCAAGGTATTTCCAGATAAAGGCTAGAAAAGGGGCACTTGGGAGCCCGTCGGATACTAAAAATTCACCGTATGGCAATCATTGGAGAACAAGACACAATTTTTTTCTCCCACTGCCTGTGTGTGGTAATGAATTTATTGATCTTGCCTTTGCTTTTTTTTTTTTTTTTTATAAAAGCACAACAGTTATTTCAGAGATAAATGCCTCTCATTTGAAGTCATTAAATCTGCCATATTGAGGACAGCTGGGGAAGAAATTGTCCGGTGTTGGAAAAGTGGAGGAAAGGGAAAAAAAAAACAAAAAAATAATTGCTTTGCTACCTCTTGTTCGGTTAAAAAAAATGAAAGAGCACAGATTTAATAATCTGTCAGATGTTTTGGGCGAACAGAGAAAAAAATTGAATGGTGAGACGCGGTACAATTTTCAAAGGTGCTTATTTAGGACTGTGCGGAAGTGGGGGGTGGGGCGTTGAAGGCCAACAAAATTGAGCCTTGTAGATTAGAACTTCAGCCTAGAAACAACAGAATTTAAGAAGATGAAGTTCACGTCCTTAGGGCTCGTTTGAGAATTATGGGCAGGAAATCCACCTATCTAGGGATGCCCTTGTGATCTCTTGCATTTTTTTTTTTAAAAAAAAACATCTTCAACCATGTTGGCAGGAGCATTCTCAACAGATGGATGGTCCACCCTTTGTTTCAAGACCTCAAAAGATCTATCAATAGGATTCCTGTTGATAATTCTTCCCCAATGTTCAATCAAAACAGGAGACACATCAATCAAAGAGAGAAGCAACTTAGAACTAAGAAGAAATGTCCTGACAGTGAGAACTATTAATCAGTAGAAATAGAAATAGAATAACAAGAGTTGGAAGGGACCTTGAAGGTCTTCTAGTCCAACCCCCTGCCCAGGTAGGAAACCCTACACCACTTCAGACAAAGGGTTATCCAACCTCTTCTTAAAAACTTCCAGTGTTGGAGCATTCACAGTAGAATTGCTTGCCTCCAGAAGCTGTAAATGCTCCAACACTGGAATTTTTTAAGAAGAGGTTGGATAACCCTTTGTCTGAAGTGGTGTAGAGTTTCCTGCCTAAGTAGGAGGTTAGACTAGAAGACCTCGAAAGTCCCTTCCAATTCCTATTCTATTCTATTCTATTTCTATTCTACTCTATTCTATTCTACTCTAATCTATTTTCTATTTTATTCTATTCCTATTCTATTCTATTCTAATTCTATTCTATTCTATTCTATTCTATTCTATTCTATTCTATTCTGTAACCTGTTCTGTATTTTCTATTCTATTCTATTCTATTCTATTCTATTCTATTCTATTCTATTCTATTCTATTCTATTCTATTCTATTCTATTCTATTCTATTCTATTCTATTCTATCATTCTGACCAATGCAACGAAAGCCAACAGGTGGACAACCCATCCTTTGTCTCAAGACTTCAAAAGATCTATCAATAGTTGGTAATACGGTAAAACCAAGATTCCTCCAGAATTCTTCCCCAACGTTCCATCAAAAGAGGAGACACGTCAACCGTTCCAACCAATGCCCCCCCCCCAGCACACACAAAATCTCATTTGGGATTATTGATACATGAGGCTTGTGCATCTCTGCACCGCTTCGGACTAGAAACAAATAAATAAAGGGGATATCGATGGTGGGACGAGTGAAATTCTGCATATCCCCCCCTCCTCCCCGCTTCCTTTATCGCTGATTCTGTAACAGCTGTTTAATTAATTGCTTGAGTGCTTCCCTAATACATCTTATTTACATACAAAATTACGGAATAATGGCAAGCTTTTGAATTGAGTGAGAATTTAATGCCTGCTCGCCATGCATGGCGGGGTACGACTACTCCAGGAAAACAACAACGACAACAACACAATGCAAAAAACGAAAAAAAAAAAAATGCTGGGTTGATTTCAATTGCCAGTGTTTGCCTCGCCTCCCTTATCACACTTTCTCCTCCTCCCCCGGTGTTTTTTAACCTCTTTCCCCCACCCTACAATTAGTGGGGGTTTATTTTCCTGGTGCTGTTTTACACTTGTTAGGTAGTTGCCGCTGAAGTGATAAGAGCCAGAAAGGATGTTTGATGTTTGGAGAAGGAAAAGAGCAGAACAGAACAGAAGAGTTGGAAGGGATCTTGGAGGTCTTCTAATCCAACCCCTTTCTCAAGAGGAAACCTTATACCAGTGATGGCTAACCTTTTTGCCATCGTGTGCCAAAAGCAGGAGGAGCGCGGGGGGATCACACACGCGTGTGCCCACATCCATAATTTTATGCACCCCGATCCCCCGCACATGTGCGTGTGACCCCCCCAGCACTCCCCCTGCTTTTGGCACGAGATGGCACTGTGGGCTGGTAGGCCTCTTTTTCGCCCTCCCCAGGCTCTAGAGGCTTTCTTGGAGCCTGGGGAAGGCTGTTTTTGCCCTCCCCAGGCTCTAGAGGCTTTCTTGGAGCCTGGGGAAGGCTGTTTTTGCCCTCCCCAGGCTCTAGAGGCTTTCTTGGAGCCTGGGGAAGGCTGTTTTTGCCCTCCCCAGGCTCTAGAGGCTTCCTTGGAGCCTGGGGAGGGCAAAAACAGCCTCCCCCCCGGAGGCCCTCCGAAGGCCAGAAATGGCCAGTTTGCTGACTTCTGGTGAGCCCAGAAGGCCCAAATATCAGCTGGCTGGCGTGTGCATGTGTGATGGCGGTGAGCTCACATGCCCATCGATATGGCTCCGCCTGCCATAGGTTTGCCATCACCTATAGGGGCCTCCTGCTTGAGCAGGGAGTTGGACTCAAAGATCTCCAAGGTCCTTGAGTCCAAAGAGATACCGGCTAGTGCCCGGAGCCTGGATAGCTCAACAGACAGAGCTCTGTAATTTAACATTCAGCTGCCTGCAATTACTGCAAGTTCGAATCTCGCCAGGCTCAAGGTTGACTCAGCCTTCCATCCTTTCTAAGGTAGGTAAATTGAGGACCCAGTTGTGGGGGCAATAAGCTGACTTTGTATAAATATACAAAAGGATGAAGGCTATTGCTTAGCGCATTGTAAGCCGCCCTGAGTCTCCGGAGAAGGGTGGCATATAAATCAATTAAAAAAAAAATTATAAATAAAGTATTAGAATGCCCTGAGGCGGACAGAATGACGGGAAAGAAAGAAAAAGGATTCTGAATTTTTTCAAAGTTGGGACAGTTGGTATCAGTGGTTGAATAAAAGGATTGAGATGAAGTGAGGGCCTAAGTCAATATGAGGAGCGATATACTTATCTAGATTGAAAGATAATTGTACCAAAACCATATGTGGGGATTATTTACTTTATTCTGTGTTGTGGGCATAAATATTTCTTAATGAGGGCAGGAACATTATCTGCCGGGATAGACGTGTTTGTATGTTTAGTGTTATGAATGGGGGGAGGGAGGGAGGGGAATGTATGGTTTTTGTTGTTATGTATAATCAATGCTTTTGTCTTATGTTGATTATAACTTGGAAAAATTAATAAAATTTACTTTAAAAAAAAAAGACCTCCAAGGCCCCTTCCAACTCTGTTATTTCTTTTTCCCATTGTGTGGATACACAACGCCCCAAATTGAGATTGAGTACAGTGGCAAACACTGTACACTAAGTTCATATACAGGTTGAGATACTGTCTCACTGGAGCAGTACGGCTGCGATGCTTCCTTGGACATCAAGGCTCTTGTTTTCACCGCAACCTCATCCATGCTGTCAATTCTTGGTCCTCAGCTATGGAAGGCTGCGCTTCCAGCCTGCTTTTTCTTCCTCCAAACCATTTTTTTTTTTTACTCGATACTTCATGCAGAGGGATAAATGAGAGGCTGGGAGAAGCTGAGGTGCCTTCTCCGAGTTTGTCACAAGCTTCAAAGCTGCCTCCGCCAAAGCGGTTTTGAATATAACTCATGGTCTCTCGCAGCAAAAGCTAAGAATACAAGGAAGGCTCTGATGCGTTAAATCAAAATATTACCTGATCAGCGTCTTACTCCCTATATGAGTCAGTCTTCATGAGTCTTACCAGCAGGACCAGCAAGTCAACAGCTGACTTCCCTGAACACAGACAAAGATCGGGATAAATCTATTCCCACAACATCCCAGACGTGGTTAATGTTAAATCTTAGCAGGTAATGAGGGATTGTGAATTAGCCTAGGGTTTTATTGGTTTAATCGATGGTTTGGGGCACTGGCACAAACCCATAAACTTGAGTTATGGAGGTTAAAAGTCTTGCATGAATCTAATCCTTCGTTCTCTTCATTTTGGCCTTTATTTACTTAAAGCAAAAGTGGGTGGGGGGAGCTATAGAAAAAAGGAAAAGGGGGAAGGAAAGTAAGTTACGTATAAAAGCGTTATAAAGATGGTATACAGGTGGCACCTTCCTCCTGCCCGATTATCCAAAATGTTTCCTGGACTCTCCCCAAACTGTTGGAAGTGTGGGGAGCTAGGTACTTATTTCCATGTATGGTGGACCTGTCCCAGGATAATTGAATTTTGGAAACTTATTCAAAGGTGGTTGTTAGAAATTACTGGATACAAATTACAACTGAAATCTGAATTTTACTTATTAAACATTAGGCCAGATAAAATAGGCACTAACAGATGGTATCTGATTGTCTATATTACAACTGCAGCAAGAATATGTCTCGCCCAAAATTGGAAGGGAAAAGACCTACCGTCTGAAGATATGCTTTTAGGGAAAATTATGGAATGTGCAGAAGCCGATAGGCTAACAAAAATTTTAAGAGATCAAAAAGATTCCGCATATTTCCAATGTTGGGACCTATGGTATGTTTGGTTAAATAATAGAATAAAACGAGGACAATGTTACTTTAGTTTTTATCTCTCATTTGTATATTTGGACTGAATGTAATGTATTGTGTAAGGTTCTCACCGCGATCTGTTTATTGATAAACTTTCTGTTTGTATTTTTTTAAAGAAATAAAATTTATTATAAAATAAAAATAAAAAAATAAAATAAAAGCGTTGTAAAGATTTATAGAAAAGAACCTTTGACACTGAGGGTTGGAATGCTGGGGTCCTTGGTGCTCTCTGAGCTTGGTGGGGTTTTTTGCAGGCATTTCATTACCCAACTAGGGAACATCATCAGTGCTAGAAGGATATAGGAGGAGGAGGAGGAGGAGGAGGAGGAGGAGGAGGAGGAGGAGGAGGGCAACTGTGGTGTCCTTGGTGTTCTCTGAGTTTGGTGGGTGTTTTTGCAGGCATTTCATTACCCAACTAGGGAACATTATCAGTGCTAGAAGAGTGTGGGGTGTGGAAGGAGGAGGAGGAAGAGGAGGAGGAGGAGGAGGAGGAGAAAGGGAGGAGGAGGAGAAAGGGAGGAGGAGGAGGACTGTGGGTTTCTTAATGCTCTCTGAGCCTGGTAGTTTTCTTGCAGACATTTCATTACCCAACTAGGGAACATCATCAGTGCTAGGAGGGTGTGGGGTGTGGGAGGAAGAGGAGGAGGAGGAGGAGGAGGAGGAGGAGGAGGAGGGCAACTGTGGTGTCCTTGGTGTTCTCTGAGTTTGGTGGGTGTTTTTGCAGGCATTTCATTACCCAACTAGGGAACATTATCAGTGCTAGAAGAGTGTGGGGTGTGGAAGGAGGAGGAGGAAGAGGAGGAGGAGGAGGAGGAGGAGAAAGGGAGGAGGAGGAGAAAGGGAGGAGGAGGAGGACTGTGGGTTTCTTAATGCTCTCTGAGCCTGGTAGTTTTCTTGCAGACATTTCATTACCCAACTAGGGAACATCATCAGTGCTAGGAGGGTGTGGGGTGTGGGAGGAAGAGGAGGAGGAGGAGGAGGAGGATGGCGACTGTGGTGTCCTTGGTTCTCTCTCAGCTTGGTGGTTTTCTTTCAGATGTTTCATTACCCAACTAGGTATCATCCTCAGTGCTAGAAGAGAGTGGATTGTGTGGGGTGGAACAGGAGGAGGAGGAGGAAGAGGAAGAGGAGGTTGTGGGGTTCTTGGTGCTCTCTGAGCTTGGCAGTTTTCTCACAGACATTTCACTACCCAACTAGCTAACATCATCGGTGTGCATGAAGTAACTTAGTTGGGCCATGACACATCCAGAAGCAAAAAAACCCCCCAAATTCAGAAAGCACCAAGGACTCCATAAACCTTTATAATAAAACAGCTTCGGTAAAGGATGACCATATTTCACTATAATTGTCTATATATAATCTATAACTGTAAGTGACTCATTCATAAGTTGGAGGAAACATCAGGTCTTCAATCCACTGAGTAATTGAAGCCATAAATTTATTTTTCCAACGGAGAGGGGCTACTCTCTTAGCCGTAAGAAGGGAACAGAATCAATTTCTGCTGGGCCACCATCAATTATCAGAAAGAATCTTTTTTTTGCTTGACTGGTTAAATTTGGAAGAATATATATATATATATATATATATATATGAACAACTATCACAAAGGGTGTTTTGATCAGAGGATCTAGTTTGATGCAGTGGTGAAATCCAATCGGTTCTGTGGGTGTGGTTTGGTGGGTGTGGTATGGCTTGGTGGGCGTGGCTTGGTGGACGTGGCAGGGGAAGGATACTGCAAAATCTCCATTCCCTTCCCACTCCTGGGGGAAGGATATTGCAAAATCTCCATTCCCTCCTCATTCCTGGGGGAAGGATACTGCAAAATCCCCATTCCCTCCCCACTCCTGGGGGAAGAATATTGGAAAATCTCCATTCTCACCCCACTCCAGGGGAAGGATACTCAAAATCTCCATTCCCTCCCCACTCCTGGGGGAAGAATATTGGAAAATCTCCATTCTTTCCCCACTCCAGGGGGAAAGATACTGCAAAATCTCCATTCCCTCCCCACTCCAGATGAAGGATACTGCAAAATCTCCATTCCCTCCCCACTCCAGGGGAAGAATACTGCAAAATCTCCATTCCCTCCCCACTCCTGGGGCCAGCCAGAGGTGGTATTTGCCCGTTTTCCGAACTACTCAAAATTTTCTCTACCTGTTCTCCGAACTACTCAAAATTTCTGCTACCAGTTCTCCAAACTGCTCAAAATTTCTGCTACCAGTTCTCCAAACTGCTCAAAATTTCTGCTACTGGTTCTTCAGAACCTGTCAGGACCTGCTGGATTTCACCCCCAGTTTGATGTAGTCCTCCATGATACCCAGAATCTCCTAACCTGCTCACTTCTTGAGATGTTAACCATGTTGTAGAATTCTGAGAAGTATGGGGTTGATCTACGGAACCTACCTAAGATCCAAAAATTGAGATGGACCTTTCCTAAGATAAATCTAAGATTAAAATAAATCAAGAAATCTTGCTCCAACCCATGGGTTAAACGAACACGTTTCACAAAGGTAATTTATAGTTTTCTTGCCCAACCGCTTTCAATTTTGTTATCTTCAACTGAGGTAGACCTTCCCGTTCTTCTCAGCTATTACGACTAAAGGTCGATGGAGATTCTCAGTCATCCAGGTCATGGTTGTCCCAAAGGTGCTTTTCGAAAAGGCAACTGGACTTCCTTATTTTTTCTTTGAAGACATTTCACTCCTCATCCAAGAAGCTTCTTCAGCTCTGACTGGATGGTGGTGGGGAATGGAAGGATTTATACTCCTTGCAGATAGCTGGACATTTGCATTCTTTGCAAATGGGTCCACACCCATTTGCACCATTCAGGTGATCCTGATGACACAGTTAAATTTCCAGGTGACCTCAACGACCCTCTCAAAGGATGCCAATGACCAGCTGTCTGCAAGGAATACAAATCCTTCCATTCACCACCACCATCCAGTCAGAGCTGAAGAAGCTTCTTGGAGGAGAAGTGAAACGTCTTCAAAGAAAAACCAGAAAGTCCAGTTGCCTCTTGGGGAAAAAAAAGCACCTTTGGGACATTATGACTAAAGGGAATTTTAGGGAGTCAGTTTCGAAAGTTGTACCTGGAGTTTTCAAGCTTGGAACAATTGCTATACACATTGATTTGAGGAGTGAGAAGTGTGTGTGTGGTGGGGAGAGAGAGAGGGAGAGAGATTTATATAATACATTTCTATATCTCTCTCTCTCTCCTCGCTTTCTCTATCTCTATTTATCAATCATATCTATCTATCTATCTATCTATCTATCTATCTATCTATCTATCTATCTATCTATCTCTATATCTCTCAATCATCTCTCTTTCAATCATCTATCAATCATCTATCATCTATCTATCTCTATCATCTCTCTTTCTCACTCTCTCTCATTTTCTCTCTTATTCTAACTCTCTCTATACCTATCTACTGTTATCTCTTTCTCTAGCTATCTATCTACCAATCAATCATCTCTCTCTCTATCATCTCTCCCTCTCTCTCACCTCTCTCTCTATCATCTCTCTTTCTCACTCTCTCTCATTCTCTCTCTTACTCTAACTCTCTATATCTATCTACTGTTATCTCTTTCTCTATCTATCTATCTACCAATCAATCAATCAATCAATCAATCAATCAATCAATCATCTCTCTCTCTATCTTCTCCCTCTCTCTCTCACCTCTCTCTCTCTCTCTCTGTCTCTATCATCTATCTATCTCTATATCTCTCAATCATCTCTCTCTCTTTCAATCATCTATCATCTGTCTGTCTGTCTGTCTATCTATCTATCTATCTATCTATCTATCTATCTATCTATCTATCTCTATCATCTCTTTCTCACTCTCTCATTCTCTCTCTTACTCTAACTCTCTCTATATCTATCTACTGTATCTCTCTCTTTAGCTATCTATCTATCAATCAATCAATCAATCAATCAATCAATCAATCAATCATCTCTTTCTTTAACATGTCTCCCTCTCTCTCTCATCTCTCTTTCTCTCATCTATCCATCCATCCATCCATCCATCCATCCATCCATCCATCCATCCATCTATCTATCTATCTATCTATCTATCTATCTATCTATCTATCTGATGGAGTTGTCCTCTCTTGGCAGGGCCTCCACTTTTATGACATTCAATGTTTGTGGTTTAGGTCTTCTTCCACAAATGACCTTTGGATTCATTAAGGGTTTCTGCCATGTGGAATGGAGCTCTAATTTAGCCGTCTGGTGATTATAAACTTCCGTGGGACTTGCTGGATGCACCGAAGCCATCGATCATGGGCAAACTCTCATACGGGATCCAGACACCCTCTGCCGATCCTCCTGCTCGCTATTGATTCTGATGACATTATCTATCAGTTACAAAAGCTTTTATTCCTCAAAAGAGTCTCTCTCCCCTCCCTCCCCCAGCCTCTCATCAAGGAATCTGCATATTTATTTTTGCAACATGATTTATGAGGACTTCATCGCAGGTTAGAAAGAAAATTGAATTTGCAGAGGATTGACACACCAAGGGAAATCAGACAAACCTGGGAGAATCCAAAGACGGATGAAGAGATAGGTGTCTGGTTTCACATCGGGGGGCCAGCAGTAAATCACAGCTCTCCAGATGCTTAAACCCTTAATTTAGAACTAGGTTTGTCAGGCATAACTTGGCTAGAAGGAGCATTTTTATGGAAAACAAGGATGTGGCTAGGTTAAATCAACACAACAGCTGGCTGTTCATCGCACGGTAAAGGCATTGTATATCTGATATATGGCGATGCCCTGAATGATGTTACCCAGTTGGGTAATGAAATGTCTGCAAGAAAACAACCAAGCTCAGAGACTACCAAGGACCCCACAGTTGTCATTGTCATCCTCTTCTTCTTCCTCCTCTCTTCTTCCTCCTCCCCAGAAACTCCACTTCCTTCTAGCACTGATGATGTTACAAATTGGGACATGAAAAGTTTGGAAGAAAACAATCAAGCTCAGAGACCGTCAAAGATCCCACAGTCGTCCTTCTCTTTCTCCTCCTCCTCCTCCTCCTCCTCCTCCTCCTCCTCCTCCTCCTCCTCCTCCTCCTCCTCCTCCTCCTCTTCTCAGCAAACCCCATTCCTTCCTAGCATTGATGTTGTTACCTAGTTGGATCATGAAATGTCTGCGAGAAAACAATGCAGCTCAGAGAGCACCAAGGACCCCACAGTTCCACCCTGACCTACCCATAATCTCTTCTATAGGCATCATTTATCTAGGATGCAATATGCCTCGGTGGTGCATATCTAGCAGCCTCGGTGGTGCAGCGGACTAAAGTGCTGTTAAGTGCTAGCACTTAGCTGCCAGCTGCCTGCAACTAGTGCGAGTTCGAATCTCACCAGGCTCAAGGTTGACTCAGCCTTCCATCCTTTCGAGGTAGGTAAATTGAGGACCCGGATTGTGGGGGCAATAAGCCAACTTTGTATAGAACAACACCGCCTAGGGGGGCCCGAAAGCCCTAATAAGCAGGTATATACAAAAAAGTATGCAGGCTATTTCTATAATACATTGTAAGCCGCCCTGAGTCTACGGAGAAGGGTGGCATATAAATTGGACTAATAAATAAATAATAAACAAATAAATGCAAATCATTCCATCGAGAGAAACTTGATAAGTCAAGGTAAAGATTTTCCCTAAGGATCCCTCTAGCTTGGAAGCTAGAAATCGAGTCACAGTTTAAAGATGGAATGGCTCAAGAAGAACCCAATATCTAGGTTGGCTTGCATGAATAAATGCACCTGGAATTTGAGTGGGAAGTGTTGCGTGGCTCAAAGCGCATTTGAGTCAGATCAACAGAATAACAGAAAACAGACTGGGAAGTTTTCCAAAGTCTAAAGAAGTTGGCACCTTGTCTATTTAAGGCTAAGAATGTTTGATGGGAGAAGACCTTCTAACAGCTTCTACAATGTTAACAATTAAGTGAACAATCCCAGGTTGAGTTCAACCTTACCTGGCAAGGTGAGTGAGGTTTGCTTGATCGAATTCCCCTCCCCATCTCAGAGAAGGTGTATCCAACGAGTAAGGGCATGCTGGGAAATCTTACACCTTGCATTTAACAGAATAACAGTGTTGGAAGAGACCTTGGAGCTCTTCTAGACAACCCTCTGCTCAGGCAGGAGACCTTACACTATTTGAGACAAATGGCTGTCCAATATTTTCTTAAAACCTCCCAGGGATGGAGCCTCCACCACTTCTGGAAAGAAGCCATTCCACTGGTTATTTGTTCCCACTGTCAGAAAATTTCTTTGTTCTAGGGTGCTTCTCTCCTTGATCAGTTTCCATCCGTTGTTTCTTGTCTTTGGAGAATACAACTTCTGGAG
Organism: Pantherophis guttatus; assembly: GCF_059756535.1. Classification (NCBI taxonomy): domain Eukaryota; kingdom Metazoa; phylum Chordata; class Lepidosauria; order Squamata; family Colubridae; genus Pantherophis; species Pantherophis guttatus. The sequence goes on from NC_142078.1 coordinate 7,149,138, forward strand.
CATCAGAGCTTCTGGAGGCAAGTCATTCCACTGATTAAGGATTAATTAAGGTCCAAGGATTAATACGATGAAGTGGCTATCATGCCATCAGATACCTTTTCCCTTTTTCTCTTCTATACTTTTGGGAGGGTCATGCTCTTTGGGATTTTAAAACTTATCTAAAGGGCTTTCTGTCAACTTGCAAAGCTTTCCAGTTGCCATGAGCAGGAGGGAGGGAGAACTGAAGTGAATTCCATACATTCTTCCTGACCGCAATCAGAAGGAGGGTGTTAGGTTTCACAGCCAGCCAAAGTGGTTAATTGGAGAATGTGATTTATGACATGGCCAGAGAGGAGGGGAGAGACAGGGTCATAGGGGAACGTAAATCTACGTAGGATCAGTCCTAACTGCATCCGAGTATTGCCGGAATGTTGCTCCTAATAAATGAATATATTTCCTTTGAAGTTTGGATCATGGCTCATGAATTAATTAGGGCATCTTTCGGAAACTTGATACTTTCTACTCAAAAGAATAGAATGGAATGATCTGGAAGGGACTTTGGAGGTCTTCTAGTCCAGATCTCCTGCCCAAGCAGGAGAACCTATACCATTTCAGATAAGTGACTGTCCGGTCTCTTCTTAAAAACCTCCAGTGATGGAGAGCCCACGACTTCTGGAGGCAAGCTGTTCCACTGATTAATAGAATAACAAAGTTGGAAGGGACCTTAGAGGTCTTCTAGTCCAGCCCCCTGCTCAAGCAGGAGAACCTATACCATTTCAGATGAGAGACTGTCTGGTCTCTTTTTAAAAACATCCAGTGATGGAGCGCCCACGCTTTCTGGTGGCAAGCTGTTCCACTGGTTAATTGTCCTCACTGTCAGTCTCTTCTTAAAAACCTCCAGAGTCGAATGTTTCTGCTTCTCGGAAGCTGTCGGTCACGAAGAAACGGGTGAGATTCAGTAATCTCTTTCTCCTTCCGCCTACCGCCTCCTTCTTTAATTCAGCAAGAAATAAAATAAAAATGGAACATTGTGAAGAATAAATGGTGTAGGTATTCAAGAATTCCCTGCTTGGGGAGATTAAGCATAATCAACCTCCCCGTGCAGCAAATGAAATAGAAATTGCAATTCCTTGGGATTTCAACCCTTTTAAAAAAAACAAAAAAACACTGAGCGCTCTAAATCCTCGGTGTGGATGGATAAAGATGTCAGCTCGGTTTTGTGCTCTTTTCTGTATAAAATAAAGTAAGTAAGAAATACTCCATTTAAAAAAAAAATCACCCGTTTCTTTCCATATGACGATGCTGGAAACATTGGTAACTTCTCTTTGTTCCAGCCTGCCCTGTGTTTTATGAGTGAAGCAGATGATACCGATCATGCGGCTACAGAGATGGCTACTACAGGTAGTTCTCGACTTTGTTGTAGTTAGTTGCAAAGTCATGTCCGACCCATCGCAAGCCCATGGACAACATTCCTCCAGGCCTTCCAGTCCTCTACCATCCTCTGGAGTCCATTTAAGCTCACACCAACTGCTTCAGTGACTCCATCCAGCCACCTCCTTCTCTGCCGTCCCCTTCTTCTTTTGTCCAGCATTAGGCTCTTCTCCAGGGAGTCCTTCCTTCCCATTAGGTGGCCAAAGGATTTGAGTTTCATCTTCAGGATCTGGCCTTCTAAAGAGCAGTCAGGGTTGATCTCCTATAGGACTGACTGGTTGGATGGCCTTGCAGGACTCAACTTAGAACCTTTTATTGAGGAACCGTTCG